>NW_027397073.1:34331103-34568516 GCF_003265705.2 Callorhinus ursinus
ACAAACTGAGGGTTCTAGAGGGGAGGGGGGTGGGGGGATGGTTTATCCTGGTGATGGGTATTGAGGAGGGCACGTTCTGCATGGAGCACTGGGTGTTATGAACCAACAATGAATCATGGAACACTGCATCAAAAACTAATGATGTAATATATGGTGATTAACATAACAAGAAAAAATTAAAAAAAAATAAAAGAAGTTGGCTCCGCTGAGGGACGTCGCTCCAGTGGCTAACCTGGGGGTGGAACCCTCGCGGGACAGTGTGGTCTCAGGACCCTCGGGGTCACAGAAAGACTGGGGGTGCCTGAGTGCGGCAGAGCTCCCAGGGATCGGAGCGGAGAAGCCGACTGCAGAGATGGAGCCGAGGCGCGGGCTCTCAGCTCGGGGTGGCCATAAACTGTGATCCGCGGCCCAGTCGGGCCACTGCTCCTCCAGCAGGGACCCAACAAGCGGCAGAGCCGGGGAGACGCCCCTTCCGCCCCCAGGAATAGAGGCGCAGGAGCGCACCGCAAGCATCTCCTGGGTTTGGAGACTCCACACGGAGTCGGGTGCCAGAGATAGAAATGCTCGATCACAAGCCGGGTGAGCACAGAGTGCGGACGGAGACCGGGGAGATGGAAGTGACTGCTTTTCTCTGGGGGCACACTGAGGAGTGGGGCCCCGAGTTCTCACCTCCTCCGGGCGGAGATTGGGAGGCCACCATTTTCGCCTTGGTCCTCCAAAGCTGTACCGAGAGCTTGCAGGGAACAAAAGCTCCTGAGAGCAAACCCCAGCAGCTTGCTTAGCCCGGACTCACAAGGGCGGGGCAATTCCGCCTCCAGCAAAGACATTTGGGAACCACGGCAACAGGCCCCTCCCCCAGAAGATCAGCACGAACAGCCAGCAAGCCAAGACCAAGTTTACCGATCAAGGAGAATGGGAGAACTCCAGCGCTAGGGGAATACTGCACATAGAATTCATGGCTTTTTTACCATAATTCATTAGTTTTTCAAAGATAATTTTTTTAACTGTTTTTTTTTAATTTTTCTTTTTCCCTTTTTCAAACAACATCTTATCAATCCCTTCTTAAAAAAAACATTGTTTATTTTTCATTTTTAGAGTCATATTTTTATTCCTTCATAGTAGTTACCCTTATTTTTGGCATATATATATATATAAGTTGTTCTCTCTTTAAAATTTTGAGATACAATTTCTTTTAACAGATCAAAATATACCCTAACTCACTAGTGTATGGCTTTGTTCTAGTCTCCTGCCTGATCACATTCTCTCCCTTTTTTTTTCTCTTTTCTTTTTTCTTTTTCTTTTTAAATCTTCTTCCTTTTTAAAAACAACTTCTTATCTTATCAATTCCTTTTATAAAATCTTTTATAATTTTCATCTTTACAGTCATCTGCCATCCCTTCATTGTATCAACCCTTATTTTGTACATATATAAGTTTTACTTCCTTTAAAATTTTAGCAGGCACGTTCTTCTAACAGGCCAAAATATGCCCAAAAGCTAGTGTGTGGCACTGATCTATGCACTAGCCTGATCATATTTGATCATATTCTTTTTTTGTATTGTTTTGTTCTGTTTTTGTTTGTTTTTATCTTTTTCTTATTCCTTTTTTTTTTCTTCTTTCGTTCCATTTCTTGTCCCCTGGTTTCAGGTCTTTTCTGATTTGTATAGAGTATATTTGCTGGACACGTTGTTAACCTATTACCATTCTGTTCTCTCATTCATCTGTTCTCCTCTGGACAAAATGACAAGACGAAAAAAATCACCTCAGCAAAGAGAACAAGAGGTAGTACCATCTGCCAGGGACCTACTCAATACTGACATTAGTACGATGTTGGACCTAGAGTTCAGAATCGTGACTTTAAAGATACTACCTGGGCTTGAAAAAAGCGTGGAAGTTATTAGAGAAACCCTTTCTGGAGAAATAAAAGAACTAAAATCTAACCAAGTCGAAATCAAAAAGGCTATTGATGAGATGCAATCAAAAGTGGGGGCACTAACTGCTAGGAAAAATGAGGCAGAAGAGAGAATCAGCGATATAGAAGACCAAATGATGGAAAATAAAGAGGCTGAGAAAAAGAGAGATAAACAACTACAGGATCAGGAGGGCAGAATTCGAGAGAGAAGCGATACGATAAGACGAAACAACATTAGAATAATTGGAATCCCAGAAGAAGAAGAAAGAGAGAAGGGGGCAGAAGGTATATTGGAGCAAATAATAGCAGAGAACTTCGCTAATGTGAGGAAGGAAACAGGCATCAAAATCCAGGAGGCACAGAGAACCGCTCTCAAAATCAATAAAAATAGGTCAACACCCCAACATCTAATAGTAAAACTTATGAGTCTCAGAGACAAAGAGAAAATCCTGAAAGCAGCTCGGGGGAAGAGATATGTAACCTACAATGGTAGAAACATTAGATTGGCAACAGACCTATCCACAGAGACCTGGTAGGCCAGAAAGGACTGGCAAGATATCTTCAGAGCACTAAACGAGAAAAATATGCAGCCAAGAATACTATATCCAGCTAGGCTATCATTGAAAATAGAAGGAGAGATAAAACGCTTCCAAGACACACAAAAACTAAAGGAATATGCAAACACGAAACCAGCCCTCCAAGAAATATTAAAAGGGGTCCTCTAAGCAAAGAGAGAGCCTAAAGGCAGCATAGATCAGAAAGGAACACAGACAATATACAGTAACAGTCACCTTACACGCAATACAATGGCACTAAATTCATACCTTTCAATAGTTACCCTGAATGTAAATGGGCTAAATGCCCCAATCAGAAGACACAGGCTATCAGATTGGATTAAAAAAAAAGACCCATCGATATGCTGTCTGCAAGAGACTCATTTTAGACCCAAAGACACCCCCAGATTGAAAGTGAGGGGGAGGAAAACCATTTACCATGCTAATGGACACCAAAAGAAAGCTGGGGTGGCAATCCTTATATCAGACAAATTAGATTTTAAACCAAAGACTGTAATACGGGATGAGGAAGCACACTATATCCTAATTAAAGGGTCTATCCAACAAGAAGATCTAACAATTGTAACTATCTATGCCCCTAACATGGGAGCAGCCAATTATATAAGGCAATTAATAACAAAAGCAAAGAAAAACATTGACAACAATACAATAATAGTGGGGGACTTTAACAACCCCCTGACTGAAATGGACAGATCATCTAAGCAAAAGATCAACAAGGAAATAAAGACTTTAAATGAAACACTGGACCAAATGGACTTTACAGATATATTCAGAACATTCCATCCCAAAGCAACGGAATACACATTCTTCCCTAGTGCCCATGGAACATTCTCCAGAATTGATCACATCCTAGGTCACAAATCAGGTCTCAACCGGTACCAAAAGACTGGGATCATTCCCTGCATATTTTCAGACCACAATGCTTTGAAACCAGAACTCAATCACAAGAGGAAAGTTGGAAAGAACTCAAATACGTGGAGGCTAAAGAGCATCCTACAAAAGAATGAATGGGTCAACCAGGAAATTAAAGTAGAATTAAAAACATTCATGGAAACCAATAAAAATGAAAACACAACTGTTCAAAATCTTTGGGATACAGCAAAGGCAGTCCTTGGAGGAAAGTATATACCAATAAAAGCTTTTCTCAAGAAACAAGAAAGGTCTCAAATACAAAACCTAACCCTACACCTAAAGGAGCTGGAGAAAGAACAGCAAATAAAGCCTAAACCCAGCAGGAGAAGAGAAATAATCAAGATCAGAGCAGAAATCAATGAACTAGAAACCAAAAGAACAGTAGAACAGATCAACGAAACTAGGAGCTGGTTCTTTGAAAGCTGGTTCATTCTCTGAAAGAATGAACAAGATTGCTACACTTACTTTTGGTAAGTCTGGCTTACCAAAAAGGAAAGAGAAATGACCCAAATTAACAAAATCATGAATGAAAGAGGAGAGATCACAACCAACACCAAAGAAATACAAACAATTATAAGAACATATTATGAGCAACTCTATGCCAGCAAATTAGATAACCTGGAAGAAATGGGTGCATTCCTAGAGATGTATCAACTACCAAAATTGAACCAGGAAGAAATAGAAAACCTGAACAGACCTATAGCCACTAAGGAAATTGAAGCAGTCATCAAAAATCTCCCAACAAACAAAAGCCCAGGGCCAGATGGCTTCCCAGGGGAATTCTATCAGACATTTAAAAAAGAATTAATACCTATTCTCCTGAAACTGTTCCAAAAAATAGAAATGGAAGGAAAACTTCCAAACTCATTTTATGAGGCCAGCATTACCTTGATCCCAAAACCAGACAAAGACCCCATCCAAAAGGAGAATTACAGACCAATATCCTTGAGGAACATGGATGCAAAAATTCTCACCAAAATACTAGCCAATAGGATCCAACAGTACATTAAAGGATTATTCACCACGACCAAGTGGAATTTATCCCTGGGCTGCAAGGCTGGTTCAACATCCGCAAATCAATCAACGTGATACAATACATTAAAAGAAAGAACAAGAATCATATGATCCTCTCAATAGATGCAGAAAAAGCATTTGACAAAGTACAGCATCCTTTCTTGATCAAAACTCTTCAGATATAGGGATAGAGGGTACATACCTCAATATCATAAAAGCCATCTATGAAAAACCTATGGCAAATATCATTCTCAATGGGGAAAAGCTGAGAGCTTTTTCCCTAAGGTCAGGAACGCGGCAGGGATGTCCACTCTCACCACTGCTATTCAACATAGTATTAGAAGTCCTAGCCATGGCAATCAGACAACAAAAAGAAATCAAAGGCATCCAAATCAGCAAAAGGAAGTCAAACTCTCACTATTTGCAGATGATATGATACTGCATGTGGAAAACCCAAAAGACTCCACCCCAAACATGCTAGAACTCATACAGGAATTCAGTAAAGTAGCAGGATATAAAATCAATGCACAGAAATCAGTGGCATTCCTATACACCAACAACAAGACAGAAGAGTGACAAATCAAGGAGTCGATCCCATTTACAATTGCACCCAAAACCATAAGATACCTAGGAATAAGTTTAATCAAAGAGGCAAAGGATCTGTACTCAGAAAACTAAAAAATACTCATGAAAGAAATTGAAGACACAAAGAAATGGAAAACGTTCCATGCTCATGGATTGGAAGAACAAACATTGTGAAATGTCAGTGCTACCTAGAGCAATCTACACATTCAATGCAATCCCCATCAAAATACCATCCACTTTTTTCAAAGAAATGGAACAAAGAATCCTAAACTTTGTATGGAACCAGAAGAGACCCCGAATAGCCAGAGGAATATTGAAAAAGAAAAGCAAAGCTGGCGGCATCACAATTCCGGACTTCCAGCTCTATTACAAAGCTGTCATCATCAAGACAGTTTGGTCCTGGCACAAAAACAGACACATAGATCAATGGAACAGAATAGAGAGCCCAGAAATGGACCCTCAACTCTACGGTCAACTCATCTTTGACAAAGCAGGAAAGAATGTCCAATGGCAAAAAGACAGTCTCTTCAACAAATGGTGTTGGGAAAATTGGACAGCCACATGCAGAAGAATGAAACTGGACCATTTCCCTACACAACACACAAAAAGAGACTCCAAATGGTTGAAAGACCTAAACGTGACACAGGAGTCCATCAAAATCCTAAAGGAGAACACGGGTAGCAACCTCTTCGACCCCAGCTGCAGCAACTTCTTCCTAGAAACATCGCCAAAGGCAAGGGAAGCCAGGGCAAAAATGAACTATTGGGATTTCATCAAGATAAAAAGCTTTTGCATAGCATAAGAAATAGTCCACAAAACCAAAAGACAACCGACAGAATGGGAGAAAATATTTGCAAATGACATATCAGATAAAGGGCTAGTATCCAAAATCTATAAAGAACTTATCAAACTCAACACCCAAAGAATCCAATCAAGAAGTGGGCAGAAGACATGAACAGACATTTTTCCAAAGAAGACATCCAAATGGCCAACAGACACATGAAAAAGTGCTCAACATCGCTCGGCATCAGGGAAATCCAAATCAAAACCTCAATGAGATACCACCTCACACCCGTCAGAATGGCTAAAATTAACAAGTCAGGAAACGACAGATGTTGGCGGGGATGCGGAGAAAGGGGAACCCTCCTACACTGTTGGTGGGAATGCAAGCTGCTGCAACCACTCTGGAAAACAGTATGGAGGTTCCTCAAACAGTTGATAATAGAGCTACCATATGATCCAGGAATTACACTACTGATTATTTACCCCAAAGATACAAATGTAGGGAACCGAAGGGGT
Source organism: Callorhinus ursinus (assembly GCF_003265705.2). Lineage (NCBI taxonomy): Eukaryota > Metazoa > Chordata > Mammalia > Carnivora > Otariidae > Callorhinus > Callorhinus ursinus. Next base: position 34,337,400 of record NW_027397073.1, read on the forward strand.
ACGTGCACCCCAATGTTTATAGCAGCGATGTCCACAATAGCCAAACTGTGGACAGAGCCAAGATGTCCATCGACAGATGAATGGATAAAGAAGAGGTGGTATATATACACAATGGAATATTATGCAGCCATCAAAAGGAATGAGATCTTGCCATTTGCAACAACATGGATGGAACTGGAGGGTGTTATGCTGAGTGAAATAAGTCAATCAGAGAAAGACATGTATCATATGACCTCACTGATATGAGGAATTCTTAATCTCACGAAACAAACTGAGGGTTGCTGGAGTGTTGAGGGGTGGGAGGGATGGGGTGGCTGGGTGATAGACATTGGGGAGGGTATGTGCCATGGTGAGCCCTGTGAATTGTACAAGACTGATGAATCACGGATCTCTACCTCTGAAACAAATAATGCAATATATGTTAAGAAAAAAAAAAGAAAAAGATAGCTGGAGGGGAAGAATGAAGGGGAGTAAGTCAGTGGGGGAGACGAACCATTAGAGACGATGGACTCTGAAAAACAAACTGAGGGTTCTAGAGGGGAGGGCGGTGGGGAATGGGTTAGCCTGGTGATGGGTATTAAAGAGGGCACATTCTGCATGGAGCACTGGGTGTTATGCACAAACAATGAATCATGGAACACTACATCAAAAACGAATGATGTAATGTATGGTGATTAACATAACAATAAAAATTATTAAAAAAACGAAAATCTTTAAAATAAATAAATAAATAAATAAATAAACCCTATAGCCATGAAAAAACAACAACAAAAAAAAATCTCTGCAGATATTTTTTGGGGGAAATTGACAAACTTTAAGCTGATGATAAAATCTATATGGAAACGCAAGAATTATTGAACAAAAAGATAAATGAGAGGACTTTTTTGACTTTAAAACAATATAGAGCAATAATTATCAAGACAGTGTGATAATTAGCATAAGAGGAAATATATAGATGAAGGGAACAGAGTTAAGAGTACATGAATAAATCCTTTTATGTATGGTCAAGTGATTTTTGGCAAAGATGCTAAGGCAATTCAATGAAAGAAAAGATTATTTTCCTTCACAAAATGTGCTAGAGAAATTGGATATCCACTTAATAGATGCTTGAGTCTAGAGTAGGAATTGACTGCCATGGAGTTATTTTGGTGTGGTGGGAATGTTCTAAAATTGAATTGTGATGATTTTTGTGCAATTCTGTAAATGTACTAAGTACCACTGAACTTTAAATGGGTGAGTCTTGGGGTGCCTGGGTGTCTCAGTTTTTTGGGTGTCCAACTCTTGGTTTCAGCTTGGGTTGTGATCTCAGGGTTGTGAGATCAAACCCCATGTCACGCTCTGCCCTTGGCAAATAGTCTCCTTGAGATTCTCACTCTCCCTGTACCTTTGCTCCTCCCCCTGCTCACTTTCTCTTTCTTTCTCTCTCTAAATAAATAAATAAATCTAAAAAAAAGGGGTGAGTTTTATGGTTTTTAAATCACATCACAAACTGTTAAAAAGAGAGATAAAAAGAGAAGAAAGGAAATAGATGATCAATACTAGATGTTCAATATTTAGCTATTTGAGTTTTAAAATGAGAAAATAGAAAAATGCAAAGAAACAATTTAGCAAAGAAACAATTTTAAATAATTTCCCCAAACTGAAGGATAAGGTGATCAATGGAATCTAAATAAATAAATAAAACCTACACTTGACATCATATTTAAAGGTAAAGACGGAACTCTTGTCATTTATGGTCAGAAGAAGACAAAATGTCCATTCTTACTACTCTTACTCAGCATCATACTTACGATTCTAACTGGTGTAATAAGGCAGAAAAAGGAATAATAGTGATATAGATTGGAAAGGGTAAAATAAAACATTTCTATTTAGAGATCTAGACAATCCGAAAGATGTGCAAGAAAGCTGATAGAACTAAGAAATGAATTTAGTGAGGTCATAGGATACAAAGTCAACATACAAAAGTCAATTTTATTTTTATAGACTAACAATGACCAACTGAAAATTAAAATTAATTGAACGATGCCATTTATTATAGCCCCCAAAACTGTGAGCTATAAAATATTATGTATAGATATATGAAATATGTGAAAGATCTGTGTACTGGCAACTAAAACATTGATGGTAAGTCTGAGACCTAAATATCTCCTAAATATTTATGGAGATATACCATGTTTAGAAATTAGAAGACCTACATATTTATGGAGATATACCATGTTTAGAAATTAGAAGACCTGACATTATCAAGATGTCAGTTTCTTCCCACGTAATCTATATTTAATGCAATCCTAATGAAAACTCCTGTAGAAATTTTTTGTAGAAATTTACAAGATGACTCTAAAATACATATGGAAACAGAGTAAAATGTTTCTACAAACGGTGTCATTCATCAGAGAAAGGAATACCTGGGATCTTAGCAACACAAAGAAATATGGACGAAATTCATAGGATACTAGTGCTAGAGATTCCAGGAAGACAGCTGTGAGGCTCATGCAAAATACAGTCATTTCAGATAGTAACAGTTAAGCATAGGGTCCCAGAAGGTAAATCTCGAGGGAAACTTGCACTATTTTATTTTCTATGACAAGTTTGATGAGGCTGAACTTAAAGATGTTTTATATCTCTTGTAGAGAGCTCAGGGAGAGATTAATAATTAGGAGGACATAAAAGAAAAAAAAAAAGAAAAAAAGCCACAATTGTATACCTAAGCAGGAAAATACGATACAAAAGAAATACAGTTTGTGTGTGTGTGTGTGTGTGTGTGTGTGCGCGCGCGCATGTGCGCACCCATGTGTGATCGTGGTAGCATAAGTGCTAAAACTTTTTGTGTCAGAATAAGAAGTCCAAAGATGGGAATTTTAAAAAAATCAGGATCTAAGGGTATACATTTGTTATTTTAAAACATAGTTAAACAGCCGAAGAAACCCTTAAAATCTATAAAAGCAAATTCTTGGTGGGATAGCATGGAGGAAGAGATTGCTGTTCATTGTAATAGGTATACTGTAGTAAGTATATCTTACAATTTTTTCAGCATATACTTGCAGTATTTCTTAAATACTTATGAAAGTATAGCATATGTGTAGAAGAATATATATTACTGGTGTATAACAATAATTTTCCAATAGTGAAACAATACCTTCTCAATTTTCAAAGCCCGGGTAATGTCTGATACCTTCCACGAATCTTCTTACCTCTAGCCAAGGTTTTGGTCCAAGATGGTGGCACAAGAAGATCCAGAACTCACCTCTCACAGACATACCAAATCTATAGCTATATATGGATCAATTTCCTCTGGGGGGGCACAAAAAACCTAAAAATTCGCAGAATAACCCCTTCACATCAGGAAGATGAGAAGGAAACCTCATCAAGGCAGGAAGGAAAGGCTGAGACACAATCTCACCGTAAACTCCACACCCAGCAGGATGACCCATAATCAGGAGGAAGGGAACTCAAAACCTAAAGATTCTCCCTGAGGAGTGAAAGGTTCATACCCCCCACTGGGCATCACAAATTTTAAGACCAACACCTGAAAGATGGGCCCCCAAAACACCTGGCTTTGAAGACCAACAGGGCTCATGCCAACAAGACCCACATGGCTATGGTAAATTAAGAAACATCTCTTATAAGGACCTGCACACAGACTCACCTGTCCCAGTGCCCATTAAAAGAAGCAGCTCTTTGAAAAACGCCCAGACTTTATGTGTAAGAGACTTATGTCATAATTTTAAAGCATGGGTCTAAGGGATAAGGGCCTGCAAAGGATACCTGCCAGGAATGGAGGCTGATAAGCACCATCTTCCTGCTTTCCCTGTCCCTTGCTAAAGCTGGCAAACACCATCTTTTTTTCCCTTTACTTTTCTATGGGTGTCATCTTTATGCTCCAGCTGATGGGGGCCATCTTTGTGCTCTATTTCTGCCACACTCCAAAACATCAGTACCTATCAGAGGGGAGATTCTACACATGTCTGTTGTCCTGGTTTTATATCTGGTAACCCAGATTTTGCAGCTGCCACCCTGGAGATGTCCCTTTATCACTGGGCTCTAGAAGCCAGGGGAGCCTTGCTTCCCTGGGTCCCATGGGACTGTAACAGTAAGAGAGGATTCTTGGCAAAATATCACTCCCAGGGCACTGCACAGTAAGCAGACTGAAAAACACCGTCAGTCTTTCTGAGAAAGAGGCCTATTTGCTTGTCCAGTAGCTTGGCCTGAGGGGCAGGCTTCTGACTTGGCACTTTTAAATGGCCTATGGAAGGGCTCTCAGAGAGTAGAGGCTGGTGAATACACCTTTTGTGCTTATCGTCTGTCTCACTCTGGCTCATGTATATCTTACAGAAGGGAACTAATACCCTTCTCTGGTGTCCTGATTTTTGTGGCCACTGGCAGGGAACACCTCTACATGGCCTATCTCTTGTTGCCATCAGGGTTACTCTTGTGTGTCCTATAGGACTGTAACCAAAGGAGAAAGAATTCTTAATCAGCTGCCATCCCCAAGGCACAGCAAGAAACAACAGACCCAGGAGCTCAATCTTTCTGGAAAGATGCCTGTTAGCTTATCATCATAGCTGCAGCCTGAGAACAGACTTCTAATTAAACACACTTCTAAAGGCTGACTGTAAACCTTTACTGAAACCTCAAAGAGAGGACACTATCTGCATGCTCTCCCTCTGCTGTGCTTCAGAGCTCCCACATCTCTCAGGGGGAAGCTCCGATATGCATTTAGTACCCCAGTTTTTATTTTTGGTGCCATGGTTTTTGCAGCTGCTGCCCATGGGATATTTCTTGATCACCTGGCTCTGGTGCCCAGGGGGCTTGTGTTCCTAGGTCTCATAAGATTGTAACCAATTAGAGAGACAGTTCGTAGCAGGCTACCACCCCAGGACACTACACAGAGAGAAGCACAGCTTGGACAATCACAAAGGTTTAAGAGACAACAAAAAGCTAGAAAGAGGTTGAATGATAAGGTTCATCTCCTCCACAAGGCCAACCCTTGAAAACTGGGAAAGAAGTCTTTTTCATCTGGCACATAGAAATTAACACAGAGAGTCAAGCAAATGAAGAAACAGAAGACTATGTTCCAAGAAAAAGAACAAGATAAAACCTCAAGGAAAAAACCTTAATGAAATAGAGATAAATAATTTACTTGATAAAGAGTTCAACGTGACAGTCATCAAGATGCTCATAAAACTTGGGAGAAGAATGAATGACCACAGTACTTCAACAAAGAAATAGAAAATGTAAGAAAGTTCCAAACAGAAACCATAGGGCAGAAGAATAATAACCAAAAAGAAAAGTAGGCTAGAGGGTTTCAACATCAGACTAAGTGAAGCAGAAGAAAGAATCAGTGAACTAGAAGACAGGACAGAGGACTACACCCAATCAGAGCACCAAAAAAGAAAAAAAAAAAGAATTTTTAAAAGGGGAAGATAGCTTAAGGGACTTACAGGACAACATGAAGCAGATTAACATTTGCATTATAAGAGTCCCAGAAGGTGAAGAGAGAGAGCAAAAGGGCAGAAAACTTATTTGAGGGGATAAGGGCTAAGAATTTTCCTAACCTGGAGAAAGAAACAAACCTCCAGATACAAGAAGCCTAGAGAATTCCAAATAAAAAGACCCACAACAAGACACATTATAATCAAAATGTCAAAATTTAAAGACAAGGAAAGAATATTAAAAGCAGCAAGAGAAAACAACTTGTTATAAACTAGAGAACCCTCATAAGACTATCAGGAGGGGGGTTTTTTGTTTTGTTTTGTTTTGTTTTGTTTTGTTTTGTTTTGTTTTGTTTTGTTTTGTTTTGTTTTTAAGTAGAAATTTTGCAGCCCAGAAGGGAATGGCAATCCCAAATAGCCAAAGCAATCCTGAAAAAGAACAAAACTGGAGGTATCATGCTCCCTGATTTCAAACTATATTACAAATCTATAGTAATCTAAACAATATAATATTGATATAAAAAAGGACACATAGATCAATAGAACAGAATGGAGAGCCCAGAAATAAATTGACACATATACAGCCAATTAATTGACAACAAAAAAGCCAAAAATATATAATGGGGAAAGGACAGTCTCTTCAAAAAATGATTTTGGGAAAACTGGACAGCTGCATACAAAAGAATGAAACTTGACCACTATCTTATACCTTACACAAAAACTGACTCAAAATGAATTAAGGACTTGAATGTAAGACCTGAAACCATAAAACTCCTAGAAGAAAACATAGGTAATAAGCTCCTTGACATCAGTGTTGGTGATGATTTTTTGGATTTGACACCAAGAGCAAAAGCAACGAAAGCAAAAATAAACAAGTAGGACTATATCATACCAAAATGAAAAGGCAATCTACTGAATAGGAAAAAATACTTGCAATTCATATATCTGATAAAGGGTTAACATCCAAAATATATAAAGAATGCATAACTCAATAGAAGAAAAACAGTCCAATTAAAAACTGGGCAGAGGTTCTGAATAACAAAGAAGACATACAGATAGCCAACATACACATGAAAAGTTGGTCAACATTACTAACAATGAGGGAAATTCAAATCAAAACCACAATGAGATATCACCTACACCTATTAGGATGGCTAGTATCAAAAAGAAAGAAATAACAAGTGTTGACAAGGATGTGGAGAAAAGGGAATCTTTCCTTGTACGCTGTTGATGGGAATGTAAGTTGGTGCAGCCATTTTGGAAAACAATATGGAGGTTCCTCAAAAAAATAAAAATAAAACTACCATATTATCCAGCAGTTCCACTTCTGGGTATTTATCTGAAGAAAATAAAAAATACTAACTGGAAAAAATATATATACCCCCATGTTCATTGCAGAATTATTTATAATAGCAAAGATATGGAAATAACCTAAGTGTCCATGGATAGAGAAAATATGGTGTGTGTGTGTATTTTTAATGAATAGGAGATCAGTTTGTTTCCATCTCCACTGAACCAATATTGAACACATATTTAAAATCATGGGTTTTAAGAGGAACCAAAGTATTAGACTCAAATGACACTACATGTATCTGTTTGACACTGAATTTTTCTACTGAACAAAGTTTATTCTAATTTCTTTACCCCCCCTTCCCCAAATATTTATTATAAGGCTTTGCTTTGGGTGACTAACTAAACTCGTTTGCCTGGAACTTTCCTGGTTTTAGCATTGGAAATGCTGCTTCTGAAAAACCCATCAGTCCAGAGCAAACTGGGAATGTTGGTCACCCTAGAACTCTAGGATCATGTGGCTCCCCATCAGCCCTGGAGATTTTTAATAGGGAATCATGGACTGAATTGAAGAGATGAAGGGATGAAGAAGTGTCAAGGAATCTATACTGCTTCAGTTTTGAGGTCAGCTTATGTTGAGGGGGGGAATGGATCACTTGAAACTCTCTCTCAGGAAGCTCCGCAAAACCACAACACAGGATTATAGGCAAAAAGTTTGCTGTCACACTTGCTGTTTTATCCAGCTTGTCTGGCTTTGCTCTGAATCCTGTCTTAAAAGCAGCATCCTTGCATTCTCAAGAAAACCTGAACTTAAGTGACAGGACATAAATAGCTGGAGAGAAAAATCTAGTTCAATATAGGCCAGAGAAAATCCAAACCCCCACAAATCCCCACCCTTAAGTCCTCAAGCTGGAGGAGTTAAGAGCATTACATCACCAGCGACTGTTCCCATTGGTTGATGGTACCTGAAAGATCAGAATACCTGCTCCTTGGACTAACTCTTTCCTTCCCTTGCAAAGCATCAGAAACGTGGGTATCATAGACTAGAACAAAGGCCCTAAGAAAGGACAGCCTTTCAGAGGGCCACACCCTGCTGGGTCACTGCTTCACCATGTGTGTCAGTGTGCGCAAGTCTGTGGGCAGGACACAGTGAGTCCAGGCGGGTACTGTCCTCCTTAGGAAGCCTTAGGAAGATGCTAGCCTGACTGGGAGTTGAAAGAGATCTCCAGTGAACTAAATGTGTTTGCTTTCTTTTCCCACTAGTGCTATCGGAAAAGATTCTCATTCTAATAAGTTTTGACAAGAGCTGGCAAGGGGAGCAGGTGCCAATGAATCCAACTATTTGGAGGCATTAGAGACTTCGTGGGCACCAGAGGATAGAGGTGTTGCCATGGGAACTAAGGGAAAGGTGTTTGGTGGTGGCTGGTTAGGAGGTTTGTTTTCTTGTTTAAGACAGAGCTGAACAGCTGCAAGTCATGCTCTCTGTTTTCTACTTTAGCATCAGTGGGTAAATCCCCCTGCTCTCCTCCCCCCCCCCCATCCCAGCCTTAAATAGGATTTGAGGAATTTAATTTCTCTGCTAACATGAATAATGCTTAAATAAGAGGCACACCAAAATCCTTTGAAAAAGGTATTTGCAGCAAATCAGGACAGTTCTAATCACAGAACTCTTTATGTTGGAGAGAAAATTGTTGCTTCAGGGTCAGAGTAGTGGTCTTTTTTTTTTTTTTTCCTAGCGGGATTTGAAGACATCATTTTGAGCTGCAAAGCCCTCACCCCAGCTTGCATAAACATCTTTCCATCATGCATTCTTTGGCATTCATACTTCTAGTTTTTAGGATTCATACACCTTGGAAATGATTCTGAAACACAGGACTGCTTAAAGAAGAGGTTGGGATCTTTGAATTTTGCAGGTCTTTTTGAAGTGTTTTAAAGACATAAGAGAAAGAAAAAGGAATGTCAAGAGTTTAAAAATAGTGATTACCCAACAACAAGTTTTGTATTCAGGATCACTTTAGATCTAGTCTTCTAAGAGCTGTGGAAGACACAAGAGGAAGGTCAAAATTAGACTTTTGTGACCTGCCAGACTGAGAGATCAATGGAAGTCTATAGACCAGAAAGACAGAGGAACAGTGGAGAGGACATGGAAGCTCTGAGCTACAGAAAACTGGAAGAGCAAGTCACATGAATAAGGTGCTCATATCCTCATAGTGGGTGGAAAGCCTCTGGTCACTCAAGCGAAGCTCAAGGAGGATAATGCAGATGCTCTAAGTTTGGTCACAGCAGTGCCTAGCAAGTATAACCATCACACCAAGCATGGAAGAACTGTGCCACTGAGCAGTTAGAACAGGAACCTGGGTACTGAAATTAGAGTCCAAAGTACAAGCTTAGTTATAGGAATCAGGACCGAGACTGGTTGCCATTGTCAATGCATAAGATTAAAAAAAGGATGAGCAACCCATGGTTGCACAACTCTGGAAATTTGTTAAAAATTGTTAAATTGTAAACTTAAAATTGTTGAATTTTATGGTATGTAAATGATACCTCAATAAAGATGTTTAAAAAAAAAAGACTTCCTACCAACTGTGAGATAATATTTGCTAATCGCATATCTGATGCAGGCGTTGTATCCTGAGTATGTAAATAACTCCCAAACTCATAAAATAAAAAAACAAATAACACAATTAATAAATGGGCTAAAGATGTGAGAAGACAATTCAACAAAGAGATATGTGAATGGAAAATAAGGACATAAAAGGTGTTCAGTATTATTAGTCATTAAAGAAATACAAATTAAACCCATGATGAGATACTGCCACACATTTGCTAGAATGGCTGAAACAAAATTTACTGGGACTGATGCTTGAACTTGGACACTTAGTTTACTTGGGCTCTCAGGTTACTCCCTTTCCCCACAGGTGAATTCCTGGGCCAAGGGCATATCTCTAGGCACCATGCTTCGTGGTCTTGGGGGAAGGGTAATATGGGTAAGTTGAAATTGTCCTGTCAGTGTGTCTTCTCTTGTGTGTCTTATGAACAAACAGTGCTCCATCCAGATGCTGTAATTTCTCACCTGGATTTCAGAGCTCATGTGAAGGTTTATTTGTCCACAGGTAATTGTCAAATCAGTGTTTCTGCAGGGGACTAGGGTTTGAACCTCCTATTCTGCTATATTGCTGATATCACTCTCACATGGGCTTCTATTAGACAACTTTTCCCAAAAGAGTTAAGATTGCCATAGTTCTCCATAAGCCAAGTAGTTTTGGATTGTGTCCTGGACATCTTGCCTATTACAGTATGAGACTCTTAGTCTCATTTAAATCCTGTGGGGGAAATGTTGATGTTTTTGTTTTGGGTGTAATCTCAGGCAGGACACAAATATCAGATGAGCAATTGGAAGTTGGCCAGCATACTTTGAAATTGTGGAGACTAGGGGGTATGATGATGAACTCTAACAAGGTCTGCTATGCCTTGACTGTATTTTGAGCCATTAATCTATATCCACCCTTATTTAACCCTTGCCGTTCAAGTGATTCAATCCATCTGTCAGTTCTGCCATCTTCCTTCAGGAAGGAAATATGCATGAATAGAAAACTATAAGTCTTTCTAGGTTGTGTATCCCCAGTGCCTAAGCCTTTTGTGCTTTAAAGGCGTAAATTGTCTGAGCAAGAAGCAAGGGAAAGACTGTAGGGTGAGTGACAGAGAAAGGTAGAGATGAGAAACATGTCTGTAGAACCCAAGAACAGGGAGAGCCAAGTACACATATTGCACATGTCCTAGAGACAAACAGAGGTACCCAGAGAGCAGGGGCCTCTATAAGGTTTCTCTACAAGGTTCAAGGCAGAGGGCCACCAGATCTGAGGGGATATTCAGACAAATGACCATGTGTAGCAATGATATATGAAACACTTTTAAAGCTTTAAATTGTTTTAAAAGAGGATGATTTTTGGTCAGAGCTTTTTTGACTATTTCTTTGATTCAAAATTTAAATCTTCTGAATAACTGTCTGAGTGTATTTCAATATGTAAAGAATTCATACTTTGAATTTCATGAAATATTTAACAACATTATATGAAATTGCCTGTTGCTTAATACTTAAAATAGCACAGCATAGCAGAAAACTAGAATACCAAAGATTAATACTACATTCTTTATATATGATCTATGATCATTTGTTTCTTCCTTATGAATTGTTCTATTTCTTATTTAATTACATCTTGTAGAAACTTTGGAACAATGTAGGGGGAAAAAAGCACTACTAAACAGTATATTTTGATGTTCCAAATTTTTAAGAGAATTTCTTTGATATTTCACTACCAAAGGTGATAGTTGCTATGGTTTCTTAGAACAACCCTTGTCTAGCAAAAGAAGTTTCCTTGTAGTCCTAGTTTGCTTAGAGGCTTTGCTATGATTGAGTATTGAATTTTATTGATGCTTTTTCTCCATTTATTAAGATCAATTAATATTAGCATATTATTTTCACTTTTAATTTGTTAATGCTATGGGTTATTTTAATAGAATTTCTAATGTTCAATCATCATATTATTTCTAGCATAAACTCAACCTGGTCATAAACTGTTTTTATACTTCTGGATACAGTTTGTGACTATTTAAGAATTTGAGACTATTTTAAAATTTTATTTTGTTTTGTGATTTAGTCTGGATGTTTTATCAAAGTTTTACCACATCAGAAATGGAGGTGGCAATGATCCATATCTTTCCATCACCTGAGAAAAAAGGTGTATAAAATATAGAGTATTATTTGGAAGATTGTAAAAACGCACCAGAAAAACCATCTGGGACTGGTGGTATAGGGAACATAATATGAAGTCCTAACATAATGCCTTTGACAATTTCAGGTTTTCTGTTTTTAAGAGTCAGCTTTGGCAAGGTATACCCTTTTGGGAAAACTGACCATTTCATCTACGTTTTCAATTTATTGTTACAAAATTATTTATAACATTGATTTTGGGGGAGGTTCTGTAGCAGATCCACATTCATGTTCTCTTTTTATTCCTAAAATTACTTGTGTTCTTTTTTTTTTTGGAGTGAATATTGTGGGTTTTTTCTAATTTATTAAACTGTATAAGGCTCATTTCTTTGTTTATAAATCTGTTGGTTTTGTTGATCCTTTATATTTTATCTTTGTTTTATACTTTATTACTTTCTACTCTTATCTTCATTATTCACTCTTCTTTGAATTTACTATTTTTTCTAATTTTGTAGTCAAAAGCATCCACCATTAATTTTCCATTTTTATCTTTAAGGCTATATATATGTATTCTGGCACCTCTTTAGATGAACACCAAAGTTGTAGTATGTATTATTGTTTTTTTATCATTCCATTAAGTTTATTTTCTAATTATCAGTATGATTCTTTGATTTATGGTTTATTTAGGGAAAGGCTTAAATTCCTAAATGGAATTTTTAGCTCTTCATTTTATTGACTCACAATTTGAATTCATCATGTCCCAGAAATATAGTTTGTATGTTAGTGATTATTAGGCATTTCTTGAGAAGTCTATTTCTGTTTTTGTACATGTTCCATACATGCTTGTATAAAATACATATACATATATATGTATAAAACCAACTAATTAAGTATAAATATATATATAGTTGTGCATGTATATGTATGTATACGTAGATAGATACATGGGCAGATAAATACATAGATACTTAGATAGATATAGAGATAGAGAAATAGTTTTGTTTGGTTGTGGTATCCATAAGATTATACTTTATTTAATCATTTCATATTCTAAATATATTTGTATTTTTTCTAATTGTTCTTATTTCTGGGAATTATATGTTAAATTCAGTGTGGTTATGGTTTAACAAAATTTAAAATTTTATCAATCTTTGCTGTTTCTGCATTATCTAACTTAAGCTTATTTTTAGGTTTCCTGATAAATTATTTCTTTAATCTTATGTAATGAAATTCATTATGCTTTTTGCCTTAAAGTTCCTGCTTTGCTCTTTGTCTTTATCTCTCTGTGCTCCATTCTAAATAATTCCCTTGGTTTCAACTTTCAGTTTACAAATTTTCTCTGTTTTAACACATTTTAACACATTAATTAATTAATTAATCTGTATTTTAACCTATCTCCTGAGTTTTTAATTTCATCTGTGGATAATAATTGCACTGTGTTCCATGTCTCAGTATTACAAATGAGAAGTCCAGTGGTAGTCTGATTTATTTTTCCTTTGTAAATAACATGTTATTTTACCTATAAGTCTTATGATTTTTCTTATTATTATTACAATGGTTGAAGAATTTTATAGGATATAAATATACCTGAGTGTTTTATTATTTTTTGTTTGTTTATTTTTTCTCATTACTTTAGATTGAAACTTTGTGAGCCTGTCCAATGCTTAATACATTCTTTAGCTCAGGAAAATTTTCTTCTATTATTTCTTTTATTATTAATACTTTCCCTAAACTCACTGTTTCTCTCTTTAAAACTACCATTTGAACAATATGCTTCATGTCTCTTTATCTGTTCTCTCATAATAGTTGTCTCCTTTTTCTCTGAGTTTTGGTGTATTTCTTGTCATCATATAGGTCCTTAATTGGGGTCTTAATAATGACCATCCTTTCTTTCAATTCACATAATGGATTATTTAGTTGAAAATTCATATTTTATTATACTTTTTATTTTTTAAGATTTTATTTATCTATTTGAGACACAGAGAGGGAGACCACAAATGGGGAGGAGGGTCAGAGGGAGAGGGAGAAGCAGACACCCTGCTGAACAGGGAGTCCAATGGGGCTCCATCCCAGGACCCTGAGAGTATGACCGGAGCTGAAGGCAGATGCTTAATCAACTGAGCCACCCACGTCCCCCTGAAAAATCATATTTTAGCTCTGGAAACATATTTCTGTGCGGTATTTGGAGCCCTTTATGAACCCCATTTTTTTATTTGCATTTTATTTGTCTCATATGATAAATTTATTTCCATTGGTATTTATTCTGAATTTCTGCCTTATCTTCCTCTTTATATATCCTGTATTCCCTCTGAGATGAGATGAGGGTTTTTTATTTGGTTTATATCCTGAGGTTTAGATCTGCTATTTTTAGTTCTCTAACTCTTGAATTCTGAAAATTCTGGAAGGTGCAAGCATTATTATCACCTTAGGTTTGCTGTGTAGTCAGAAATCTGCCCATCTTCTGTTAAGATACCAGAAGGACATTTCTGCTGTCAGATCTCTTTGTGTTTTCTTACCTCAAAGGCTCAGTCCCCTTATGCTGAGAGATTCCTATTGGAAGCCCATCCACCAAGGCCCACAGATCTCTGGAGACCTATTTCTTCTCAGGATCTGTTGCTTTTAGATCTCTGTTTCATGTGTTCTCCAAGTAGAGATAGCCTTGCATCAGTTCCCTCAGCTGGCACCCAAACACAGTCCAAGGCCTTACTTAATCCCAGGTTGCAAAAGTTTTCAGTGATTGGTGGCTCAAGATAAATAGTTTGGAGTTAGGATGGAGGAGAAAGAAGCTATATTGAAGGTAGCTTTTCCCAGAGTCTTCAGATTTCGAATCCTTGAGAACACCCTCTCTCGATTTCTCCCACTATCCCCCCACCCAGTCTCCACTTCTCTCTTCTCTCAAAAAGTGGTAGCAAGTGTCATCATGGACATAGGAAATTTGGAACTCTCATATACTTCAGGTTGAAACGTAAAATGGTACAGCCACTTTGGAAAACAGTCCAATAGTTCCTTGAAAAGATAAATATAGAATTATCATATGACTATGACCCATCAATTATACTTGTATATGAGAAATGAAATAGAAATGAAAACATGTCCACATAAAAATCTGTACACAAATATTTACAGAAGCATTATTTATAGCAGCCTGAATTTGTAAATAACTCAAATGTTCACCAAGTTATGCACTGATAAATAAAATATGGTATATCAATACAACTGAATATTATTTGAATAACCAATACATGCCACAACATGGATAAATCTTGGAAACATTATGATAAGGGAAAGAAGCCAGCCACAAAAGACTACCACTGTATGATTCCCTTTTTATGAAATGTGCAGAATAAGCAGATCTATGTAGATAGGAAGTAGATTAGTGGTTACCTAGGACTGTTGAAACCTTGGGTTGGAAGGGCGCATGATTACTAAAGGGTACAGCATATCTTTTGGGAGTGATAAAAATAATCTAAAATTGTGATGGTTACACAATTCTTTGAACATACTAAAAATCATCGAATTATATACTTTAATGAGTGAATTATATGGTATATGAACTATACTCAATAAAACTATTAATAGTAAAGCAATTACAGATAAAACCAATTGGTTACAAAATGGCTAGGATGAAATAATTGCTGATGGTAGTAGCAATATTTTCATTTTTTTCTACTTTCATGTTGTGTATTCTATTTTGTGTATATAATTTATATATCCATCTTACTGTTGATAGACATTGGTGCTCTTAAAGCAAGGCTACTCTGAGCATTGTTATGCATACCCCTGGCTGCATATGTATAGCATCTCTCTAGGGTAGAAAGGTAGGAATGAAGTTACTGCATAACATGTTATAAACATCCTTAATTTTACTAGGTCCTATCACAATTTGTTAATATCTTCATTGAAGTTATATTCAAAAAATTATACTGAAAGCACTTTTTTATTATATTGCGAGAACTTTATTTGTCCCTCAGTTTGGAGCTATAACCTGAGTCAAAACCTGAAAAACTGATAGCATAGTGAGAAAAGAGGTCTATTGTATACACTAAGGATATTGAGAAAGTATTGTTACTGACCATAAGTGTAATGCTTAGCTAGTTATTTCTGTGAAATAAGGAGACCAAGCATTAGATTTCAAGGGAACCAGTGAGTAGTTCATGATGAGGGAGTGGATGCTGAAAAAGAAAAATATTTTTAGAATTTAGATTATAAAGAGAAATAGAGATCAAATGGTCTTTTGAGCAAAAAGGGTTGAGGCTTTTTACTGTATAAGTATTTGCATAAACTAGAGAAGGAAGGGATGGAGAAAGAAAGGTGTTATGTATGAGGAAGGAATAGTTAGTGAAGTTCCAGTGAAGCATCGAGGTAATAGGAACAAGAATATAGGTAAAAAGGGGAGTCAGCAAAAATGATGAGTGGGGCATGTCTTTTTCTAAAATGAGAGAGGAATAGCAAAGAAGGAGTGGAAAAGCAGAGAGATGTTGAAGGAGGAGTTCATGTTTTATAGCATTGTAACTTAGTGAAAGAAAGAGCTACATGTGCCTATTTTGGGGTCAATATGTAAACATCTTCACAGAAAAGTTCTTGCAAATAAACTTGCAGAATATTAGAAGTAAGAATTCTTTAAAGATTTTCTTCAATTGGTTTCATTTATTTTAATAGTCTATCATCTGGTCCAACTCAGAAACCACTCCCTACTATGGTGCTTTGTTCTAATAGCTCAGCACGTTTATAGTGAGGATTTGGAGATTTTTTAATTATGGTTTATGTTTAGATCATTCCTCAGTGTTGTATGGCCTTGGATAAGAGTCTTCACCACTCTGATAAGTAATTTTCTTAACTTTACATGGGGATAATAATATCTCAGTGAAACGGTTATAGAGTTGATTAATGAGATAACATGAAAGCATTTTGCAAATGCTATAGCACTAAACATGTATGATTTACTTCGTTCTTTTTTGTAGGCTATTGTCTAACCCTCTCTTCCACTTTTCATAAATGAGATCTTGCGTTGCTATCCAATTGTTTCACTCACATAAATACAGTTTTCCCAACAAGAGGAATGAATAACTAACAGGTTCAGTAATTAAAGTGAGACTAATGACTTGGTAACAGATTGAGTGACTTCACAAAGGCAAGGATAGAGAAGAAAGTGTGAAAGCACAGATTTCTTGTGTGGTACCTAAGCAACCTATATGCTATAGACATCCAAACTGTTGCACTGAGTGTGGGCAGGTCTTTAAAATCCATTGTAGTATGCCATTATCAAATAATTCAAGTAGCATTCAAAAAAAAAAACCCTGCATTTTAATTTGAGAGAAAACATATGCAGAGGTAAACATATAAATGAAAATATAAGTGCCACATAATCGTAGAAAGTGATATAAGAACCTCGGGAAGGAAGGTGTCTTTGTGCGCTCATTTGAAATGAGTTTTAAAGCAGTGGTTCTTCAAATTTTATTTAGACTACATTTGAACCTACACAGATCATCTCTTGTTGAAGTAGAGGATAAGGTCTCAGAGCCCAGGGCTTCACTACCTCCTCACAAATCCTTCTTCCTGTTCCCAGCAGTCCTACCTGAGACCCTGAGGCACCTCTAAAGAAGCCCTGGTTCCGCTGAGAGATTGAGAAGGATTGGATTGAGGGGAAAGAGAAGAGAGGTGAGAGTTTGGATATATGAAAAAAAGATAATAGGGGAAAAGCTAGTGTGGGTGATACTGAAGGGTTCCTGCTCCCCTGGAGTTATGGGGTGATAGGGTATGTATTGGGAACAGTGGGGGTAAATAGCATGGGGATCTATGGAAGAGTTAAATTATGGAGGGCTGTAAATGTTATGCTTAAAAATCTTGCAAGTTAGGAATCCCTGATAAATAGACCAACAGACCTCAAGGCATGATTTTGGTTCATCCCTACAGAATGCCTGATTCTGCATCTCCTTCTTTCCCTTAATTACGTTTCTATGTTTTACCACATATTTCTGAGGTGGTGGGCTCTGTATGGATAATGGGTGCACGTGTAACTTATAGACATCATTTTCAGAAATCCTGTCCACAGTCATGGAGATATTTCAGTGATTCGGAGCTATAAAAATTAACTCTTCATTGCAAAAACTTTGAAACCCCTTCTATAAGCATAGAAGAGTTATTCAGGTTTCTTGAGTAGGGGAATAATACTGAAAAAGTAACTTAATAGAACCTCCCTGATAGGAGGCAGGGAAGAATTCTATATAGTCTTTGTAGGCAGGAATTCATGTGTGTCGCTATAGGTGTTTGCATGTTGGCATATCTTTGTGTTTTTTATTTTAAAAGAGCTGTAAAGGGAGGGTACTCTGCATGGAGTTTCATTCTCCCAGGTTAAAAAGATAATCCACTGGAAGTAAATAAGATAATTTGGAAAGTTTTATTGCCCTTCAAATGAGATAAGATTGAGTTATGATGTCAAGTCATCACAAGAGCTGACACAATGTCTTAAAGCACCTATTCTACTCACTAATTTTAGCTGGTGGCTGGTGAAAATTTAGCTCATAGTGAACGTAGGGTGTGTGAATATACAAACTCACATAATACTATACATACATGCATACCCAAACATACAGTCTCACTGAGATTCCTATACATAAGGCTGGTAATTTGGAGGTTTCTGAGAAGTAGTAACACATTTGCCCCAATACTGGTGGAAAAATAAAACTATAGCAGCCCACACTGGAAAGTAAGTGAACTTTGCCTAAAAGGATATAAAATGCTGGCAGAATAAACATTATACACCTACACACAAAGATAAAGAAAATTAAGCTCAGAGCTCATTATTTCTCAGCCCTGTGATTTTAAAGAAAATTCTGAAATTCTCAGCATAAAACCCCCCATGGGTTTCCCTATTGGAATAAGACAAATGGTAATAGCTGGCATTATTTTTGTCCTTGGAAGATGGAAGTGAGGAAAATCTTAATGAGTCTTAATTGTGGGTGATGACTGTGAGAGGTGAGTAGCAGAGACCTTGCCTGTGAAGTCGCTCCTCCGGCTAGAAAACCTATGTGTGAGAGCAAAAATCGAAGAGACTATTTTTGTTTATTCTTGACAGTTAATTAGAAAAGGAAGTAAATCTTGTTTTAAAAGACACATAACCAAAATTTTCTCTAGTTAGTGGGGGAGTAGAATCGTGCTAAGGTGACTGGAGACTCATCAGTACCTTTCTCTTTCAAATTCCAGAAGAGGTCAAAATCTTCCAATGTTTCTTTGAAATGTCAAAACTCAACCTTAATAATACTGGCCTCATGCAGGCAGCTCTGCATACAAAAAGAGGCTAGAAAGCTGCCAGTCAGGTTTACTTCTCTGTGACTGAATGAATGCACACAAGGGCAGGCAAAGCTTCTTTGTTGGGAGTGGAGGATGGAATTTAAAATATCTTCACTTATTTAAACTAACAGAAGAGGGACAGTCATGTGAATTAGCGATTAGTATAAATTATTGAACAATCTTTTGAAAATTTTATTCCAGAATTTCTATATACACTAAGGGTTAGATGGGCATTGAAAGACATGCTCTTTTATAAAGCAGGATCATGGATTTACTATGGATATTTTTTAAAGAATGTGTCTTATTACATTAAACATTGGAGCATGAGCTCACTAATCAAATGACTGTCCTTTGGAGACCTAGTTTATAAATAAAAAGATAATAGTCATTTTTGGAGAATGTATCAATTATTTGTTGATTGGCATAAATCATAAGCTCCTCTAGACATAAAAAGCACTTTCTGAGGCACCTTAGTGGCAGAGTAAAGTTAAGTGGCCAACTCTTGGTTTCCACTTAGGTCATGATCTTAGTCAGGGTCGCAAGATCTAGCCCCACATCTTGTCCTGCGTCAGGCTCTGTGCTCAGTGAGGAATCTGCTTAAGACTCTCTTTCTCTCTCTCAAATAAATAAATAAATAAACCTTTTTTAAAAAGGCACTTTCTAAATCTTGAGTGTTTTGTACATGATATGGGCTTAATTGTACCCCACCCCCATTCACATGTTGAAGTCCTAACTCCCAGAACCTCAGAATGTGACTGTATTTGGAAATACGGTCTTTAAAGAGGTAATTAAGTTAAAAGGAGGTCAGTACTGTTGTCCCTAATCCTATGACTAATCCAATGTAAATGGTATCTTTATAAGAAACGAAAAATTAAACACAGACGCATCCAAAAGGAAGACCCCATGTGAAGACCTTGGAAGAAGACAGCCATCTACAAGCCAAGGAGAGAGAGAGAGCTTGGAAGCAAACCCTACTAATACCTTGATCTCAGACTTCTAGCCTATTTATGTTGTTTAAGCTACCCAGTCTCTGGTACTTTGTAATAGCAGCCTGTTAGGGACTGAATGTTTATGTCCCCCTCAAAATTCATATATTTCAGCCCTAATCCCCAAGGTGGCTATATTCGGTGATGGGACCTCTAAGGAAGCAGTTAAGGTTAAATGAGATCATAACGATGGAGTCTTGATCTGATAGTATTAATGTCCTCATAAGAGACGTGAAAGAGCTCTGTCTTGCTTTGTTTCTCTGAGCACACACAAAGAGGTCATGTTAGCACAAAGCATGATGGCTGCCACCTACAAGCCAAGAGAAGAGTCCTCAGAATGTAACCTACCTTGCCATACCTTGATCTTGGACTTCCCAGCCTACAGAAATGTGAGGAATGAATTTCAGTTTTTTAAGCCACCTAGTCCATTGCATTTTGTAATGGCAGCCTGAGCAGACTAATACACAGCCCTAGTAAACTAATACAAACCATATATACAAAATGTATGCTTTTGTCTTAGGTCCAATCCTGGTCCTCTCCCAAAAATCAAGAACTGGATATTACATAAGTGTATTAATAAGATTTTTTGTAAAAAGGAAATTAAAAGGATAAATACGGGCACCTGTGTGGCTCAGTCAGTTAAGCGTCCAAACTCTGGATTTTGGTTCAGGTCATGATCTCAGGGTTGTGAGATTGAGCCCCATATTGGGCTCCATGCTAGGCATGGAGCCTGGTTAAGATTCTCTCTCTCCCTCTCCCTTCGCCCCCCCAAAAAGAAAAAAAAGATGAGTAATCACTGAGTACCTATGTTTTGAACAGTCATATATTTTCTGTGACATTTGACTCCAAAAATTCTTGCTATAATGTCCCTATCCAAGGCTTTTAAATTAGGGTTGACTTTATTTTATGAATTTTCAATAATTTAATAATTATTTTAATCATCTCGTATTCATAATTGTTAACATTAACCCATGTTACAATACATTTACATTTTTATGAACTTTTCAAAGCACTCGTATATGTTAGTTATCTCATTTATCGATGAAGAATACAGTGTCTACATTTTACCTGTGGGAACTTAAATTTGGGGCAGCTAAGTAACCTGCCCAAAGTCTTAAGGGTAGGAAGGAAGTACACCCACTGATCACAGCAGTTATATTGAAGGAAGGTTTAGAATCTTTTCAGGATGATCTTCTTTAGTTATTGCTTATATAATTATAACATCAAAAGTAATTATTTAAAACAACATAATCAGAAAAGTGAATATGAAAACTAAGAGTGGATCCAGCTTGTTGAACTCCATATATCATTGAATACCATACATTTAGTAGTTCAACCTAAGTCCCCTTTTGCTCTCTCCAAGGTGGTACTGGCAACATTTTTAACCTGACTCTGAACATGGAAGGACCTTCCTCCCAAGATCTCCCTAAGGATGATCATTGAACAGGCATATGGTCATCATGAAGGAAATGGGGACTGCTGGTTCCCATTGGTACAAATACTGCTTTGGAGAATAGAATAAGAAGGAGACTAGAATAACTAGAATACTCCAGCTGGCCACTTTCTGGGAGATAGCAGATATCTCTTTGTTCTATAGCAATGTGATAAGGGAAGATTTACTCAGTACACTTCCACACAAATTTTCTGAATTCCAAGGAATTCACACTCTTAATAAGCCAAGTACTAGCCACAGTGGGAGGGCACAATCCCTGTTTTCCAAGAGTTTCACCATATAGTTACAGTAACAAGATTAACACATTGTCAGAGATAATTTGCAGTCCAAGCAACATTCAACACATGCCTAAGAAAGGTATAGATGTTCATTGGACTTCAATTTTCAGCCTTTAATGGACTACCAATAGCAGCCTACATGAGAAGGAAAGAAGAGAGTAGAGTAGGTAATTATTCTTAGGTAGGATGTTAGCACCTGAGATTTGTAACCGTGCTATGGGTCAGAGGATTTAAGACTGGTTCCCAAATGTAGCTGCAAATTAAAATCAATGGGGGGGAGGTGCTTTGAAGAAATTCAGTTTCCAGAATTCTGGACAAACTATAGGCATTTTGGACTCAAATACATTACCATCCACATGGTATCATGAATGAGGAAAATGCTTTCAAAAAAAGAAAAACTGTAACCAAACAAAAATCAGAATAAAAGTCTCAAGATGAGGGAGAACAAAAGTCTCAACATAAGAATGAACACTGAGCAATGCATAATAAATCTAAGTGAATATAGATAATATGAAAGACAATTGTACTAGAAGGTTTAAATAAGGATTACTGAAGTGACTCAAGAATAGTGTGAAACTAAAAATTCTAAACTGTCAAAACAATAATATTGTAAGAGAAGTATGAAAAAATAAAATGTATTTTGAATGTCTCTTTCACAGTGATGGTGTTAAAAGGTGCAAAAAAGGTGAAAATAGAGATTCCAAAGTCTAACCACACACATAATGCAACAAATTTCTTGCAAAAAGATCCAGGAATCTGAGCTTTTGTTAAGTTTGCTGATGATTCTCCTGAGACTAATCAGCAGACAGGCTTTTGGAAACCACTGATTTAGAAGACTGTTCCAGAAGTTAGAAAAAAGCAGCAAGCTGTTATGTCAGTACCCTCACTCTTATTGCCCACATTTTCTAGAGCAACTCTAGATAACTGGATTAAAAGACACTTCCTCTGCCTTCATGCCAATTCCATTAGCATGGAATGGTAATTCCATTCTTCATGGAACACAATAAAACTTCATGGAACACAATAAAAAAGAGTTCTGATAGATTGACTCAGGATTTTATATACTTGGACTTCGATTTTTTAAAGAAAAATATGAATTGTATTAGATGAACTGTAATATCATTTGTAGCTTCAAATATAAATGAATTTATAAAGCATTATAAGTTATATTTACGAATGGTATTTAGAGGAATTACAGAATACTGTTCAGGAAATAATCAGAAGCCCATCCTCTGGATAATGAGACATAGGCAATCTGGATTGAGGGCAGGAGGCATGATATTATTTCTCCAAGTCCCTCCTATTCCTATAATGCTTTGTTCACTCTAGACACATAATAAATACATGTATTTTTAAATACGTTAGTGAGTCAATGAAAACAAAGTTCCTTGGGTATATCTTGGGAGATACAAGATGAAATCAAATCAGAAATGAAATAATTTAGTGCTACTATAGGTTGGTAACCACTGACTGAGAGGTCAAATCTTAAATTTGAATGTCTAGAATAAATGAATTGAAACAGATTTCTCAGAAGGCTTGCTGAAAACAAAACAGAGAGGAAACAGTGACAAGGGGAACAGAGGGCAGAATGAATAAAAAATGGAGGTGAAGTTTTATGATAATTTTGTAGTCATAAAGTCATCAAATCTCAGGTTTGGCAGGAACCCCAAAGGTCATTCCTGCCAATCACACATCTAATGCTTGAAAACCCTAAATTTGCTTCCCTCCAGTGAGATGACTCAGAAGATAATTCTCCTTAACAGAAAATGTAAAATAGAATTAGGGAAGTCCTACTTTGCCTCCACTTTCCATCCATATTTCATGATGAAAACTAAGCTATATATGCATATATATATATCCACCTATCTGTATCTATATCCATATTCCTGAAAAACATTGCTAGTAATTGAATTTCTTGATCCAAACAGATTTTTTGGAGTTTGGTATCTC
Source organism: Callorhinus ursinus (assembly GCF_003265705.2). Taxonomy (NCBI): domain Eukaryota; kingdom Metazoa; phylum Chordata; class Mammalia; order Carnivora; family Otariidae; genus Callorhinus; species Callorhinus ursinus. The sequence goes on from NW_027397073.1 coordinate 34,360,790, forward strand.
TTAGTCTTTATGGAAAAATTGTCTTAAAAACTGGTGAAATAGCGGAGCAAGAAGGCGGAGGAGTAGGAGACCTAGATTTCGTCTGGTCTCAGGAATTCAGCTGAATAGGGATCAAACCATTCTGAACACCTACGAACTCAACAGGAGACGGAAGAAGAGAGTACCAACAACTCTCTGAACAGAGAAGCGACCACTTACTGGAAGGTAGGACGTGCAGAGAAGTGAATCCGAGGCGATATTCGGGAGGATAGGCGGCGGGGGAAGGGGCCTCCGCCGGCCTCTTCTGGCAAGTGATAGAGCCGCGGAGCACAAAATCGGAACTTTTAGAAGTCGGCTCCGCTGAGGGACGTCGCTGCAGTGGCTAAGCAGGGGGTGGAATCCTCCCAAGACAGTGTGGTCTCAGGACCCTCGGGGTCACAAAAAGACCGGGGGTGCCTGAGTGCGGCAGAGCTCCCAGGGATCGGAGCCGGGAAGCCGGCTGCAGAGACGGAGCCGAGGCGTGGGCTCTCAGCTCGGGGTTGCCATAAACCGTGATCCACGGCCCAGTCGGGCCACTGCTCCTCCAGCAGGGACCCAACAAGGGGCAGAGCCGGGGAGACTCCCCTTTCTCCCCATGGAGAAGCAGCGCGGGAACGCACCGCAGGGATCTGCTGGGTTTAGAGACTCCACACGGGGCCGGGTGCCAGAGATAGAAACGCTCAGTCACAGGCCGGGTGAGCACGGAGTGCAGCCGGAGACCGGGAGACGGGAGTGACTGCTTTTCTCTGGGGGTGCACTGAGGAGCGGGGCCCCGAGTTCTCAGCTCCACCGGGTGGAGATTGGGGGGCCACCATTTTCCCCTGGTCCTCCAAAGCTATACCGAGAGCTTGCAGGGAACAAAAGCTCCTGAGAGCAAACCCGAGCAGCTTGCTTAGCCCAGACTGACAAGGGCGGGGCAATTCAGCCTCCAGCAAAGACATTTGGAAACCACGGCAACAGGCCCCTCCCCCAGAAGATCAGCACGAACAGCCAGCAAGCCAAGACCAAGTTTACCGATCAAGGAGAACGGGAGAACTCCAGCGCTAGGGGAATACTGCACATAGAATTCATGGCTTTTTTACCATGATTCATTAGTTTTTCAAAGTTAATTTTTTTAACTATTTTATTTTGAATTTTTCTTTTTCCCTTTTTCGACCAACATCTTATCAATCCTTTTTTAAAAAAACATTTTTTATTTTTCATTTTTAGAGTCATATTTTATCCCTTCTTAGTAGTTGCCCTTATTTTTGGCATATATATATAAGTTGTTCTCTCTTTAAAATTTTGAGATACAGTTTCTTCTAACAGATCAAAATATACCCTAAATCACTAGTGTATGGCTTTGTTCTAGTCTCCTGCCTGATCACATTCTCTCCCTTTTTCCTTTTTTTTTTTTTAACTCTTCTTCTTTCTTTTTTCAAACAACTTATCTTATCAATTCCTTTTATAAAATCTTTTATAATTTTCATCTTTACAGTCATCTTCCACCCCTTCATTGTATCAACCCTTATTTTGTACATATATGTCTTTCTTCCTTTAAAATTTTAGGAGGCACTTTTTTCTAACAGACCAAAATACACCCAAAATCTAGTGTGTGGCACTGATCTATGCACTAGCCTAATCATATTTGATCATATTCTGATTTTTTTGTATTGTTCTGTTTTTCTTTTTATCCTTTTTTTTTCTTTCTTTTTTCTTTCTTTCCATTTCTTGTCCCCTGGTTTCAGGTCTTTTCTGATTTGTACAGAGTATATTTGCTGGGGACGTTGTTAACCTATTACCATTCTGTTCTCTCATTCATCAGTTCTCCTCTGGACAAAATGACAAGACGAAAAAAATCACCTCAGCAAAAAAAACAAGAAGTAGTACCGAAAGCTAGGGACCTACTCAATACGGACGTTAGTACGATGTTGGACCTAGAGTTCAGAATCATGGCTTTAAAGATACTAGCTGGGGTGAAAAAAGCGTGGAAGTTATTAGAGAAACCCTTTCTGGAGAAATAAAAGAACTAAAATCTAACCAAGTCGAAATCAAAAAGGCTATTGATGAGGTGCAATCAAAAATGGGGGCACTAACTGCTAGGATAAATGAGGCAGAAGATAGAATCAGTGATATAGAAGACCAAATGATGGAAAATAAAGAGGCTGAGAAAAAGAGAGAGAAAAAACTACAGGATCACGAGGGCAGAATTTGAGAGAGAAGCGATACGATAAGACGAAACAACATTAGAATAATTGGGATCCCAGAAGAAGAAGAAGAAAGAGAGAGAGGGGCAGAAGGTATATTGGAGCAAAAAATAGCAGAGAACTTCCCTAATGTGAGGAAGGAAACAGACATCAAAATCCAGGAGGCACAGAGAACCCCTCTCAAAATCAATAATAATAGGTCAACACCCCGACATCTAATAGTAAAACTTACGAGTCTCAGAGACAAAGAGAAAATCCTGAAAGCAGCTCGGAAGAAGAGATATGTAACCTACAATGGTAGAAATATTAGATTGGCAACAGACCTATCCACAGAGACCTGGCAGGCCAGAAAGGACTGGCATGATATCTTCAGAGCACTAAACGAGAAAAATATGCAGCCAAGAATACTATATTCAGCTAGGCTGTCATTGAAAATAGAAGGAGAGATAAAAAGCTTCCAGGACAAACAAAAACTAAAGGAATTTGCAAACACGAAATGAGCCCTCCAAGAAATATTGAAAGGGGTCCTCTAAGCAAAGAGAGAGCCTAAAAGCAGCAAAGATCAGAAAGGAGCACAGACAATATACAGTAACAGTCACCTTACACGCAATACAATGGCACTAAATTCATATCTTTCAATAGTTACCCTGAATGTAAATGGGCAAATGCCCCAATCAGAAGACACAGGCTTTCAGATTTGGTCTTGTTTTTTAATCCATCGATATGCTGTCTGCAAGAGACTCATTTTAGACCCAAAGACACCCCCACATTGAAAGTGAGGGGGTGGAAAACCATTTACCATGCTAATGGACACCAAAAGATAGCTGGGGTGGCAATCCTTATATCAGACAAACTAGATTTTAAAACAAAGACTGTAATAAGAGATGAGGAAGGACACTATATCCTACTTAAAGGGTCTATCCAACAAGAAGATCTAACAATTGTAAATATCTATGCCCCTAACATGGGAGCAGCCAATTATATAAGGCAATTAATAACAAAAGAGAAGAAACACATTGACAACAATACAATAATAGTGGGGGACTTTAACACCCCCCTGACTGAAATGGACAGATCATCTAAGCAAAAGATCAACAAGGAAATAAAGACTTTAAATGACACACTGGAACAAATGGACTTCACAGACATATTCAGAACATTCCATCCCAAAGCAACAGAATACACATTCTTCTCTAGTGCCCATGGAACATTCTCCAGAATTGATCACATCCTAGGTCACAAATCAGGTCTCAACTGGTACCAAAAGATTGAGATTATTTCCTACGTATTTTCAGACCACAATGCTTTGAAACCAGAACTCAATCACAAGAGGAAAGTCAGAAGAACTCAAGTACATGGAGGCTAAAGAGCATCCTACTAAAGAATGAATGGGTCAACCAGGAAATTAAAGAAGAATTAAAAAAATTCATAGAAATCAATGAAAATGGAAACACAACTGTTCAAAATCTTTGGGATGCAGCAAAGGCAGTCCTAAGAGGAAAGTATATAGCAATACAAGCCTTTCTCAAGAAACAAGAAAGGTCTCAAATACACAACCTAACCCTACACCTAAAGGAGCTAGAGAAAAAACAGCAAAGGAAGCCTAAACCCAGGAGGAGAAGAGAAATAATCAAGATCACAGCAGAAATCAATGAACTAGAAACCAAAAGAACAGTAGAACAGATCAACGAAACTAGGAGCTGGTTCTTTGAAAGAATTAACAAGATTGATAAACCCCTGGCCAGACTTATCAAAAAGAAAAGAGAAATGACCCAATTCAACAAAATCATGAATGAAAGAGGAGAGATCACAACCAACACCAAAGAAATACAAACAATTATAAGAACATATTATAAGCAAATCTATGCCAGCAAATTAGATAACCTGGAAGAAATGGGTGCATTCCTAGAGATGTATCAACTACCAAAATTGAACCAGGAAGAAATAGAAAACCTGAACAGACCTATAGCCACTAAGGAAATTGAAGCAGTCATCAAAAATCTCACAACAAACAAAAGCCCAGGGCCAGATGGCTTCCCAGGGGAATTCTATCAGACATTTAAAGAAGAATTAATACCTATTCTCCTGAAACTGTTCCAAAAAATAGAAATGGAAGGAAAACTTCCAAACTCATTTTATGAGGCCAGCATTACCTTGATCCCAAAACCAGACAAAGACCCCATCCAAAAGGAGAATTACAGACCAATATCCTTGATGAACATGGATGCAAAAATTCTCACCAAAATACTAGCCAATAGGATCCAACAGTACATTAAAAGGATTATTCACCACGACCAAGTGGAATTTATCCGTGGGCCGCAAGGCTGGTTCAACATCCGCAAATCAATCAGCGTGATACAATACATTAACAAAAGAAGGAACAAGAATCATATGATCCTCTCAATAGATGCAGAAAAAGCATTTGACAAAGTACAGCATCCTTTCTTGATCAAAACTCTTCGGAGTATGGGATAGAGGGTACATACCTCAATATCATAAAAGCCATCTATGAAAAACCTATGGCGAATATCATTCTCAATGGGGAAAAGCTGAGAGCTTTTCCCCTAAGGTCAGGAATGCGGCAGGGATGTCCACTCTCACCACTGCTATTCAACATAGTGTTAGAAGTCCTAGCCACAGCAATCAGACAACAAAAAGAAATCAAAGGCATCCAAATCGGCAAAGAGGAAGTCAAACTCTCACTCTTTGCAGATGATATGATACTGTACGTGGAAAACCCAAAAGACTCAACCTCAAAACTGCTAGAACTCATACAGGAATTCAGTAAGGTAGCAGGATATAAAATCAATGCACAGAAATCAGTGGAATTCCTATACACCAACAACAAGACAGAAGAGTGACAAATCAAGGAGTCGATCCCATTTACAATTGTACCCAAAACCATAAGATACCTAGGAATAAATTTAACCAAAGAGGCAAAGGATCTGTACTCAGAAAACTATAAAATACTCATGAAAGAAATTGAAGAAGACACAAAGAAATGGAAAAATTTTCCATGCTCATGGATTGGGAGAACAAACATTGTGAAGATGTCAATGCTACCTAGAGCAATCTACACATTCAATGCAATCCCCATCAAAATACCATCCACTTTTTTCAAAGAAATGGAACAAAGAATCCTAAACTTTGTATGGAACCAGAAGAGACCCCGAATAGCCAGAGGAATATTGAAAAAGAAAAGCAAAGCTGGCGGCATCACAATTCCGGACTTCCAGCTCTATTACAAAGCTGTCATCATCAAGACAGTATGGTACTGGCACAAAAACAGACACATTGATCAATGGAACAGAATCGAGAGCCCAGAAATGGACCCTCAACTCTATGGTCAACTTATCTTTGACAAAGCAGGAAAGAATGTCCAGTGGCAAAAAGACAGTCTCTTCAACAAATGGTGTTAGGAAAATTGGACAGCCACATGCAGAAGAATGAAACTGGACCATTTCCTTACACCACACACAAAAAGAGACTCCAAATGGTTGAAAGACCTAAACGTGACACAGGAGTCCATCAAAATCCTAAAGGAGAACAGGGGCAGCAACCTCTTCGACCTCAGCCACAGCAACTTCTTCCTAGAAACATCGCCAAAGGCAAGGGAAGCCAGGGCAAAAATGAACTATTGGGATTTCATCAAGATAAAAAGCTTTTGCATAGCAAAAGAAACAGTCCACAAAACCAAAAGACAACTGACAGAATGGGAGAAAATATTTGCAAATGACATATCAGATAAAGGGCTAGTATCCAAAATCTATAAAGAACTTATCAAACTCAACACCCAAAGAACCAATAATCCAATCAAGAAGCGGGCAGAAGACATGAACAGACATTTTTCCAAAGAAGACATCCAAATGGCCAACAGGCACATGAAAAAGTGCTCAACATTGCTCGGCATCAGGGAAATCCAAATCAAAACCTCAATGAGATACCACCTCACACCTGTCAGAATGGCTAAAATTAACAAGTCAGGAAACGACAGATGTTGGCGGGGATGCGGAGAAAGGGGAACCCTCCTACACTGTTGGTGGGAATGCAAGCTGGTGCAACCACTCTGGAAAACAGTATGGAGGTTCCTCAAAAAGTTGATAATAGAGCTACCCTATGACCCAGCAATTGCACTACTAGGTATTTACCCCAAAGATACAAATGTAGGGATCCGAAGTGGTACGTGAACCCCAATGTTTATAGCAGCGATGTCCACAATAGCCAAACTGTGGAAAGAGCCAAGATGTCCATCGACAGATGAATGGTTAAAGAAGAGATGGTATATATACACAATGGAATATTATGCAGCCATCAAAAGGAATGAGATCTTGCCATTTGCAATGACGTGGATGGAACTGGAGGGTGTTATGCTGAGTGAAATAAGTCAATCAGAGAAAGACATGTATCATATGACCTCACTGATATGAGGAATTCTAATCTCAGGAAACAAACTGAGGGTTGCTGGAGTGGTGGGGGGTCGGAAGGATGGGGTGGCTGGGTGATAGACATTGGGGAGGGTATGTGCTATGGTGAGTGCTGTAAATTGTGCAAGACTGTTGAATCACAGATCTGTACTTCTGAAAGAAATAATGCAACATATGTTAAGAAAAACGAAAAAGAAGATAGCAGGAGGGGAAGAATGAAGGGGAGTAAGTCAGAGGGGGACATGAACCATGAGAGAGGATGGACTCTGAAAAACAAACTGAGGGTTCTAGGGGGGAGGAGGGTAGGGGGATGGGTTAGCCTGGTGATGGGTATTAAAGAGGGCACATTCTGCATGGAGCACTGGGTGTTATGCACAAACAATGAATTATGGAACACTACATCAAAAAGTGATGATGTAATATATGGTGATTAACATAACAATAAAAAAAGTTAAAAAACAAAGAACTGGTGAAATAACCACAGAATTGCCTTTCTGACTATGTCTACTGTGAGGTGAATTCAGGGCAACATCTAATTCATCACTCAATCACGTCTGACAGAAGGATTTCAGTGGCTTACTAGGTCCCTGGGGAGGTTAGTTAGTTCAGAAAAGTGCCTCTAAACACCCAAAGGGTCTGGGGGTTTTCCTTTTCCCAATCAATGTCTATTTGTTAAAGGTTATCTTGGAGAAAGTTAGGAAGAAGATTAAAGTGTGACACTTCCTCAAAGGAACTTAGTCTCATTTTAATTCAAGAAGCTCTGGGTCTGTGAATTGACTGAGGACTGAATATTGGATAAGGAGCCATTATTCTCTACCATGTGAGCTCAGTGAAAGATTCTGTTCACCAGACACAGAAGTTTTTGTTTACACAGATTTTCTTCGTTCTGGCTGCTATAACAAAATATCATAAACTGGGTGGCTAAAACAACAAACATTTATTTCTCACAATTCTGGAGGCCGGGAAGTCCCATATCACAGTGCCAGCAGATGTGGTGTCTGGTGAGAGCCTGCTTCCTGATTCACTGATTATGATCTCATTGTGTCCTCATGTGGCAGAGAGCAGAGAGTAGAAGCAAGCACTCTTATGACTCTTATAAGGGAATTAGTCCCATTCAGGAGGGCTCCATTTTCATGACCTTATCTAATCCTACTAACCTCCAAAGGCCCCACCTCCTAATACCATCACACTGGTGGGTAGGGTTTCAAGATAGGAATTTGGGGGAAACACAAACATTCAGTCCATAACACAAATCAGGTAGGCACTAAATGGCATGTCTGTTTATTTTTGCTTTGGAAACTTCATCTATTAGCCATTGTGAAAAGATCAATCTGCTTTGATAACCTCTTTTGACCAGTGACCTTTTTTATTAACCACGCCCACCTGGTGCTGTCACTTGGTCTTAGCTGACCAGGGTTCCCTCAGATTCACTGAAGTAACTGAGCTCAAATCCGTGGCCATATTTCTCACATTCACCCTCAGTCTACAAGTAGTTACTTGTTGATGTGCAACCTGAGGAATTTCCCAGGTATAATCTGAAATTGGCCCCCATACTTGGAGAGCCAGGAAAAACCAAGGAAAGAGGCAGACCACTACAGATTGGCAGATGTCAGGTTTAAGTAAGCAAGTTCACTTACATATGAGGCTGTCTTGGGTGGCTTCAAGATGAGTAGATATCCACACCCACCCACTAGAATCTTAGAAGTTTATATAGAGGACTTAAGTGGGTTTAGTCACATATTCTGTCCAGATGGTCTCAACGCACTGCTCTCCCACGGTTGTGTTCTTGAAAACACTTCCTCCCGCTGTGGGAGCAGTGGGCAGAACATACACTCCAAGGACGAGGAGCTTCTGATTGTGCAGGTCCAGCTCTTAGGTCAGCCGCCAGCCACATCCCCTCAGTGACCTCTTCCAACACCAGTCCAGTCATTTCACTGACTCTGAGGCTTCTTTTTGAGGTATTTTCCAGTACCATGGAGAAGAGAACATGGTCTGGGCTGTCCTGGGGAAGTAATCAGAGGGATGGTCATACATTATAAATCCTGTCTACCCAAATCTTCAGATTTCTTCCTCTGTATTAAATGAAGAAATACATGTGTAGCATATTAATTTAACTGAGGCCCCCAAACTTTAAACCAACCTACTGAAAAAAAAAAAAGGTGGGGGAAAACCTTTTGCAGGTGTTTGTGCTCACATATTCCTCAGAATCTCTGCTAAGAATACTCAAGTCAGTAAATTTGTCCTGACCATGTCGTTCTTTCCTAGATGTATACTACCCTTAGTACTTTTTTCCCCCAATCCTTTCTTAAGTAACATAAATTAGCCAAAGTAGCATTTACTTTGTGATTAAGTTGTCTTCTCTCAAGTTTGACTTTGGAATTGGCAGCCTAGGCATGTAGGAATCTGTCCCTAGTAATGTGTCTTCTCCCTGGGAAGGTTATGGGGGCTCTAAAAGGAGATGGCAGCCCCATGCGAAGTAACTAAGGAAGACAATAGAGTTATAGGAGCTGTTCTATCAGAAAGGACAGAAGGGACTTATTCTGATTCTGCTAGCCGTGGGAACTCAGTGGGGTTTGGGGGTTGGTAATAAAGATCATATAAATCCTCTCAAACAGTCCTCTTCCAGTATTTAGAGTTATACTTTTTTTCTAATCAATTTCTTAGCTCTCATGTAGGAAATCTGACAAGAATAGGAATTCAACTTGGATTATAATTCAGCAATCCAAAATAATGTTTATGAAAGTTTTGTTTTTTGTTTTTTTGGCATATCAGCCAAAATATGAGGCAACAATTCAGGAGAGAAAAATTTTCGTTTGTTTTGCTTTAGAATAATAATAGCAACTTATTTTCGAATTTATTTCAGCCATTCTAGTTCCTTTGCTATTAATAAAAATTTTAATATAAATTTGTGAATTTCTCCCACAAAGCCTGCTGAGACTACGACTGGGATTGCATTAAACATAGAAATCAATTTGGAAGAATTGACGTATTTGCCATTTGAACCTGCCAGACCATAAGCACAGTTATCTCTATGTTAATTTAGGTTTTAGTTTTCTTATCGGGGTTCTATAGTTTCCATTATAGAAATACTAGGGCGCCTGGGTGGCTCAGTCTGGTTAACCGGTTAATGTCTGCCTTCGGCTCAGGTCCTGATCCCAGGGTCCTGGGATTGAGCCCCTTATTGAGCTCCCCGCTCAGTGGGGAGCCTCCTTCTCCCTCTCCCTCTGCCTTTCCCTCTCCTTGTGCTCGCTCATTCTGTCAAATAAATAAATAAAATCTTTAAAAAAAAGAAATACCGCACATATTTTGCTAAATTCATCCTTAACTAGGTCATGTTTTTGATGCTATTAAAAATAGTACTTTCTGACTTTTTTCAAAAATTGTTTATTGACAGTATAAGAAGAAAAATTTATATATATATTATATGTATAATATATATAGTCACACACAGATATGTACACATGTATCCTTCTTGCCTGTAAACTTGCTAAACCTGCTTGTTAGAACTAGTAGTTTTTTGGGGGAAATACTTGAGGATTATCTATTTAGATAATCATGTCTGCAAATAAAGATCATTTTATTTATTTTTGTCCAATCAATACACCTTTTATTTCTTTTTCTTGCCTTTTTGCACAGACAAGAACCTCCACATTTTGAATGAGATGATGTGGATAGACATTTTTGCTTTGTTCCTCATCTTAAGAAGAAAGAATCAGTTTTTCAACATTAGGTATGAGGCTTAGCAACAGGGTTTATGGAAATGCCTTGAGAAAATTCCACATAATTCCTGATATTTGCTGATACTGTTTTATCATAAGTGCTATATTTGTGAAATGTTTTTTCCTGCCTCTAAGATGACTTTATGTTTTCTTGTTATTATATTGATGATATGGAAAATAGCATTGATTAATTTTGGTCTAACATTGCATTTCCATGTTAAAAAACCACTTGATTATGATATATTATTATTTTTATATATTATTAGATTTTATTTGTTAATGTTTTGTTAGTGATTTGTGGGTTATGTTTATGAGTTTCCTTTTCTTGTGGTATTATTAGGCATCAGAGGAAGGCAGACCTCATAAAATGAGTTGAGAAGTTTCCCCTTTTATATTTCTGGAAGAATTTGTGTAGAATTGGTTTTATCTTTTCCTTAAATGTTTTATAAAATTTCTACGCAAACCTGTATGAGCTTAGATTTTTCTTTGTGATTAGATGTTTTATTATAAATTCAATTTTTAAAATAGATATGGGAATGTAAAGTTTATTTCTTCTTGATTGCAATTTAGTACTTTGTTTATTTCAAGGAATCTATTTCAATCAAGTTTAAATGTATTGGCTTAAATTTGATAATGTTTCCTTTTAAATCTTTAAGATCTCTAATGACTCCTCATTTATTCCTGATATTAGTCATCTGTGCCTTCTCTTTTTCTCCCTGATATTTTTTATATCATTTTAAGTGATGTTTTTGAAAACCAGATTTTGGTTTCATTTCTAGTTTTCCCCATTTTCTTTTTCTTTCTTTTTTTTTTGGTGTTTATTAATTTTTAATTTTATTGTTATTTACCTCCTCTGCTTACTTTTGTTTAATTTGTTCTTTGTTTGTTAAAGTCAATGCTTAAAATAGTGATTTGAGACTTTTACTGCATTTAATATAAACATTTACTGGTATAAATTATCCTGTAAGCACTATTTTATCTACACTCAGCACATTTTTGTACACTATGATTTGACTTATAACCAATGAAAATATTTTCTAGAGTTCCACTTCTGAGTCAGGGGGAATTAGAAAACTCTACTCTTTTTTTTTTCTCACTGAATATGTCTATAAAATATATACATAACATAAAGAGAAGTTTTTTGAGGATGATGTTAACATTGTTTCTGCTCAACATTGTTTCTGCTCATATCCTTTCTTACCTTTCCATTTATATAGACTCTGCATACATGAATATTTGACTTTTTTTCTCTGAAATTGAATGGTGCCTAAACCTAGTATTTGTCAGTTAGCACTTACCACCTATACACGTGTGTTTTATTTTTTCATGTGTGACTTTAACACTGACGTGGACTACATATTCTTTGATAACAGAGACCATTTATACTTTTAATAGCCCTCCCCATGTTCACTTATAATAAGAGCAGACTTACAGTTAATACCTAGAAACTGCTTTGAATTGATGTAGATTTTTGGACAAAGCTCATCAGAGTAGGCATTGTGGCTAATACTTCGCTTTCTTTCTCTTTACTGCCATCAGGCTTTCTCACAGAATTAGATTTTAAAAGATGACCGAATAGGATTTATGGTATTTGTATTCTGCCCATGTTCTGGGTGAGAGGGTCGGGCTATAGTTAGGAGCAGAGGGTCAGTCTCTCTCCATGCTAATGTCTTATGGCATCGGTTAGGGCTCCATCCGTAACTTGGCCTCAAGTCCACTTTTGTCTGTTTATTGCCTTATTGTCTTTATTGTAAGGATACCTGTGTTAGCACTGTGATCTGTGGTTAGAGTTGAGAACTGACTCTTTCTTGGTGCCCACTGAAAACAGCAAATTCAGATTATCAGCTAAAGGATTGACCCTGTGATATGTGAAATTCACTAACCCAGAGCTCTAGCCAAAAGAATAAAGCTTCCCAAATAGATAACCAGAATACCACCAATGTGTCAACCCAGAAAACACAGCAGCACACTAACAGTTGGAGGCCAAATGGCTCTCCAAGTAAGCTTTCCAATTGAAGACTGCTTTTAGCTTTAAGCCGTCAAATTCCGGTGATTAAAAATGAGAATATCTATGTATTTATAGTTTGACTCTTCATAAATTTTGTGTGTGTGTATAAAAGAGAAAAAGAAAAACGGGGCAGGGGAGAGAGAACCTGGAAAAAAATAACACAGCAAATAGCCTTGTTTTTACTTGTTTCTCAAATTAGGGCCTCAATTAATACATCTCAGATTGCCTTAGGACAGTGCCAGAAAAGATTATTGCAAAAGTGGTGCATCCTACCTTTTATCTCAATTGTATGACAGAAGTCTTGCAAAGTTGAAAAGCTGCTAATTTAGTAGTCAACAGTGTCAAATAAAATTTCTAAACTGTATGTCTATAAAAGACATCTTAGCAATAAGGCACAGCAAATATGCTTCAAAACAGTGCAGTCAGCAAATCTGCTTCAGGTTTTGAAATATCTAGCAATGACATTTATTAGAAAGAAACTATAATATATCAGCGATATAAAAAGCTGTGTCTTCATCAGCATTGCCTTATTATAGGCACCAATATTGTGCAAAATCCTTTAGATTCTTTGCAAAACACCTGCTGAACTTAAAGAAATATGGTGAGTGCTTGCACAGAGGCAGAAGCAGCTTAATCACATAATACTCAATTTGACTTTGTGGTGCTTAACAATAAATGAACTGAGAGCATACTAGTATGGAAGGCTTAAATCTTCCTCAAATTTGTATAAAGTTTTCAATGAATATACTGTTTGTGCTGATTCTTTCTTCATCAAGTTTGAGGATATAAACAAATAGTGATTATAAGAATCCCATTAAAACTGAGTTTTTAAAATTAAATTAAATCACATTGATGACCAGGATCTGAAACCACACTCCCTTCTCCCACCTCCAATCCTCCTACCTATTTCAATCTTCCTAGCTGGCTGCTTTCTGCCTACTTCTCCCTTTGTAGTTTCCATCCATTCATCCATTCATCATACCCTGTTTATTCTATCAGATTACTTGAAAATTTCATGTTATAGATGAATCTGCTTCAAGGTCAGATATGATGGCATTATGGCTCAGTAAAAGATGGAAATAGAATAAGAAAGACCATTTTCTCATTCTCTCTTCTGCTGCACACGATTAGTTTTATATGTTGATTGATTTTTGGTGTAGGTTAAGTCGATTTCAATGAATTTCACTCACCCAGTGTTGACCAGATTAAGATCCAAAATTGTTTACCCATATCACTTTTTCTCCTCTTTCTTCCCAATCTTCTAATTCATATGTTCAAAAGACATTTTATTTGTACATATATGATATAGTCTCTACGTGTGCCTACATGTAGTCACATTCCCTAGTGAATTAACTATTCTTTCTTCATTGATTCTTATTTTCATTGTAATGTTAAATAATGGTACTTTAATTTTACTTCTTCAGATAAGCTGTGTGCTTGAGAAAACCATAAAACAATGAAACCTCATGAATATTTATATCAGTGACTACACAGCATTATAGTCATAATCTCTGGAACTAGTTCTCACAAGTTCAGAATTAATTATCAAGTTCAGTTTTAATTGCATTCTTCTAAATTACAACCCCTCCCCCCACCAAAAAAAAAAAAGACCTAATGAATTATCTGGTAAGTACTTTACTGGGACTAATGCATCTAGGAGAGCTTCCTAAAATCCCATTCTTAATGTCTAATAACCAAATGAAGGCATATGATCCCAAACCAGTGTTCTAATCCTTGGTATCCAATGTATTAGACATTTGTGGCTGCTTCTAGGGGTTTAATATATTTCATTTTCCCTCAAATGAAATTTGCTATTTTCACTTAGTAAGAATTTAATTGAGTTTGGGGAACTTTTTATTAAAAATTAAACCCTAAACACTCATTGTTTTGCTTTCTTATCCTTATGAGCCTGAAATAGCATACAGAGAGGAGTATTTGATGGGGCAACCTCTGGAGAACAGTTGTCCCTTTATTAAAAAAAAAATTAAAAGACATGCTTAGCACTAAGACATAAAGATGTGAATAAGTAAGAGTATTGATATATTTCATTTTGAAGTATATGAGCTCCACCCAAAAAATTTCTCATCAGAATGCTGAATTTTAAGAAAAATAGGAAAGAATAACGATGACATTGTTAGAATAAAGTGTAGAAAATTACTCAAAATAATATAAAATTTTAAATGTAAAGGCTTATGAAAACTTTAATGAACAGAACTTTGAGAGATATGTCTATTTCTTTAGGTAATATATGTTCTATTGTGTCTGAAAACATTTTTGCTTGTATGTTTAAATGAAATATCCGAAGACCAGTATTGCATTTGTGTGTATTGGAAGGACAGAGGTGAAGTTGAATAGGTGATAATTTGACAGCATTTATTCTCAGAACTTTCCCTCAGATTCAGGAAAAAAAGGAAGATGAGAAATATAATCAGTTGGAAACCTAAGTTCCTAGGTAGTTATCACTGCAGCAACCAAGCAACATTGATTTACCCAGTAGAGTTGCTTTATTTAACCAACGGTTGAGTCAAGTTTTCCTGAAGATTTGGTCTTGACCAGTGCAAGATTTGAACCCAGGAATGTCAGGAAAAAGATGGGCAAATAGAAACTTTCATAACATTAGTGGCAGAAATGGGTTAGCACAAAGAAAGAATGTAATTATCTGGCCCCCCTCAAAAAATGGCGACAAAGAGCACAAGTAGTTACTTTGGGGTCAATATCAAGGAATGGATGTAGAGACTAGAATAATAGGAAGCTCTAGAAGGGCTTGATTAAAAAAAAAAATCAGCTTCTGCTTTAAGCAGAGGCTCAGTAACCATATTCTGAAAATGTTTGAAAGTATTTATGAACACATGAAAACACAAATAGATTCATATATTCATACAAAAGAAATGCCACAGTCTTGATGGCCAAATCTAGGAACTAAGACTTTTTCCAGAAATGAAGAATTTTGGTTAAAAGTACAACTAGTTCACTGGTATCTTTCCAGGGCCTAGTATAATGCTTGAGACATAGAAGGCACTGAATACATATTTGGTGAATGAATGAAGAAATGAAACGTCGAGAGTTGTTCCAAATCAGAAGATAGAAATACATTTGTCTAGAAATCAGACAGAAGATAAATGTTATCATCCAAGTGTATTTAATTTCATCTGTCTTTTATTACAGATTTGTTCCTAAAATGTTCATTATGTTTCTAAATCTTAAGAAGAATTTAATGAAGCCCCTGACAGTGACACATGCCATCCCTTGGCTTAATGAGCTTCCCCCAAGGCTTCCTTATGGGGTGGTCTGCCCATCCTGTATCAGCCCAAGAATTCACGTGGGTGGTTGTACCAACAGGGCAGACTCTTCCCTTTATGTAGCAACAATTTTTAGTCACAGATTAGATTTTTTAAGAAAATCTGCTTCCTGCTCTCTGACCAACAAAGGGTGACACTAGCCTATTTGATCAATGTAACTCCATTTGAAATCAGTTTAAGCAGAGCAAGCTACAAAAATGGCAGAGAATCAGATTAACATTTTTTTAACTCTTTTTCTAAAGGGAGAAAATATCCCAATTGCATGATTTTCATCATCTGCTGCTTGAATTCTGTTCCTTCCCAAATCAGGCACAAAGAGCAGCATCTGAGCTATATGATCTGTCTCTTTTAAAATAAAGTTTTAGAGCATACCACTGGTTTTTGACACATTTATTCCATAATATATTAGACACAGTGGAGCTTCAGTCATTATTAAACATCTTACAAATGTCCAATTAGGAATACATCACATATAACATACGACACAGCTTGTGTTTTTATCATACTGCATTAGAATCATTACTAAAGGAACAGGGAGATGTGGCATGCTGTTTTTATAGTACACTGACAATGTGGCAGCAAGGATCATTGCAATAAAAATGGCCTAAATGTATATATGCATTGTCTTCTATGGACCTTAATGCAAACAACTTAAATTTAAAACACATTTTTCCAATGAGTTCCTTTTCCATTACCTATTATCTTCATTCAGAGTCTGATATGACCCACACGTGGAAACCATTCCATGGGAAAACTGCCATACCTATCTTGGAATGATCAAAAGAGCACTGCCCACAATTGTAGAACAATTCTGTACCTCTCAGAAATGATAGAGATGGAAATTTAAAAGCACACGGCATTTAAATGCAGAATTAGAATTAAAAAGGGGTACAAAAGAATTCAAAATATAATCTTAAAAATAGATGAGTGCAAAAGATAAGGAGCAAGAAAATAAAGCCAATGGCTTCCCAGACAGCGATTTGTTTTGTTTTACTCAATTTTAAGTGAAAATTCTTAAGTATGTTTTTTTGTCCTCCAAAAATGTTGGTAGCCTATTTAATCTGAAAATAAGTACCCTTTTTATTTATTTGTATAAGTTTACATATAGTAAATAGTATTGACTTCTTTATGTACAGTTCTATGAGTTTTAACATGTGCACAGATTCTTGTAACTACTACCACAAGCAGGATACAGAACCGTTCCAATACCCTGCAGAAGTCCCTCTTGCTGACTTTTTGTAGTCATCCCCCATCCCTTCATACCCCGAACAAAATGATACAGCTACTCTGGAAACAGTCTGGCAGTTTCTCACATTTTAATTCAACCTATAAATTATTACCATATTTACAGAATTCTCTTGGATGAAAATGTGACTTTAACATATTGGATATTGATTTACCATAGAGTACACCACAGAAAGAGCCCCAAAAGTCAAAAAGTTAACATTTTTCATGCTGATGAAAACTGGAGTCTATAAAGAAAACCATCCCGCAGGTTATCCACTGTCGCCATATACCTATGAGAAAGTGAATGATGAAAAAACTGGAGCTCAGAAGTCCGTGAAATCATCTTCTTTATGTATTCTCTTATAGGGGCTATCTCTCATGACCTGGTGTCTTTAGCCTGAGTTCAATCCACATGTCACCTTATGTGGATATATGATTCCCCCAGCTCTGTGTAATGCTCTTTCCCAATGTATACCAGAGCAATCATTCAGGATGAGTAAACTGGGCACTGATTTGGGAATAATAAACTCCCTGCCCCATGCACACTCTGTAGCTGTCCTCTTGGCTCCAGCCACCAATCCAGACTCTTGTATCCTCACTTTTACTTTTTTCTACATTCTCTTCTATTTCTTTAGTCTCATTGGAGCTTACTGTTCTGTGTACACTCCTCATACAGAGTTGAAAGCTAATTTCTTGCAGTATAAGAACCACACATGGTCTGTTTCCCTTGCAACTGAAAATGAAGTTTCCACAGGCTGGTGCATCTAACTTTGTTTACATCCACCAAGTTAGAAGAGAATAGAGAAAAACATCATTAAGTGAGTGATGAGTATAAAAGAAAGCTTCTTCCATGAGATGAAAAGTTGGACCGCATGACCTCTGTGGTATTTTCCACATCGTAATGACCATTCCTGGAATCCGTGTAATCCATGCGAGGATATGTAAATTTACTGACTGAATTATGCTGTGCCACCTTCCCACATCACTTGGCCTGTGTAGACTGAATCCTGGTGAGTTTAACAAGCATTTAGCTGCTTGTTAAAATCAAGCTTCTGGAACTTCAATTAACAATTGACTTGTCACTAGTTTTATTTTATTTGAGACTGACTTTTCATTTGAGGGCAAATCATGCTCATCATTTGGCAAAACCTCAGTGTGGTTATCTGACAGCAGCCTATGAAGTGGCACAATTTTCTGTCACGTCACAGTGATATGGCATTCACTTCCATGTGGCTTTGCACACTTAGACCTTAGTATTTCTACTTCCCACTGGCTTCTTCCCACTTAATATAAAGCATATAGTAATTCAGGGAAGTATAAATTGAGGAAAAAATGCAGAACTTTTGGTTAAATATGTAAATGTAAAGTTAAGAGTGAGGTGAGTACATGACGGTAACAGAGAAAAGGATTATGATACGGCCTGACTACAAGAAAAATCACATCACATAGGGGCCCATAGACAAGTTGCCATTCAGAGACCTGTGACAACACACACTCATGCACACACACACACACACACACGTGTAAATATACGTTGTACTAAATGAAGATTTGATTAAAGCGTTACCTATAAAATCAAGAAAAATAAATATGTCTGCTAGAAACACCTCTAGCTGATATTATCCTAGAAGGCCTAACTAGTACAAAAATAAAAGAAAAAATGTACAAAGTTTTCGAAGGAGCAAACACACCTAGAATTGTTTGAACAGAATATAACTGAATACATAGAAAACTAAGAAAAGTCTTCAATAAATTATTGAGTTCATAAGAAAGTTTATAAGCATTGCTAGAATCAGAAGTAATGCTCTATGGTTAGTTGCACTTGTACATGACAGCAGTGAGCACCTAGAAAAAAATATAATTAAAATGTCATTTGTTGAATGTGTTATTTAATAAATAAGTTATAAATAAAGTTTAACAGACTATATGCAAGATCCTCACAGAGTCTTTTTAGCCTTATGGAAAAACATCAGAAAGAAACTAAATAGGAAGACATTTTTTCCCATGAATGGAATGTGAATTTGCATTCTAAAACTGAGAAACTGGATTAAGATTGTTGTCACTC
This sequence comes from Callorhinus ursinus, assembly GCF_003265705.2. NCBI lineage: Eukaryota > Metazoa > Chordata > Mammalia > Carnivora > Otariidae > Callorhinus > Callorhinus ursinus. Next base: position 34,379,736 of record NW_027397073.1, read on the forward strand.
TTACCTGAAAAACTTATTTCTAAAATCTACCAATTTAGCAATAATACATTCAGTCCAAAGAGAAGGAATACATACTCAGACAAAAACATGCAAGTGACTGATAATTCTCCAATGTTTTTTTTTAAAAATGAAATAAACGGAGAGATATTTCATATTCATAGATTGGAAGATTTAATATTTCAAATAGTTCACCCACATTGATGTATAAATGTATAGAGTTAATGTAATCACAATCAAAGTCCCAATAGAATCTTGCATGGAGTTTTATATGCTTGTTCTGAAGTTTACATGAAAAAACAATGATAAAGAATAGCTAAATCACGCTGGAAGAATAGAAGGTAGAAAAATGTGCTTTTCTAAATACCAAGATAGAGATAGGGTAATTAAGATTGTGAGACAGTAACAGAGATAGACAAATATTTCAATAAAAATTTGAGAAAAGTGGAAATTCAAAATAGTTCAAAAGAGGAAATAGCCAATAAATTATAAATTATCCCTGGGGCTCCTGGGTGGCTCAGTCGTTAAGTGTCTGCCTTCGGCTCAGGTCATGATCCCAGGGTCCTGGGATTGAGCCCCACATTGGGCTCCCTGCTCGGCAGGAAGCCTGCTTCTCCCTCTCCCACTCCCCCTGCTTGTGTTCCCTCTCTTGCTGTGTCTCTCTGTCAAATAAATAAATAAAATCTTAAAAAAAATTATAAATTATCCCTGTAGGAAATAATGAAATTTCCCAACACCAATTCCAAAAATCCATTTTCTGTAGAGTTCTAATAATGAAATAGAATACAACATAAGAGAATGCCTTTCAGATCATAGAATAGGAAATGATTTCTCATGAAAGACACAAAAGTATTAACCAAAAGGGAAAATATTAATATATTCAATTATAAGTAAGAATTTCCATTAACCAAGATGTATCTTAAAGACAATGAAAAAACAATTCAAGTGTTGGAAGAATTAATTTATAATGCATGTAAAGTACAAAAAGTTTAGGATCTAGAACAAATGAAGTAGTTATAAACAAAAAACAAATCATAAAATTGGAAAGAAGGAAGCTCTATATAAAAGAGTGAAACAGTGGGGTACCTGGGTGGCTCAGTTGGTTAAGCATCAGACTCTTGGTTTCTGCTCAGGTCATTATCTCAGGGTCCTGAGATTTAGCCCCACATTGGGCTCTGTGCTCAATAGTCTGCTCTTCTTCTTCTCCCTCTGCCCCTCCCCGACTCGCTCACATATGCACCCACTCTCTCTCTCAAATAAATAAATCTTTAAAAGAGAAAAACACTAAATATATAAAGTTAATCAATCTTACTAGTTACTAGTGAAATTCCAATTAATACCATGAGATACCATTTCATACCTATCATGTTGGCAAAAAATTTAAAAGTCTGAAAATATCAAGCATTTGTAAGTATATGTCACAACTGATGCAAAATGTTCAGCTTAGAACTGCAGAGACTTTGGGACACCCCATCTACTGCTGTTGGTTTTATACATTCCTAAAATCACTCTATAAAATTACCAGAAATAGCTAGTTCGTTTAAGAAGACTTGACCCTACAGGCTTGCAATTCTACTTCTTAGATATATTATTTAAAAACTTATTGCCTTGGGCGCCTGGGTGGCTCAGTTGGTTAAGCGACTGCCTTCGGCTCAGGTCATGATCCTGGAGTCCTGGGATCGAGTCCCACATCGGGCTCCCTGCTCAGCAGGGAGTCTGCTTCTCCCTCTGACCCTCTTCCCTCTCGTGCTTTCTATCTCTCGTTCTCTCTCTCTCTCAAATAAATAAATAAAAATCTTTAAAAACTTATTGCCTTAAAAGACATCCTAATGAAATTCTTAGCAGCAATTCTTCTTTTTAATTCACTTTTTTTATTAACATATAATGTATTATTTGTTTCAGGGGTACAGGTTTGTGATTCATCAGTCTTACACAATTCACAGCGCTCACCATAGCACATACCCACCCCAGTGTCCAACACTCAGCCACCCCATCCCTCCCAACTCCCACCACTCCAGCAACCCTCAGTTTGGTTCCTGAGATTTAAGAGTCTCTTATGGTTTGTCTCCCTCTCTGGTTTCTTCTTGTTTCATTTTTCCCTCCCTTCCTCTATGATCCTCTGTCTTGTTTATCAAATTCCTCATATGAGTGAGATTACATGATATTTGTCTTTCTCTGATTGACTTATTTCACTGAGCATACCTTCTAATTCCATCCACATCATTGCAAATGGCAAGATTTCATTTTTTGATGGCTGCATAATATTCCACATCTTCTTTATCCATTCATCTGTTAATGGACATCTAGGCTCTTTCCGTAGTTTGGCTACTATGGGCATTCTTAGCAGCAATTCTAATAACAGCAAAATTTTGGAAAATTTAAAACTGTATCAATAGAAAAATTTGATATTTCCATACAACACTATACCATATACTGCACACATACTAGAGTGTAGCACTGACGAAGGGTGGGCTATAGCTACAGACATCGCCATAGATAAATCTCATGATATTATATTGAATTGAAAAAGAAAATGGGAATTCACTACATAATACATAAATATTGTCCATTACGCATGTTTTAAATAAGACTGACTGACAGATGTGTGTGTGTGCCTGTGAGTGAATGTGTGTATGTACACATACTTTGAAACAAGTTTTATAGATATATTACAGGGATTTGGGAGGGATTCTCCTCTGACGTTGTAGTTCGATACCTCACCGTCTATGTCACACACACACACACACACACACACACACAGCTATTAATATGGTTAAGGTAAAAGTGTATTATTTATTTATAAAAATCTCTTCTTAGGAAATATATTGCAATATAAGTACTTTGTACTTTAATATGAAATTTATTTTTTGCTATCTTTGTGGTATTTATATTTTAAATCTTATTTCTAAATGCTTAGTGCTTCACAATTTATACTCACATTTCACAGTTGATCATTACATTTTTCCCTCGAAGTACTGGCATTATAGAATATAGGAAACTGAGGATCATAAATATGAAGTGACAGTAAGAGCACACAGCTATTATGTGGGATAACAGGAAAACCTCAAAGATCACTGAATGATACATTTCCAAACTCTTAAACACCAGCACTATCTTTTCCATCATATCTATCTATCTAATCATTATCATTCATTTTCTGTCCATAAGTAAGCTGTAAGGACACCTGAACTTTCAAAGCATGCACAAGCCAGAGCCATTTTATTGTCCTCTTTCAACCTTACAATGACCCTAGATACTACTATTTTCAGATATCATGATTCCCATTTTCCTGGAAAATTGAGACTGCCTCCATGGTCCTTGTCCTGCACAGGCATAAGCAGTGAGTTCAACACATTCATGGCAACAGCCTTTCTCCTAGACCTTCCCACAAGGTCAGAGACACACATACCATCCTGATCCTGAATGGCCAGAAGGATGTCACTCAGCTCTCTTTGCATCTTATGTGGCTTCACACAAGAGAGACCCCAGTACTGTATGTTTTAGGACATCATTTACTGGCCTTTCCTGATAGCTTTCCTTACAGTGTATAAATCTCCAACATGTAGCTTAAATTTTCCTGTTTTGTACCTTTATATAAATGAAATCATATCTTATGGGCTCTGTTTGGCTTGCTTGTTTTACACAATGAATGTTTGTAAGATTAAAAAAAAAAAGAAACCTTTACCTTTACCTCTGTTTACCATTGTCACTCTGCTACTGATTCCTCCATAAAGGTGAAACTATGGGCACCAGTACCTCTGACCTTTCATCACTACTCCTGTGACCCCCAGACCTCCCCAAGAGGAGACTCTTAGTGGTTCCTGGAAATAGCCAAAGGATATATTTTCTCCAGTCTGGATGACATGTCCATAGGTGTAATGAGAGGTGTAACCTGAATAAGAGAAGGAGGACTAGAGCATTATCATCTATACCTGGTCATACACTTCACACTTTACCCTTCCATTTCAAATGAGGCAACTTAAAACTAGTGCCATTCAGTGAAATGTCACATAGTGAGTAGCAAAATGATGACTAAGTTCCTATTCTCCTCAGTGTCATGTCAATATTTCTTTTTTTTTAAGATTTTATTTATTTATTTGAGAGAGAGAGAGCAAGAAACCTTGAGCGGGGGGAGGGGTTGTGGGAGACAGAGAAACAGACTCCCCACTGAGCAGGGAGCCCGATGTGGGGCTTGATCCCAGGAACCTGAAATCATAACCTGAGCCGAAGGCAGACATTTAACTGACTGAGCCACCCAGCACCCCAATATTTCTTAATACTAATATCTTACTAAAAGTTTTAGAAAGGCCCCTTATTCAAAGAGTTTGTTGGATCCCATTGTTTTTGAAATAATAGCCAACTCTTGGGGCAGCATGGAAGATTGCTTCAAGGACCATCATAAGTGATTGGTTAGGAGATTCCTTTTGAGCTGGGAGGATGGAAATCAACCTAAATAATATACTGTCTCTCTAGACTCAAGCACAGTAGAATTTGTTCTCATGAGTGTTTTTTATTTGCAAATGTTGTACAAGGCAACACTCTCTCCAGCAGACAGACAGATTAACTCCCAGTGGTAGCTATAATTTTCTTAACGATAAAACCCTTTGGGGGCTAATTTATACATCATCTGTTTTTGGCACTGGAATCATCTCTAAATATTTCAAAGGCCATGCTCATACTAACACAACACCTGAAGCAATATTTTGCATATATATCTGGTATTCAGTAAAATGATCATTATACTGAATTAAATGCAAGTCCTAGCCATATGCATTGGGAAAGCAAGCAACAAATATTTATTAACCACTGTTTGAATGTTCAGGCTAATTTTAGAGACCTTTGTAAAAACTGAAGAAGAAAACATTATAACCCTTCCAAGTTAGTTTGGAAAAAAAAAGACTAATTTATGAAGAATTTTTCTAAGTTGAGTTCTGGAGTGCTTGGCATAGATGATGTGCACTGCAGGGACATGGCTAAGAAGAGTGTGAATAAGAGATAACTGCAATGAAAAAGTAGGCTCTGAAGGGGACCTTGAATGAACAATTCAATAGACGGAAGCTGAACGGGCAGGGGCATGATGAGCAATTGTGCTAAGGTAAGGTGACCCTAAATTATCTTGATCTGTTTCTGCTACCTTTGTTGAACATCTCCCATATGTAAGGTGCTGAAAAAAAAAAGAATAAGGACAATTTCACTCTTTAAGAATCTCTTTCCCTTAATAAAGAAATCGCAAAAGAAATAATTATTCAATGTTTTAAAATACAAGGTAGGAATAGTGGTATTACTTGCTGTAATTCACAATCACTGAAGACATATTCATAAAATTAGGTACCTGGGGCTCACCCAGGAGTTTCTAATTCAGTGTCATTGGGATTGATCCAGAGTCTAGTTAGAAGGAAGGCTGGCTATAGAAATATCCAGCTATAGTAGGAAGCTAACCTATACTGAAAGGAAGGCAGTAAAATGAATGGCAAGAGGAAGGCAAACATGAAAAGCATGAAGGAAAAATGGACAGACTGTGTGTCTGACAGAAACCAAAAAAAAAAAGAAAGAAAGAAAAGAAAAAGCCAATTTCATTAATTGAAATCCTAAGATATAGGATAGCAATGAGGCAGTTGTTAGGCAGTTAAGAGGTGGAGCTGATCTCAGAAGGGGGTGGGGCAATGAGAGATGTTCTCTGACATGTTAGAGTTTGAGGAAACCAGGTTTCCAGGGTAATCACATGACTCCACTCCTCAATATCTTTGTAGACACAGAATTAGAAAAGAAGAGGGAAAGATTCAGTATGAAACCTAAGAGGAAGAGAATGAGCAAAGAAATTCGAAAATTCTTGCTAAAGTTGGATGGAGACTCTGAAATAAGTTTAGTCCAAGCAGGAATCAATAAAGGCAATCATGTACAATCAACACTTATGTGGATTTAAGTCATGTGATTGAAGAGCTCAAAATAGAGTTGAATTAGACCAGATGGCAGCTTTCAGAGCAACAGTCTAGGTGCAAGAATGCTTTACTTTAAGGAGATCTCACTGAGGTGTTACTGACAGAGCATTATACAGCAAGTGAGGCAGGATTCAGAGTAAATCACAGCTGAAGGCAGAAGTGGGTGTAATATAAGCATGGCTTTACGGAGACGTCTAAGTGCTTCTACTTATGTATATGCCTCATTGAAGAGACAAAAAAAAAAAATGCTTGAAGGTTTTCTGTCAGACTGTGCTCCTCTTTTTCCCATTCATAGGCAATTTACTTTTGAGCTGAATCTTGAAAAGAACATCTTGACATCTAGAAAAGGGGTTAACCTTTTAGGAAGATTTTCAATATTTATACCTGAGAACACTTGATAAGTTTTCCCCTTGCAGGATAAATCCTGTGTACGCACCTAGAAGCCTTTTACAACACTGTCCTGACTTGCATCTGTGTGTTGCCTTGTAGATTTGCTTCTTTTCACCCTCCCTTCTTTTGTTCGGGGAATTTCACATGGCTTTGCCCCCATTCCACAGGCAGAAGACCCAAATTAAGAGATTTTGATTGAAATTTCATTGAATAGATAGTTTGGGAAGAATTGACATCTCAGTGTTGAGTCCTCTGACCCAAGAAAAGAGTGTAACTTTTTCCATTTAGGTGGGTCTTTTTAAGTTTCCCTCAGAAATATCTTGTAGTTCTCAATGTTTAGGTTCTGGAAATTTTCTGTCACATTTATCATTATTTTATATATAATGCTTTTGGAAATGGTACTTTTTATTTAATTTCTGATTGTGCATTGCTAGTATACAGAAATATGTTTGATTTTTGTAGTGATCTTGCGTACCACAAATTTCCTAAACTCACCTCTTACTGGCTTTTTGTAGATTCCACAAAATTTTCTAAATAGGTGATCATGACATCTGCAAATCAAAGTTTTCTTCTTTTTCAATTTGGATTTCAATTGCCAATTGTGCTGGCTAAAATCTTAAGTATTACATTGAATAAAAATGGTAAAAGTGGACATCCTTGCCTTGTTGCTTTTCTTAAGTGAAATGCAATCAGTCTTTCATCAAGTATGAAGTTAGCTGCAGAATTTTCATAGATGCATTCTATCAGGTTGAGGAAACTCGCTTAAACTCATTTGGAAGAGTTTGTGTAGAATTTGTTTTACTGCTTAGTTAAAGAGTTTGGTATAATTCACACTAAAGCCACCTGAGCCTGAACATATTCATATAATATATTTCTTCTTTAGCAATATTTTGTGGTTCATGTCTTATAGGGAATTTGTCCATTTCTTCTAAATTGTAGAATTTATTGACATAAAATTTCTAGTATTCCTTCTCTCATTTCTGATATTAATAATTTGCTTTTTCTTTTTTAAATTATTAATATGACTAAATATGTCATTTTTAATCTTTTATAAGAACGAGCTTTTGATTACATTTTTTCCTTTTTGTTCTGTTTTCCATTTCATTGATTTTAGCTCTGATATTTATTATTTTTATTATTATCCCTTATTATCTTTTTTGGCTTTAATTTACTATTCTGTTTCAATTTTCTTCTGATGGAAGCTGAGGTCATTGATTTAAGAACTTATTTATTTTTTAATAAATGCATTTAGTGACATATTTTCCTCTAGGTACTGCCATAGCTGCATTTAAAAAATTAATGTTTTCACTCAGTTTAAAATACTTTATAATCTTAGAATGCTTATTTTCTAAATATTTTCATATTTTCCAGACATTTCTTTCATTAACTTCAAATTTAATTCCATTTTTCTCATACAACATAATTTGTATGATTTGTGTCCTTTTGAATTCACTCAATCTTTAAATTTATTGAAAATTTTTTTGTGCCCCAAACATGATTTCTTTTGATAAATGTTCTATGTGTGCTTGAAAAGGATGTCTATTCTCTTTTTGTTAGATGAATGTTCCATAAATATCAATTATATTGAAGCAATTGATAATACTGTTCAGATCTTCCATATTAACATTAGTTTTCTATTGTTCATTCAGTTATTGAGAGATGGGTGCTGAAATTTTTATGATAATTGTGAATTTGCTAATTTGTTTATATCCTTGCAATTCTATCTGTTTTTGTTACACATATTTTGAGGCTCTTTCACTAGGCTCATAAATGTTTATGATTATTCTGTTCTCTTGTTGAACTGACCGTTTTATTATTGTGAAATGAACCTCTTTGTTCTTGGATATATTTTTACCCTGAAATCAAGTCTATACATTATGATAGTAGCTTTCATGTTTAAAGAATTCACATTAGGGGTGCCTGGGTAGCTCAGATGGTTAAGCATCTGCCTTTGGCTCAGGTCATGAGCTCCAGGTCCTGGGATGGAGCCCCATGTCAGGCTCCCAGCTCAGCGGGGAGTCTGCTTCTCCCTCTGCCTCTGCCTCTCCTCCTGCTTGTGCTCTTTCTGCCTCTCTCCCTTTAAAAAAAAAAAATGAATAAGTAAAATCTTAAAAATAAATAAATAATTCACATTAGCATGAGATATATCCTTTCCCATCTTTTTACTTGTAAATCTCTTTGTGTTTTTTATTAAAATAGGTTCCTTGCAGGACACCTGGGTGGCTCAGTGGGTTAAGCATCTGCCTTCCTCTCAGGCCATGATCCCAAGGTCCTGGGATTGACCCCCAAGTGGGCTCCCTGCTCAACGCGGAGTCCGCTTCTCCCTCTCCCTGTGCCCCTCCCCACTGCTCATGCTCTCTCTCGCGTGAGCTTTCTCTCAAATAAATAAATAAAACTTAAAAAAAAATAAAATAAATAGATTCCTTGCAAACACCATGTAGTTGGGTTTTGTTTTTAATCCCATGTGGTCAACTATGTTTTCATTAAGGTGTTTAGACCATTTATATTTAACCTTATTATTATGATGTAGTTAAGTTCAAAGCTATAATCTTGTTATTGGTTTTCTGTTTGCCTTATCTGTCTTGTGTTCAGTATTTCTCCTTTTAATGCATCATTTTGAATTGCATAAGTATTATTTATGATTCCATCTTACCTCTTTTCTTTGTTTATTAGGTAAAACTTTTGGGTGTGTTCTTTTAATATTTGCTTTTGGGGCTATAGATCACAATTTTAACTTATTAAATTTACCTTCAGGGGATAATTATACCAATTCACATACAGTGTCCAAACCTTACAGTAATATACTTCTAGTTCTTCTTTATTAGCCTTTATTGTAGTGCTGTTACATCTTTTATATTTGCGTAAGTTATAAACCCACAATACATTGTTATTGTGTTTGCTTTAAATAGCCGATTATCTTTTCAGGGGTTTTAAACAACAAAAAGAAAATAGTGTAAAAATAAACTAAAAAGTGTAAATATATGGGTAATATAAATAAATAATGGCCAAATCAAAAGTAATTATAATGCTATACAGAATAAAATTTGTTACATTTAACCATAGTACTTAGATCATATATGTGTTGAGAGTACAATGATATGAGATACAGTATGCTAAAGCTCTTGTACTTTTTAAGAAAGAAGATGCTAATATTTGTAAGTTTTAGACTCTGACCTAAAGAACTTCAAAATTTTCCATCAGAGATATATAAAGAATATAATTATAGCACATAATTTCCAAAAATTTGGAGCAAAATAATCAATCTTGAAAAATACATACTAACAATGAGAGGGGATAATATAGAAATTATAAGATAAACAGGAAACAAAAGTAAATATATATATATTTTATTTCAATTCAAACTGTAAAACATTTAGTCTATTTGTATTTATTCAAATGAAATGAAAATCTATTTATATGTAAAACAGGCACTCACAAATTATAAGGAGAAAGAGAAAGTTCAAGGAAGAAAATACAGTGTGTCAGTTATAGTATCAGACAGGATCTGTGTACACGTAAAGAGGTAAAAGGATTCATACATAATGGAAATACCATCAATTCACAAGGGAAGGAAAACATTCTAAACATTTATGAATGTAGAAACTAAGAGTAAAAACACTAGTAGAAGGAAGTCTTCCCTAATGATAGGAAAATTTAACACAATATTCTCAGTAATTAATAGATCAATCAAAAAGTATATAGAGTATTTGAACTATACTTTGGCAAGATTGATCTAATGGGTATATAGAGATCAGCACATCCAGCAACCACAGAAAACACATACTTCTCAAGTATGTATGGAGCATTTATAAACATTAACCACATACTTGGCTGTGAAGCAAGTTTCAACAAATTTAGAAAGATGGATATAATAAAAATTGCATTCATTGCCAAATGTAATTGACTTGAAATCAATAACAAAAAAAAACAGAAAAATGACATACATTTAGAAATTAAGAAACATACTTAAATAATCCAGAGGTTAAAAAAAAAAAAGAATAATAATAGAGACTGGAGAATGTTTATAGCTTATTCATATCCCAAAATTGTGGGATACAATTATTAATACAAATTAGTGCTTATATGGAAATGTACAGCCTTAAATGCTTATGTTGAAAGGAAGAAAGGCTAAAATGGTAAGACAAGCATGCATGTTAAAAGGAAAATCTCTAGGGGCGCCTGGGTGGCTCAGTCGTTAAGCGTCTGCCTTCCGCTCGGGTCGTGATCTCAGGGTCCTGGAATCGAGCCCCACATCGGGCTCCCTGCTTGGCAGGAAGCCTGCTTCTCCCTCTCCCACTCCCCCTGCTTGTGTTCCCGCTCTGGCTGTGTGTCTCTCTGTGTCAAATAAATAAAATCTTTTTTAAAAAAAAAGGAAAATCTCTAATAAAATTTTAAAAAATCAGACATATTGACAAAACTAAAAAATAAAAAAGGAAAATCTCTAAAGAGATTAGAAAGATGTAATTTTAAAAAACAAACAAGTTAAATGGAAAACAGTGCTTCAGTAGGGAGGGCCCAAAAAGCTATATACCTGTGTGTGTGTTAATGTGTGTGTGTATGTGTGTGTGTGTGTGTGTCTTTTAAAAGACAACAAAATAGACATGTCTGATGGCACTGATCAAAAAAAAGACCAAACAGTAATAATACTATTATAAGTAATAAATATAATAAATAATATTCCATCTTTTAAATGACTGTTAAGACTAAAAAGTGAATAAAAGAATATAATGAAATTTTTATGTTTATAAACTTGAAGATGGACCAGTTTTCAGAAAAATAAAACATCAAAACAGATTCAAAAAAAAAACAACTATCCTATAACCATTGAAAATAATCAGCAGATAAAAATCTTCCTATAAAGAAAGATCAGACTAAGATGATTTACTAACAAAAAACTATTTCAGAGTAGGGAGAAACAGGGAAAGAACACAAATTTATGTTTTTATCTTGAAAAAATTTTAGATTTACAGAAGATTTGTAAAGATAGTCCAGAAATTCTCATATGTTCTCTACCCAGATCCCACAAATGTTATCTTATCTAACCAGAGTATAGTTATTAAATCTAAGAAATTAACATTTGTAAGGTTGTATTAATGAAATCACATTATTCACATTTCACCAGTTTATACACTGATATCCTTTTTTCTATTTTACAATACAATATAGGACACCACATTGTGTGTAGTGATCGTGTCACTTTAATAACCTCTTGTTTGACAATTTCTTAGTTTTTCCTTGGTTTTCATGACCTTCACACTTTTGGAATATCTCTCACTTTTAGTTTGTCTGATGTTTCTCATAGGTCATGGATATTAAGGAAGAATACAATGGAGGTGAAATGCCCTCCCATCACATCAAACGGACATGATAATCACTCATGGTGTTAAACTTGATCACTCGGCTAAGGTGATGTCTGCCACTGTGAAATTCTCCACTGTAAAGTTAGAATTTTTCTCCTTCCAAACACCATTCATTTAAAATGGGTCCCTTAGTCCAGCCAACACAAAGCAGAGGAAAATTAAATTCCATTTCCTAGAGGGAGGAGTATCAAATAATCTGTGGACATGTTAAAACCACCCCATAACATAATAAATATGATTGGGGAGATATTTTGAAGGTACACGATTCTCCTGTTCTTCCTTAAAATTTCACCCATTAATTTTACCAATGGATTTTCCCTGAAGCAGTTGTTACTGTGGTACTCAAGTGGTGATGTTTTATTTCCCTTGCTCCTGTAAGGAATTCTCTAAGAATGATTTGTCCAGGGACACCTGGGTGTCTCAGTCGGTTATGCTTAACCTTCAGCTCAGGTCATGATCTCAGGGTCCTGGGATCGAGTCCCACATCGGGCTCCTTGCTCAGTGGGGAGTCTGCTTCTCCCTCTCCCTCTGCCTGCCGCTCCCCCTGCTTGTGCTCGCTCTGTCTCTCTCTGACAAATAAATAAAATCTTGAAAAAAAAGACTTGTCCCTTCTACTCCCTACATGTATGCATCCAGTAATGTATTTATATATGAACATATTATATACATTATTATATATTTGGTATTATTTACTCATACTTTATTTATTTATTTATTTATTTATTCAAGATTTTATTTATTTGTCAGAGAAAGAGAGCACAAGCGGGGGGTGGGGAGTGGCAGGTAGAGGGAGAAGCAGGCTCCCCTCTGAGCAAGAAGCCTGATGCAGGGCTCGATCCCAGGACCCTGAGATCATGACCTGAGCTGAAGGCAGACACTTAACCGACGGAGCCCCCCAGGTGTCCCTACTCATACTTTATTTAATTCGTACTTCAGGTTATATACAATGCTATTGTTACTGTTGTTCAGAGGGTTACTTGTCTGGCCTTCAGCAGCTCATTCATGTTAGCTCCTGTATCCTTTCGATATGCCTCCATCTTTTTTTCCCTCTTACCTTCTTCTCTTCTGGCATTACAAAATACTCTGGGCACAACTATATCTTCCATAGTCTAGAGGTAGAATCAGCCATTTCTCCAAGGAATCCTGGATTCCTTTACAGAGAAGGTTATTTGAAAAACAGTCTAAGTGTACTTGCTGCTGCTGTGTGCAGTGCTTCTTGGGGGTGGTGGTAAATCTATATAGAGAGATAAACGTATTTATATATATGCATATATGTATATATATGTATATACACACTAACCAATGTATAGACACTTATCTATGCTTATTTCAGAATGTATCTGTATATGTAGGTATCCATCTGTATATGTGTATATATGCATACATGTATGTGATGCATACACACACACACACACACACACACACACATACACACACACACACACACACATACCCCTAATATCTCCCAGCTGATTCGGGATGAGAGCTCATTCTAGTCTTCTTCTTTGCTTATTTGTAGCTTCTTATTCTGGCAGTGAGAAAGTTCGCCCTCATTAGCTACACCTTAGTTATTTGTTCAACCATAGTATCCATGTAAAGTAGTTTAAGAATTGCTAAGTCATTCTCCCATACTCCTGAGAGAAACAAAGTAACCAACTAAAATGCAATGTTTGTAAAGAGTTTTTCTTTTTAGCCTTCTAGTATTTAACAAATCATTGTTTTTCAGTTACTTAGGTCAGGTCTCCACCTACTTTCAATTATGTTATGCTATACATTTATAATATGGCTACATTCATTTGTCACAGTCTACATTTCATCCTAGGATCACTGGATAACCTAGATAATTTTTTTCAATTTTCATGAAGTTCAATCTTTGATATGTACAGTTCTATGGATTTTGACAAATGTTTAGAGTCATATATCTGCCACCACAGTGGTGGATATGTTTTTTTTAAAAACAGTCCATCAGCTTAAGATGTCTTATACAAAGTTTGTCTCCCCTCTACCAACCACTGGCAACAACTATTTTCTGGTCCTAAAGTTTTACATTTATCCAGAATGTCATATAAATTGAATCATGAAATATGGATTCTATGCATTTGTCCTATTTCACCTAACAAAACACAGTTAAAATACATCCATATTGTTACATAAATCAATAGTTTGTCCTGTTTAATTGCTGAGTTGTATCCAATTTTATGGATGTAACACATATGTTTAAATCTTAATCTGTTGAAGGACATCTGGATTGTTTCCAGTTTTTGCTAATTGTGAATAAAGTTGTTATACACATTAACATAAAGGGTTTTGCATGAACATAAGCTTTCAGTTCACTTCAGTAAATATCTAGGAATGTGATTATTGGGTCACATGATAAATGTACATTTAACTACCAAACTGTCACCAGCAATTGAATGAGATTTTTATTGCTCAAGGATTTGGTATATCCGTATTTTTTATATTATTACAATTACTCTGAAGGTTTGTAGTATTATCTCCTTGTGGTTATAAATTATTTCTTGATGATTAATGATGTTGAGCATCTTTTAATAAATGTCTTTGCCATATGTTTATCTTCTTTGGTGAAATGTCTGGTCAGATCTTTAGCCCATTTTTTTTATTGGATTACTTATATTCTCACTTTTGAGTTTCAAGAGTTCTTTAGATGTTCTTGATATAAGCACATATATGTGCTTGAAAAGTGTATTCTTTTTTCATTCCCTTAGCAATGTCTTTCTAAAGCAACATCTTTATATGTCTTGGTGTCATATAAATAAATTCATCACCAAACCCAAGGTTACATAAATTCTGTTTTCATCTAGAATTATTAGTGTTATACAATTTATATTTATGTCTCTGATCTGTCGGGATTTTTTCATGTTTTTGTCTAAGTTATGTGTAAGATATGTTCCTTTTTTTTCTGTGAATGTTCAATTGCTAACAACACCATTTATTGAAAGGATTATATTTTATCCGTTAAAATACCTTTGGTCATTTGTCAAAGAATGGTCTTTTATGGTTTTCTATTCTATTCCATTGATTTTTGTCTATCCTTTCAACAAAAACAGAATGTCTTAATAATTGTGTTTTGAAATCATGTAATGTGGGTCCCCCAACTTTGTTTTTCTTTTTCTGAATTATTTTTTACTATTATAGGTATTTCTTTGCCTTTCCACTAAATACAAAAAAGAATCTTGATGATATTTTGAACAAATTTAAGAGAACTAACATCTTCACATTATCTTCCAATCAGGGAACATGATAGATCTCTCCATTTATTTAGATCTTCTTGAACTTTTTTTAACAGAGTTTTGTAGTTTTCAGCATATCTAGCCTGTATGTACTTTGTTAGATTTATATATAAATACTTCTTTTAGGGAAATGGTACCATACTGCAATTTTTTTAATTTCAAATTCTAAGTATTCATTAATGGCATATAGGAAGATGATTGACTTTTGGTTATTGACCTTGTATTCGGCAAACTTACTAATATCACTTAATTATGCTATGATGTGGTTGCTATTATTATAACATGTAGATCCTTTAGGATTTTCTATATAGAAAATTACATCATCTATGAATATGAAACTTTTTTCTTTCTTCCCAGTCTTTATGTTTTTTATTTATTTTGATCTTTTATGTCTTATCCTTTGGTTTTGGTCTTTGACTGAAAGCAGTCTTTCTTCATTAAGTATGATGTTAGCTGAAGACTTTGTGTAGATTCCCTTTGTAAGGTGTAGAAAGTTCCAATCCATTTCTAATTTGCTATGTTTTAAATCATAAATGGATGCTGAATTTTATTGAATTTTTTCTGCATCTACTGGAATCATATTTTTTTATTACTTAATTTATTTGTGTGACAAACCAAATTAATTGCTTTTCAAAAATTGAATGAACTATGCATTCCTGGGATGAAACTTGCAGAATCATAATATATTATCCATGTTATATTATGATAGATTTTATTTACAAATATTTTGTTGACAACTTTGTGTCAATGTTTATGATGGACATTGCTCTGTGTTCCTCTTTTTGTAATTTCTTGGTCTAATTTTAAGTGTAGGCTAATAATAACCTGAAAATTTAAGTTGGGAAGTGTTTTCTTCATATTATCTGGAAGACTATGTGCCAAATAGGTTTTATTACTCCTTTAAATATCTGGAAGAATTGGGGCATCTGGGTGGCTCAGTCAGTTAAGTGTCTGCCTTCTCGGCTCAGGTCATGATCTCAGGGTCCTGGGATTGAGCCCCTGCATGGGGGAGGGGGGAGGTGCTGCTTCTCCCTCTCTCTCTGCTGCTCACCCTGCTTTTGTTCTCTCACTCTCTGTCACTCTCAGGTTAAGAAATAAAATATTTTAAAAAATATATCTAGAAGAATTTACTGTTAAAATCATCAGGGCTTCGACTTACCTTTTTTGGAAAGTTTTAACTATGAATTCAATTTCTTTAATAAATACAGAAATACTCAGATTTTCTATTTCTTTTATATTGATAGTTTATGCTACTCAAGGAACTCATGTATTCAAGTGTTCAAAGTCATGGACGTAATGTCACTCATATTTTCTTATTTTAATGTTTGTGGGATCACCTCTTTCATTCCTAATATTGGTAATTCGTGTCTTTTATTTTTTTTCCTAGTTATCAATCTTAAAAAAAATAAATGTTGCTAATCTCTTAAAAATGGTTTTGGTCATTTTGCTTTTCTCTGTTGTTTTTCTCTATTTTATTTATCTTCACTCCAATCATTATTATTTTCTTCCATTTTCTTGGTTTGGATTTGTTTTGCTCTTCTTTAATTTCTTAAGGTAGAAGCTTAGGTTACTGATTTAAGATCTTCAATCTTTTCTAATATAAGAATTTACTGTTATAAATATCCCTTTTGGCACTACTTTAGCTGCGTCCCACAAATTTTGATATGCTGTATTTTTATTTTGATTTGAGTCAAAGTATTTTTTTTAATTCCCTTCAGTCTTTGACCCATAGATTATTTACAGACCTGCTGTTAATTTCCAAACATTTGGATATTATCTAAATTTATTCATTATTTATTTTTTATTGGTTTAATTATATTAGGGTATAAGAACATATTTTGAATTATTTCCATTTTTTTCATTTTGTTTGGTTTCTATTCTTCTAAATTTGTTGAGGTTTGTTTTATGGTGCAGAATATGGTCTTTCCTGGTCAGTGTTGTATTTGGGAGTCTAGAAGAATGTGTATTTTACTTTTGTGAGTATTCTATAAATGTCAGTTAGATTAATTTGGTATATAGTTTTGTTCTGGTCCTTACTGATTTTCTACCTACTGTTCTATGAATTACCAAGAAAGTTTTAGAGACTCATATGAAAATTGTGGATTTCTTTATGTCTCTTTTCAGATCTATCATTTTTTTTTTGCCTCATTTAGTTTGAAGCAAAACTGATTATAGGATTATTATATACCTTTGGAAAATTCACCTCATTCTTATTATAGAATATTAGACTTTATCTCTGATAATATTCCCTGTTCTGAAGTTTACTTTGTGTGAAATCAATAAAAAAAATTAGTGTTTTCATAATTTACTTATCTCCATCTTTTAAAGATTTTATTTATTTATTTGAGAGAGAGAATGAGGTAGAGCATGAGAGGGGGGAGGGTCAAAGGGAGAAGCAGACTCCCCTCTGAGCAGGGAGCCTGATGCGGGACTCGATCCTGGGACTGCAGGATCATGACCTGAGCCGAAGGCAGTCGCTTAACCAACTGAGCCACCCAGGCGCCCTATTTCCATCTTTTAAATTGTAAATGTCTTTATATTTAAAGTTGACATCTTGTGGACAGAATATTGTTGAATCTTTCTTTTTCATCTAGTCTGAAATTCTGTTTTGTGACAAGTGTGTTTAAAATATATATAAAGTGTTATTGATAGGGTTGAATTAACATTTGCCATTTTTGCTGCTTTCTGCTTTTGTTTTTCTTAATAGTTATTATGTTTCCTCTGGGTTTAATTAAAATTCTTTAAACAATTATTCCATTTTATCTCCTCTATTGGTATATTATTTGTATACCTTATTTTAAAGATTTTACTGGTCATCATAGGATTAAAAATATACATTTTAAAATTATCTGAGTCTACTTTCAATCAATAATAAGCAGCTTCACATGTTATATAAAAAAATTTGTAACCTTATATTCCCAATTCCTCCTTCCCAACACTCATATCATTCATATGACTTTAAAGTATCCTGTGAAAAACAATAAACTTATCTTTTTTTATTACATGCTCAGTTATCCTTCCAGGCAATATAAATAACAGAAATGCCTTACTCTATCTTCCTTGATACCATGTTGACATCTTCATTTCTTTATTTGGATAGAAGTTTCTAACACATGACATGTTTTTCTTCTTTTTTTTTTTTTTAAGATTTACATACTTATTTTAGAAAGCAAGAGTGTGAGAGCATGGGAGCAGGGCGGGGCAGAGGGAGAGGGAGAGGAAGAGAGAGTCTTAAGCAGACTCCGTGCTGAGTGTGGAGCCCATACAGAACTGGATCTCATAACCCTGAGATCATGACCTGAGGTGAAATCAAGAGTCAGACAATTAACTGACTGTGCCACCCAGGAACCCCATGACAGGTTTCTTATGACTGAGAAACTTCAGTGAATATTTTTCACAGGGTATGACTAATGGCTACTGACTCAGTGCCCTCCCTTCGAGGAACATTTATTTCTTTTTCACTTTTGAGGGACATTTTCATTAGGTACAGAATTTGGGGTACAGAAAACATACTTGTTTTCTTTCAGCATTTAAATATGTCTATCCTTTCTCTTCTCACTTTCATGGTTTCTGATGAGAAATCTGCTGTTATTTTTAACCCTTGTTTCTCTCTAGGTAATATATTTTGTTGTTTGCTATTTGCTTGTTTTTCAATCAAGAGCCATCAAGATTCTCTCTTTTTAGTTTCAGCAGTTTGAATATGATACCCTTAGGAGTTTGGGTATTTTTCTTTTCTAGCATTTATCCTGCTTGCTGTCCTCTATGCTTCTTGGATCTGTAATTTTATGTCTCTCATTAATTTTAGAAAAATTTCAGCCATGATTTCTTCAAATATTTTTTCTGCCCTCTTTGTTCTTTGAGTGAATTCCAATTAGATATAATTTAGATTAGTTAATATTGTCCAACAGCTCTTGGATGCTCTGTTCTTTCTAAAAATCATTTTTAATTTTTATTACAACTGAAATTTATAATTTCTGTTGATCTATTTTCAAGTTCACTGAATCTTTTTCAATTTGATTTAATATGCCAATAAGCTCATGAGTGGTATCCTTCACTTTTTACTATTTCTTTAATGATTTACCATTTTTATTTATTTATTATAGTTTCCATTTATTTTGCTGAAGTTATCTCTCTAAACTGCTATATTGTATATTTTTTCCACCAGAGCCTTTAACATACTAACATATTAGCTATTTTAAATTTCCTGTCTGATAATTCCAAAATCTGTGTCATATCTGAGTCTTGTTCCAGTGACTGCTTTGTCTCCTCACACTGTGGAGGTTTTTTCTATGTCTCCTAATTTTTTGTTGATAAGTAGACCTATTGTATAGGACAGTGGATACTGAGCAGAAATTTTTAATGCTTGGTTATGAACTCATCTTTTCTTATGCTAGGCCAATTTGTGTTAATATAATCAGGAAGTAGGCTGGGTTTTGATGTTAGCTGTTACTATGATTACCCACAATTCACCAGAGACTTCAAATTCTCTAGAAATACATCATTTTTATGGTGTGGGCTAAAATTTCTGTTTTTATCTTCATGTTTAATCATATTTAGACCCTTCTTGCCTTTAGGTCTTCCCTTTTCATTATTCCCCATAGAGTTTCTCTTGAAGTTCTCCCCGTTGAATTCTTTTATTATTTTTCTCACAACACTTACTAGCACTTTTATTTCTAGAAATTCAGTTTGGTTTTCTTTCTTCATCATATTGTTATAATATTTTTATTTCTAATAATTTTCCCAACATTTTACTTATTATTGAAATCACAGTATTCTCATTTTTTATTGGGTATATTATAATTACAATATCTGAGATCTTTGAATGTCTTATTCTGATGTTTGTTTTTTCTGCTGACTCTTACTCATGACGTTATCCTTTCTGATTTTCTTTTCTACTGCCATTCCATATTAATTTAAGCTTTTTCTGTAGGAATTCTTTAAGACCTGGGTTGATATTTTGTTCCTACAGATATGATTGTTTTCTTAACCTGTTAGGAACCTGGAGACTCTACCAAAAACAGAACTTCTTTATGTTCTCAGCATGAGGTTTTATTTGTTTATTTTACAGTTACAAAGGTTCTTTGCTTTTGGACTGAAAACTTGCAAAAAGATTAGATTTTAGTTAGTAATTCATCAAAAAACCACTACCCAAACTCAATGATTATTTTATTTTATTTTATTATTTTTAAGATTTATTTATTTGACAGAGACAGAGATAGCAAGAGCAGGAACACAAGCAGGGGGGAGTGGGAAAGGGAGAAGCAGGCTTCCTGCTGAGCAGGGAGTACGGTGTGGTACTCGATCCCAGGACCCTGGGATCATAACCTGAGCTGAAAGCAGATGCTTAATGACTGAGCCATCCAGGTGCCCTCAATGATAATTTTAGACTGACAATTTTCTTTTCATGAAGCCATCATATAAATTAGCAGTTGTGTAATTTTCTACACTTTCTTTCCAACTTTATACATTTTTGTTTGTTTTTTTTAATGCTTTTACAAATTTGTTGAATTCAAGTATGATTTTGAATACAAACATTTCTTGTCTTGTTCCTGAATTTAATGAGAACACTTCTGAAGTCTTACTTAGGTAACACTTATTAAAATTAAAAATTATTAAAGTTCAAAATAAGTCATGTGGATTTCACTGATTTTAAATCTCTGAACTATTGAGTATTTAGACAGCAATTATTTGCTCCTTCAAGGTTGTTAAAATTTACTTTTAAAATTATCTAAGCTTTTTGTTTTTTTGAAGAAAAAGTATTTAGATTGTATGCAAATATCTCAAAGTCTTTATTTTATTCAATTTTATATACCTTCTTGAGTTGTTTTTATTTTGGTGGAAATCATTTATTTCATCTAAGTTGTTACCCAAAATGATTAAAAATTGGTCATTTGTATATCTTCAATTGTGTCTCATTTTAATATTTAAAATTATCTTCATGACTTTTGCATGATTTTTCTTAGGCTTAACAGAAATATATTTATTATACTTTTTTCAAAACAGGATTTTAAAAATTAACAAACTTTATATTTTAGAGCAATTTTAGGTTGACAGAAAAATTTAGCAGAAAGAACAAAGTCCCCTCTACCACCATGCAATCTCCCCTGTTACTAACATTTTGTATTAATATGGTACATTTGTTACAACTGATGAACAAATATTGATATATTACATATTATTATTACCTAAAGTCCATAGGTTTACTCTTCTGTTGTACAACTTTATGGGTTTTAACCAATGTCTAATGTTGTGTATATGGCAATGAATATGTATTATGTCAATACATATGACAATTATAATGTCATATCCATCATATGAATATGTGTCATACAGAAAAATTTCACTTGCCCCCCAAATCCCCTGCCCTCTTCATCCCTCCTTCCCACTCTCAAACTCCTGGCATCACTGATCTTTTTTACTCTCTCTGTAGATTTGTTTTTCCTCAGGGTCGTATAGCTGGAATCATACACTGTGTAGCCTTTTCAAACTGGCTTTTTTAACTTAGCAATATGCATTTAAAGTTTCTTCATGCCTTTTTGTAGCTTGATAGGTCATTTTTTTTAAATCACTGAATAATATTTTATTGTAACTTAGTTGTTTTAAATTTTGGACAATTACAAATAAAGCTACTAGAAAGATTCATGTCCAGGTTTTTCTTTGGAAAGGTAAATAAAGGAGGTAAATTGTTTAGGTAAATAAAGGAGGGCAACTGCTGGATCATATGGTAAGACTACGTTTGCCTTTGTAAAAAACCACCAAACTGTCTTCCAAAGTGGGTACACCATTTTGCATTCCCACCAATAATGAATGAGAGTTCCCAGCCAGCATTTAGTGTTGTCAGTGTTATGGATTTTAGCCATTATGGTAGATGTGTAATCATATCTCACTGTCTTGATTTGCAATTCCTTAATAACATACAATGTTAAGCATATTTCTTTCATTTGATTGCTTGTCAAGATAGGATTTTTAGTTTTGCTTATTGTCACTGTCTTCTTGTATTCCATTTGAATGATTTTTTTTCATTTAGTTGATTTTTTATCTATCTTTTTTTTTGTATTTCCCTTCTTAGCTTCTTGAGTTAGATTCTTTACTCATTTGCTTCATATTTTATTTGTTTAATGGTGGAATATAGTTTAATATCCAGTAGGTTTATTGTGAGACTTGGGCTAAGTTCTGAACAGGCTTGATGAGGGAGAGCCAGAGAAGTCAGAATGGATGTCCTAGGTAGAGACACAGGATGGATTCCATAATGATAACTATTAGATGTACCTGTTCACCCAGGAGAGAGAAACAGATGGAAAGTTGTAGTAAAATCAAGCACAAAATTAGATACAGGTCTTAGCTAAATATTTAACACCCCCATAAAACTCTGACCAGAGGGTAGAAATATAAAAAGATACATCATGGACAAAGAAATTCTTAGATAATATTCATATGCCATAAAATAGAAAACTTCTTTTTACTACAAATCAGATTTTAACTCATTGTCATACTGTTTGTCATCCATACAGTGAATTTTGCCTCATCCTAGAGATCTGTTATTAATATTTACAGCTAGAAGAGCAAAATATATTAGACCAAACAGAAAAACATTAGGAGCAACATGATGGTTGTCTTTCAAAAAATTAAATAGGAACATCTAATGGAAGGAAGAACCAAGTGTTTTTTTTTTTTTATGTCAACTAGAAATAGTTAGTGGAAGTCATAAAGAAAGAGATTAAAGAACTGGAGGTTTTTATAACAATTTCTTTTTCCAACAAAATAAAAAGTAATTGCTTATAATGAAATACAGTCCTGTCACTAATCTTGCCGAACAAAGATTAATGAGCACTGCCCAGTCCTCTGACAGTTCATCTTAAATCTGAGTGTCTGTTTCCCCATGTGTGCATATGTTACTGAATGTATATGTGTGTGTTTTTGTGCAAGTGTGTGTGAATGAAAAATTATATGTGGGGATGTATATGTGTGTAATTGCCCACAAGAATACTTTTGATTGAATTTTCTATAAAACATATCCCAGTTTCATAATAGGTAAGAACACTGTGGTTTTTAAGAGCTGTGTTTAGCAAATTTGTGAAGACAAGACTTTCTTTTACAAAATTTGTGGCATTTTTTTTCACCAAATCCATTTTCCCTCTTTTTTCTTTAAGGTACCTTTCTCAGAAATTCTTATCTCTAATCTTTCAAAGTTTTCTTAGAAAGGATTTTAAATGCAAGACATATGTTTTATACTACAGATTCATGACAATGTGTTTGCTCCTCCAGGCATGGTTGCTCAAATCTCTTCTGTAATTGAGGAATTAAAGTGTGTCCTATCCTAAAAAGTTCCAGCCATAGATGATTAAACAGAGAACACAGTTATACATTGAGGAGAGCTTTATCATGGCATCCCGAAAATCCTGAGATTAAGCTGATACTTTGACTAAAAATTAAACCAGAAATGTAGAGGCAGAATTTAAAATGAAGTGTTTTGGGTTTCCCTCTCCAAATGCTATGAACCTACAGAAGCAACATCTGAAATGTCAATGGGTCTATTCAATCCCCTTATCCCAATGACATCCCAGTGCAGGTGGGAAGGAGTGGTATTGATGGGACATGGCTCATTTTCCTTCTTGAATGTTATCTCCCCTTAGTCACAGGACTGCCAAAGAATGCAACTTTCTAAGGCAAGTGGGGACATTGGGAGGCAACACGGCCTCTTTATTTAACAAGTCTTGGGATTTTTTTTCTGCCCCAGCCCCAATATTCATATTCAACTATTAGGGGATGAATGAGTTTCAGAAAATGAAAATTAAACTCAGAAAGTCAAAAGAAATCAGAGTCAGGCAGAAGGGTCCTCAGAGAAAGAGAACAAAGGCAAAAGAGACAAAGAGAAAAGAAAGGCAAAGTGAAGAAAAGGCAGGGAAATAGGAGAAAACATAGGAGGCCCCAGAAGGGCATGAGCAAGAATGGAGATGCCATTCTGCATGGACTTCTCATCTTAGGAGACCCCAGAGATAGGGGAGAGTGTATGGGAAGACTCCCTGCCAAGGAAGCTATTTTGTGATACGAGATTCCACCGAGGTTCAATATCTAAATGAAATTACAGCACATGATCATCTTTTATCATACACCGACCAAAGGTTGGACACAGCCACTTCTTGAAAGCCAGAATCAGTTCTAAAAATTGGAAGATGATGAAACCCAAATATATATTATCTAGGAGTCCCGTCAAGTCATCCAGACTCTCATAATCCATTTTAGTTATTCTTAACTTCCAACCTAGACTGTGAATGCCCTATGGGCAAAGACTATATTATGTTGCCTTTTCCTTAGATTCTCTCCTTGGATAAGCCTAGGGAATATCTCTGCTATTTAAGTTCAAAGTTGATAAAAACCAGATCATGCCAGTATAGACAAAGAAGTGCTGTGGAAGAAGTATGGTGAGTTTGGTTTCAAATGATTGACAATATATGAATAAGCATAGAAGAAAGAGGAAGGTTTACTAGTGGTAGGTTATGTCCATCAATTACCTGATAGTACAAATTATTCCAGAAATAGTATAGAAAAAAAATAAGTGAACAAAAAAGCCAGTGGGTAAATTAATCAATAGCAGAGCCATATATTAATCTAAATAGAAGCCTCAATATATTCAATTTTGGGCTGTATAATGAAGACAAGTAGGCCACCTTACAACAATCCCTACGGAGCTTAGTTGTCAACAGCTCACTGGGCTGAAAGGGGCTAACTTTTGGAAGGTTCTCTGTATCTCTCAATTAGAGAAAGAAAGCAAAAGCCAGAGATGAGACTGGTGTAAGTATGATGTATGTGGGAGTAAGATGTGTGTGTGTGTGTGTGTGTGTGTGTGTGTGTGTGTGTGTGTGTGTAGCAGGGGGTTATCTCTGGAACGTAACTCTTTTCCCCTTGCCTAAGCCTTTTGTGGGATATACTACTGGAACTCTGCTGCTTCTAAAAATTTCCTTTTGATCACCCTCTGTTAAAAGGCACCAGATCTTTCTGTATACCCAAGTCAAGTCAGTTCATATTTTACCAAGGGGCTCTACCTGTGGTTATCGGTCCATCTGCTACATGTTTTGGAATTGATTTCCTTTGCTAGAGCCTGGTTGGTATTTCTTTAAATACACTGAGATCTACAGCTTGATCTTCTGATCCTTATCAGTCATGTTAGCAAATCCTATGATTTTCCCATCACGATGTCCCCTGTGGCAGGAGAACCAGCAGGGATGAAACAGCAATGATGTCGGTAGTCACCTTGAGGTCCCCAAAAGCTGGTGTGCATTTCATGAGGCCAGGATATGCCTCTTAAGTGGAACATTCAAGTGATATCAACCGTCCAGCTATCCAGGGCTGAATCACAGCAATACTGCCACGCTAAAGATGAAGCTGTTAATGCTTTCCAATTATCTCCTACAGTGTACCAGATACAGTTTTTGGTATGAGAGATTTCCACATTTATATTTCCAGTTTCAACCTTGTTTTATAAGATTTCAAGATTCTTTTGACAGTAGGAAACAAAACAAAAACCCTTGGATAGATAAAAGGCATAACTGTTTGTTTTATACAGATCCAAATAAGAAAGGGTTGCCATGCGGGGCCACACAGGGCCTTGCAACTGGGGACAAGGTAACAACAAGCTGAAGCTGGAGGAGGCTTATTTATATCAAGTATGACAGGTGATTGGGTACTTCGAATGATTCTCTGGGCCCAAGAAAGAGGGGACAGTCCCTGGGTAGTACCTGTCTGGGGACTTCCTGAGGTTGGAAAGGTGTGTGTTGTATCCCAGAAGTGTTACAACTTGATAAGGGAAGTAATTGGGGTGGAGGCTTAATAAAGTGCCTACAAAGAAAATTTGAGAATTTTTAGCCAGGACTTTAAAATTGGATGAAGACAGAACTTGGGAAATATTTTATTACAGATCTCCCTTCTCAACTCCCATCTCAAATATGTAACTGCCTTCCAGGTGTTTCCACATGGATGTCTAAAAGGCATCTCAAACTCAAAATGTCCAAAACTAAACTTTTCATCTTCCTTACCCACACTTGCTCTTTCTAAATCCTCCTCCATCTCAGTTGCTATCAGGTAGCCTTTTACCTTGTGGAGTGTGAAGACTTTCAGCCATCTTCACGTCTAAACCTAATTTCCTCACTCTGTGTCATGCAGTGAGATGACATGGCTGGCAGCTTGGCCTTCTCTAAAATGATGTAGACAAGTGTTGAAGCAACAGAAAACAGGACTCAAACAGGTAGACCAGCTGTGACTTTTGATTTACTGTGAGCACCATCAGTAAGTTTTTATAACATGTCACCAGCTTCGTCTTAGTCAACGGTGTTAATCTTGCGTGATAAGTCATGACTGATAAGCAGCTGTAACTCTGAAGTTTCCCCCATCACATACTTGACAGGGCCGGAAATCTTGACCCGAGATAAAATACGAGCTGCTTGTTCACTGGCTACTTTAAGACAAAACCGTGCAACAGAGAGCACCAAAGAAATATCAAAAATTTCTCAATACATATCCCATTAGCACATAATAAAAATTGTCTGGTTTTCATCTTGGAAGAGACAAAAGGTTACTATGAATTCGTTTGTACCCACAGTTTTCTTTTGTTTTTAAGATTTATTTATTTGTTTTGAGAGAGAGAACGTGTGTGCACTTGTATGGTGGGACAGAGACTCTTAAGGAGACTCCCTGCTCAGCTCAGAGCCCAACATGGGGCTCAATCTCATGACCCATGAGATCATGACCTGAGCCAAAACCAAGAGTTGGCACTCAACCAACTGAGCCACCCAGGTGCCCCTACCCACAGTTTTTTGATGGGATACTTTCTAGTCTGCACTATTGTGAGCTTTCGTCCACAATAGCTCTCCACTGATCTTGTTCATTAACATTAAATGCATGGCTAATAAACGTAAACATTATGGTAATAAGATTTTTTTTTACTTGTTCTCCCTTACAGAAGGACCAAAAGGAAGCTTCGAGTTAATCTGGCCTAAAACCTTACTTAAACATGAGGCAACTAGAGCTCAGAAACTCACAGGAATTTTCCCAAGGGCTTTAGGTGAAAGGGGTGGAATCTTAACTCAGGTCTCCCAACTGTGAGTCAGGGTTTTTTGATGATTCAAATAATTAAGTGAAATTGTTTTGTTTGGGGCGCCTGGGTGGCTCAATCGTTAAGCATCTGCCTTCAGCTCAGGTCATGATCCCAGGATCCTGGTATCAAGCCCCACATCGGGCTACCTGCTCTTTGGGAAGCCTGCTTCTCCCTCTCCCACTCCCCCTGCTTGTGTTCCCTCTCTCGCTGTCTCTCTCTCTCTCTCTCTCTCTCTCTCTCTCTGTCAAATAAATAAATAAAATAAAATCTTTTAAAAAAATAAATAAAAAAACGTGTAAGATTTAAAAAAAAAGAAATTGTTTTGTTTGTATTATCTTTGGCTATACTTATAAATAAATGGATGACTTCATGGTGAAAATGAGGATGCAATTTGGTGAAAAATTATAAGTAGTTGGATTCAGAAATTATATTATGATGTAGACCCAAAAGATAAATAGTAAATTTAAGAAAATGAGAAGTGTAAACTCAAATAAAGAACATTTCATAAAATTCTGGCAAACACAGGATACTTTAGAAAACTTACAGCAGGGAGACTAGATACAGTGTGAAATGTTACAAAAGCATCTATAAAGATTGACACCTAGAAAGTAACTTTTTGAAGAAAGGAGAAGAACATCTAAGAAAGGCTTTGTTATAATCTTAATTGTCTATAAAAATGAAGCTTCAAGTGAGCTCTGTAGTTGCTCACAAGTCTTAAGTGTCTTCAAACTGTCTACTTGTCAATACAAGACCTGAATCCAACCCCAGTTAGGAGACCCCTTTAACACATAATCTCATTGTCTATTTAAAACAATTTTCATTCATTTCTGTTGTGGGGAGATGAGCTGCTGATGCCTGCTCTGGGCCTGGCTGGTCCCCTTGTGGCCATCCTGCTGACACACTTCCTTGACCAACGGCTGAGGGGAGGCACAGCAGATATCCACAAATATAGAAGGGCGAGTCTATAAAAAGGACAGAGACCAATTATTCTCATTAGTCAACAAGGACAGAGTAGGAGCTAATGGGGCTTCTGTTTCAACAGAGGGAGAATTTAGGTTAATTATTAGGGAAAACTTTATAACTATTAGAACACTTAGGGCTCTGGAAACAAGGTATCCTGGGAGGAAGCAAAATCACCTTCACTTAAAGGTACTCAAGGTAAGATTAGCTTACCATTTATCAAGGAAGATTAAAAGATTATTAAATCAGGACCACTGAGAAGTACAAAAGAAATATCCTTGCCCGGGAAGATTATCTGGCCCTCAAGTTGTATCATTAGCAAAATGTCAGACATTAGTCTAGGCACTGGGGATAGATCATTAAGCAAAATCAACAAAAACCTCTACTCTCATAAAGCTTACAATCTAGCAGGGGTGGAGAAAGGGAATGAAGTCCATAATAAATGAATAAGTAAAATAAGTATCACGTTAAATAGTTATTAAGTGCTGAGGAGAAAACTAAAGCCGGAAAGAAGGATGGGAGATGATTGAATAAGAGGAGCGGCAATTTTAGAGAGGGTTGTCAGAGAAAAACTCACTGAGAAGATGACATTTTAGTAAAAAATCTGAAGAAGCAAAGTATCCACAAGAATCCTGGTGTCTTCCAGGCAGAGGAAATAACAAATAACAGACCCTGAAGTAGAAGCATAATTGATATGTTAAAGAGGAAGCTAGGATTCCTTTTATTTATATTAAAATGAATAGGAAGGAAATAATAAAGATGAACAACAAAGGGGTGACTGGATGAAGATGGAGCAGACCATATTGGCTTTGCATGTCATGGTAGGACATTTGCTTTTATACTGAGTATAGAGGGAGATAGAGGAGTGATATGATCTTACTTGCAGTTGAGGAAGATCTGGCTGTTGTGTTTGGAAGACTAAGAATGGAAACATGTTTGGAGTAACAATGGACACAAATGAATAATCTTGGGGGCTCTTATAATAATGAAAGTGAAAGAGCATGATGACATAAATTGAGGTGGCTACAGCAGAGATGGTTTAATGAAGTGAAAATCTTGATTTATTTTGAAAATATGGTCAACAGGATTTGATGACGAGTCAAGAAAACATGTTGAGGTATGAAAGAAAGAGTGTCAAGAACATCATCATAGCGTAATCCCAAGAGATTCTATTAAAAATCAATGCAAAATGGTATACTTAAAAGGCCAATAGAAGAGTTAAATGAAAAACTAAAAATTATAGGGAGAAATTAAAAATCCGTAATTGTAGCTGAAAATTTTAATATCTATCTCTTATTAAATAATAGAACTAGACAAGATATCAGTGAAGGTACATAGAAGCTAAACACTATCATGGATCTTAATCTAATTGATATTTATAAAACACTAAACCAGACAAGTAAAGAATATACATTCTTTTCAAGGTTACAAAATATTCAAGAAGATACATCACACATTGAGCAATAAAACAAGTTCCAGTAAGTATCAGAAGGCTGAGGAAAAAAAAAAAGAAGAGATAAAAGGAAATATTGGAAATTTTTTTCAAAATGAATGGTAATGAAAATAAAATGTATCAACATTTATAGAATGCAACTGTTTTTCCTGTTAGAGAAATGAGAAGGACTTAAAATCCATTATCTAAATTTCAAACTTATAACTAAGGGAGTATATGAAAAGGAAGTAAATAAAAACCAGCTTAATTTCAAAGTATAAATATAAGAAAGAAAACAAGATAAAGATAGGAATCTAAGGACAAAAACAGACAAAAATAGATAAAATTAGCAAAACTAAAGCAATTTTTTGAAAGGATCAATAAAATCAATGAATTCCTGGCAAAAAAAGATTAGGAGAAAAAAAAGAAAAGTTTCTAGTGTCAAGAGTTGTCATTAACAAATCTTAGAGACATCAAAATGAAAATGGCAAAATATTTGAATGACATTATGCCAACAAACTTGATGGTTCAGATGACATTAAAAAACTTAAAAAAAAAACTATTAAAAACAACCTACCAAAACTGACATGAGATAAAGTAGAAAATTTGAATTTCCCTTATTTATCAAAGAAAATGAAACTAGCAAAAAAGCTATACAGACACACACAGAAATCCAAGTCCCATCATTTCTCTAGAGGATTCTACCAAACATTTGTTCATTAAAAGAGGAACTTCTTTTAGAAAGGAATTGGTTGTGAAAGGACATGAGAGAACTTTCTGAGTTGATAAATATTATTAATCTTCATTGGAGTGTTGTTTACACAGATATCTATTCATTGAAAATTGCACACTTACAATTTTTGTTTTTCAGTGTACATCAATTTTACCTAGAAAATAAAAGTATAAAAATAATCAGGTGGGAATGGGAAAAATTATATATGAAATAAGAAGGACAAAACTTGGATAGTCCTTGAAGCTGGGTGATGATTACAAGATGGTTCATTTTATTATTCTGTTTATGTATGTTTGAAATCTCTCATGATAAAACATTTAATTTTTTAAAATGACTTTAGTGCTTTTGGTATCAACAACAGGAATGAGTCTGAGATCGGGAAGTGTGAAAAGAAGCAGGTTATGCGAGTGGTTGAATTAGAATAGATTTTGAACATGTTAAGTTGTACATGTTTACTCAATAGCCATTTGCAGATGTATAGTTCCTAAAGTTCATAGGTGAAGTCTGTTTTCAAAATGTAAAGCTGAAAATTAGCATGGAAGGATTGTACTTAAAGACATGAGACCCGTTTAAATTACCTTGGGAATTAGTATAGGTAGAGAAATAGTGAAGGTCCATGATAGAGAGATAATGAGGAAAAAACAGAAGTTTGAAACACAGAAGTGGGAGAGTAAGAAGCAAATCAGGTGAGCATAGAGTCCTATAAGACATAAAAAACTTGCATAGATTCCAGAAAAATCACATCCATAGTAGCCTAGGTTATCTAAAAGAAGCAGGAAATACAAAATTCATTTTTGTTTACCAAGGAAGTCCTTTACTTTAGCAAAAGATTTGCTTGCCTCTGAGTTTCTTAGACTATTATTAATTCAATAGAGACTGGTGGAGCAAAGTAATATGTTTATGTAGGATAAAAATAAATTCTCCATACATAAAAATTTATGTTCTAATAAGAGAAACTAGGTTAACACAAGTAGAAGAATATTCATACACAGACAATTAAATCTGAGTGCAAGCCACAAAATGAGAAATTCCAGAAAGTACTAGATAAGTACCAAATAAATGGTTCAGAAGGTCCGGAATGCAGAATTTCAGAGAAATGAGAGTTCATTGTGCATGGGAACTGCCAGCAAAGTCTTGGTGGAGCAAGGTTAGATTGAACTGGGCTATGATAAAAAGGGTAGGCATAAAGAAAAAAAATAAAATAAAATGACATTTAGAAAGAGCCTTCAAGGTAGGGAAATGGTGAGCAAATAAAGTATGTACAAAAGATATTTTGAAGATGAGTATGTCAGTAATAGAATAGGGAAAGAAATCGAGATTGGAGAAATAGGAGGATGTCCCAGCTTGTTGAGAGTTTTGAATGAGCAACTAAGCATTTTGATTTTCTCCCAGAAGTGTTCTCACTATCCCCAGACCTTCAAGGCATCAGTCATTACTCTCAAGAGGAGGTTAGGCAGACATGATTCCAGAACTGTTTTCCTGGCAGTGTGAAGAAGGGCTGCTAGACTGCTGAAATCTCTGCCTACTGATTTTATATATTAATGCGGGAGAGATTCCATTTTCGAACATCAGGAGCCAGATGGAAGAGGAGTGTATTTCCATTACTCTTGTTTTTCCTGAAACAAAGGAAACAACCGTTAGAGATTTCTTTTTACCAGTTTCTCCTTCCTCCCTTCACTGCAAGAAATTGAAGCACCTTCAAGAAGAAATAGAGTTGCTCTGCAGGAGATTTTACGTTGTTCCTGTGCTGAGGATTTCATAGAAAGGAGCTGGAAATTCAATACAATGAAAAGTGCTATAATTTGTATCATAGGCCTGAGTAATAATAATCCTGTGTTCCACAGGTTGTTACTTCGACATAGAAGACACTTCCTGTCCTCTCCACTTCCTTAAATCCTTTCTTCCAGCAGTACCAGCAGAAATATCCCTCCTCAGACCACCTTCCCAATTTATGTTTTATTATCCAAATTACCTTGACCATACCCAACGCTTGGCAATTTCTCTTTCCAATGGGATGCTTATTACCTTGAGGGAAAAGACTCACCCTATCCTATGTGTTTCACTTTTCCAAGACCTTGCCCAGGCCTAGATACAAAACATCTGCTCAAAACATCTTTGTCAAATTGACAGAATTAAACTTGAGTCAAGAAAGTTCCACACAGGAGGAGGTCTTAACAAATAAAGAGGCTGAGCAGCAGCTGTTAGAAGTTATAACGTTAGCATCGATCTGAAGGTTGTTTGGAAGCTTCTTTCATTTTCTTGCTAATGGCATTAGGGGCTCTGCAGCAGATAACAGGCTCTGACACGGAGACCTGAATCCAGGCAGTCTGCAGAAGCCCTGACCTTCAAGGAGCATAGACATTGATCAGCACAGAGAGGGTGGAGGGTCAGAGATTGAGAGTCATCAAGCCATACAGAACTGCAAAAAAAAAAAAAAAACCAAAGTTGCTCATCTTGCACCTTGGAAAAGGCCAGTGTTCAATCCAACCCAGAAAGGGGCACATCTGTAGAGAGTTCCTTAGAAAAATGTACACCACTGTTTTGTTACCACTCTAGATGATCCCTTGAAATTTCTCCCGCGACCTAGGATATGTTAAAATATCAGGCCAGGTCAACCAGGAGGAAGGTGGAATGGGAATTCTGATACTGTATCACATCCTTCCATTTTCACGCAATTCCTATTTCCATAGATGTCAAGAGGAAGCTAAACAATTAAAATTTAGCTCTTTTATGAGAATGTGTCTTTAGCTATGTTTCCTGTTTTGGGTTTTCTTTATACCGGCCACATTCTCTGAATTTAATGATCTGGTTTTCATGCTACCTATTCTTCTGCATGACACTAGCTCAGACAGAAGGAAAGAAAGTCTATACACACAATTTGATTTGAGGCTCCATCTACTACCAAGTTTAGATTTCTTTGTCATCATCCCTGATTCCTAATAGGCTTGAAATATCTTCCTTTTGAGTCACTAACAAACTAGACTATGAAGATTGAGAAATTACTGTAGGAGAATACCATTACTATATATGATTTCTGAGAAATCAAAAGGGTGGAAGAAATAGAAATCTAATGTATTTGAGTAGCCATTACAGTCAAAGATTGGATATTTATATATTTGCATTTGTTTACTTTGGTTCAAGAAGAGGTCTATATCAAATTTAACTTTTTTCCATCAAGCAGTATTTTGATAAGTTAAGTTTCATAAAACAGTCACAAAGACCCATTTGTATTCTCTCTCGCTCTCTCTTTCACACACACACACACACACACTTATGTGTGTGCAAACAATTTACGTTAGTTTGGATTGCTAAGTTTATTAACTGGGCTTCTGTTGAAGGGAAAAAATGAAGCAGTTTCAGTTATAGATTCAATAGAGTTCTCATAAAAATAACATTTGTGTAGAAGGTTTATTATATATGTACATATGTGTATGCATACATATAATTTTATGAGAAATAAATGAAAACACTTTTTGTAAAAATATTCAAACCATGCTTAATATACAATGAAAACAAAAATGTGAAAGCCTCACTTTCATTTATAACCACATTACTACCAGTCCATTTCCATCCATGAGGGCAGATTAGACTGGTGGTATACATACCATAGATTTGTTTGCAGAGCTTAGACCTACACGAGAAGTTGCTCAAAATATGTGAGTGGGTAGGAAGAAAGAGCAGGGTAAGATGGAAATTGAAGGAGCCTAAGAATTCCAAGTTTGAAATTGACCTTTCAGATTTCTATTTAGCTGTTTTTGCTAAGTAGATAGAATATATCTTATTTAACATTTTTAGCTTGATTTATA
Organism: Callorhinus ursinus; assembly: GCF_003265705.2. Classification (NCBI taxonomy): domain Eukaryota; kingdom Metazoa; phylum Chordata; class Mammalia; order Carnivora; family Otariidae; genus Callorhinus; species Callorhinus ursinus. Next base: position 34,413,695 of record NW_027397073.1, read on the forward strand.
ACTTTTTAAATATTTTGACAAATGATATATGTAACTCCATTTGTGCTTTCATTTCTGACTCTGTTCTGGCAGGAACATTCCATACTGGTATGGGAAATAACTTCCAAGCAGAACATAGCTATGCCACTGAGTTGAAACAAAAACTGAAGTTCAGGGAGTCTAAGGTCACTGGAACTTGCAGGGCAGAATTCCCAAAAGGAAGAAACTATGGAGAAAAATAACTTCAGAAATCCACATATATTTTCATGAGCTATTGCTCAGTAATAGGACGTGCTGCACATTGTGAGCAGTAAGTCAAGTAAGCTCACTAGTTCGTGGAAGTCACACAGACCAGGAATTATTTGAGGTCCCACCAAAAATTATTCAACCAGAGAAGACAACTATCACATGTTGCATTTAGTAGAGGGCCATACCTCAGCAGTGGGATGGAACTCAATTAAAGGCTCCTCTAGACCTAGCCTAACAAAGCATGATTCAAAAAAAGAAGAAAAAACTGAAATATTAGTCCCTTAACCGTCTACTAAAATAAAAAGCAAAGTTGTTTATAGAAAGAGAACAAATTCCAAACACTTCATAGTCTAATATTTTTAACAATCTAAAAATCATAATGGAAGTATTCAAACAAAAATTGGTAAACATGCCAAAAACATAAGTGACATATTACCAGGAGGAAAAAAACTACAAAGGCAGAAAGTTTCAGAAATACTTATTAAAAGGTGAATTAGTGGCCAAGAACTTCAAAACAGCTTTTATAGCTGTGTTCAAGTATTTCAAAGAAAATCTGAAAGGATGAGAAAAAAAATGGAAGAGATAGACAAAGGAAATAGGATGGAACGTGAAGAGATATAAAACGTACTATTTGACATGAAAATTTCACTAGGCAGAAGAAATAACAGTGAACTTGAAGGCATAACAATAAAAATTATTCAAAACGAAATGCACAGAAGATTACTGAAAAAATGAACACGCACAGAGCATCTTTGACCTGTGGGACAACATTAATAGGTCTAATATAGTAGTAATTGGAGTTTGAGAGGGAATGGGGAAGATAGAAATTATTTGAAGAAGTAATGGCCATTTTTTTCAAAATTTTATAAAATATAAAAATTATAAACTCACCCAATAACCTCATCAAAACCTAATAACCTAATCAGGATAAACACAATGGATACCACACCAAGACACATCATAATTAAATCTCTGAAAATGAAAAACAAAAATGAAAGCATCCAAAGCAAAAAAAAAAAAAAAAAACATTATATACAAAGAGAGGAGAAAAGAATACATAATCAGAGAATTCACATAAGAAATTAGGCAAGACAAAAGCCAAGGGAACAATGTGTTCAAAGTGTTGAAAGTGTCAAGCTAGAATTCTTTCAAATATCAAGGCAAAATGAAGACTTTTGCAGAAAAAAAACAAAAGATGAGAGAATTATGGTCTAAGATTTGGGTAGTTGAAGTTCTAGAGAGGGAAGAGAAATAAAATGATGCTGTAAAAGATATTTGAAGTAATTATGGTTGAAAGTTACAAAATTTGTCAAAAATAAAACTGTAGATTCATGAAGTTGAGTCAACTCCAAGCTGGCAACTATAACACAATGGGAGTAGTGTAAGGGATCTATATATAGCTATGAATTAGTGAGATTTCTATATTCCATATGAATTGGTAAAATATTAACTCTGTTAAGAGTTAAGGATGTATATTGTAACATCTAGAGCACTCACTAAAAATCTCTGCCTAGAGATATGAGAGACACAACAGCTAAATTATAGTGGAATTTTAAGTAATTCTCAAATAATCCCAAAGAAAGCAGGGTCATAGCTGTAGAGGAACAGAATACAAAGGTAACAAACAAAATAACAAAATCAATAATAAAATGGTAGACCTAAATCCAAACATTTCAATAGGTACATTAAATACAAATGGTCTAACCACACCAAAACATTTTTTAAGACAGAAATTATCAGAAATTATCAGAATCATGGGCGCCTGGGTGGCTCAGTCGTTAAGCGTCTGCCTTCGGCTCAGATCATGATCCCAGGGTCCTGGGATCGAGTCCCACATCGAGCTCCCTGCTCAGTGGGAAGCCTGCTTCTCCCTCTCCCACTCCCCCTGCTTGTGTTCCCTCTCTCGCTGTGTCTCCCTCTGTCAAATAAATAAATAAAATCTTAAAGAAAATAAAAATAAAATGATGGAAAAAGAAACATAAATGCCATGCACACACTGCATACTCATACACAAAGCTGAAGTGACTATATAATATCAGGCAAAGTAGACATGAGAGCAAAAGAAATTATCAGAGACAAAACAGATATTACTTAATAATGGAAAGGTTAATTCCTCAAAAATACATAACAGCCCTGAATATATATGCACTTACCTCATGGAGAGATCTCAATATCATTATCCAATTAGGAAATGAATATCAAACCCCACAAAAAGGTCCTATTTCATAACCACTATATAGCTATTTAAAAAGACAAAAAATAAACATTTTTAAAAAGACAGTAACAAGTGTTGGTAAGGATGTTGGGGAAATGGAACTCTTACATACTGAGAATGTAAAATGATGCTATCACCTTGGAAAAAGTTTGAAATTTTCTGAAAATGCTAAGCATAGAATTTATATATAAATTTAGAGAAAGGGAGTTTATACATATAACCCAGCAATTCCACTCCTGGGTATACACCCTAGAGAAAAAAAAAATATACATCTACACAAAAGTTCAAACAAAAATATTCATAGCAGCAGTATTCATAATAGCCAAAATACAGCCAAAAAATAGAAACAACAAAAATTACTATTAACTGGTTATTGGACAATTAAAATCATCACTCTTCTCCCAGCAATAGATAGAACCAGTAGAGAAAATTTAGCAAGGATATGGAATAACTGAACAACACCATCAACCAACTGGATCTACTTGACATCTATAGAGCACTCCACCAAAAATTAATAATATAAGAATGGAATATTCATCATGATAGACTATATTTTGTGTAATAAAACAAATCTTAACTATTTAAACAAATTAAAATCATACAAAAATATATTTTCCAGCTGCAATGGAATGAAATTAGAAGTCAGTGACAGAAAGATAGCATGAAAGTCTCCAAAAAATTGAAAATTAAACAACATAATTATAAATAATTCATGTATCAAGAAAAACTAGAAAATCTTTTGACAATAAATGAAAATACAACATATCAAAATTAGTGTGATGCAGCTAAAGCAGGGCTTAGAAGAAATTTTATAACAGCAAATACTTATATTCGAAAAGAATAAATGCCTCAAAGCAACAATCTAAGCTTCTGTGCAAAGTATAAAAAGAAAGAGCAAAATATAACATCACTCATCATCAGGGAAATACAAATCAAAACTATAATGAAATACCACTTCACACCCATCAGAATGGCTAAAATTAGCAACACAGGAAAAAAAAAAACAGATGTTGGTGAGGATGCAGAGAAAGGGGAACCCTCTTGTAGTGTTGGTGGGAATGCAAACTGGTGCAGCCTCTCTGGAAAACTGTATGGAGTTTCCTCAAAAAGCTAAAAATAGAACTACCCTAGACCCAGGATTGCACTACCAGGTATTAACCCAAAGGATATAAAAATACTGATTTGAAGAGACGCATGAACCCCGATGTCTATAGCAGGATTATCAACAATAGCCAAATTATGGAAAGAGCCCAAATACCCATCAACTGATGAATGGATAAAAAAGGTGTGGCATATATGTATGTATATATATATATGTGTGTGTGTGTGTGTGTGTGTGTATATACATACACACACACACACACACACACACATATATATATATATAGGAATATTACTCAGCCATCAAAAAGAAGGAACTCTTTCCATTTGCGATGACAAGGAGGGAGCTAGAGTGTATTATGCTAAGCAAAATAAGTCAGTCAGAGAAAGTCAAATACCATATGATTTCACTCATATGTGGAATTTAAGAAACAAAGCAGATGAACATAGGGAAAAGAAACAGAAAGAGAAGGAGGCAAACCATAAGAAAGACTCTTAGCTATGGAGAGCAAACAGTGTTGCTGGAGGGGAGGAGTGTGGGGGGATGGGCTAAATGGATGATGGATATTAAGGAGGGCACTTGTGATGAGCACTGGGAATTATATGTAAAAGATGAATCACTAAATTCTACTCTTGAAACTAATATTACATTATATGTTAACTAGAATTTAAATATAAACCTGAAACATTAAATATATACATAAATAAATAAAATTAATTGAGAAAAAAAGAGGAAAATAAACTCAAAACGAGCAGAAGGAAAGAAATAATAAACAGTAGAATTGGAAACAATTACATGGAAAACAGAAAAACAATACAGACAATTAATGAAACTAAAAGCTGGTTCTTTGGAGAGATCAATAAAATTAATGACCATCTAGCAAGATTGAATAAAGGGAGAAGAAAGAAATTGACAACACTAGGAAAGAAAGGGGGAAATCATTAGAGACAGAGAATTAGCCAATCTGTACATCTATACAATGCTATACTATACAGCAATAGAATAGAACAAATCTATTGTGTTAAAAGTCATTGAAATGCACAGTAGGAAAAAAAAGTCAATTTTGCTGAGTCAATTTTAAAAAGTAATTAAAATTCTCACAAAAATATTTTACCATTTTCCACTGTCACCAAAGATAAATTGTTTATTTCCTAAAATTCTCACTCATGAGATTATTATCATGCTTTGCAGTGCTACCTACTCAATGATTATATATATATATATATATAAATATATATTTTTTAATTTTGGCTTTTGTATTAAAAGTAAAATCAAGAATTTTGCATATTTATTTTTTAGCTGTATTTCTTCTTTGTGAACTTGTTATTTAAATAATTGCCCCCTGGTTTTCTCTCCAAATTTTCCTTTTTTCTTTTCTTTATATGTCTTGAATATTTTTTATAGAGAATATGAATACTTATTTCATTCCTCATTTGCCTTTTGATTTTATTAACTATGTTTTTGCTCCTTTCAAGATTTTTGATGCATCAAATTCCTCAATATATTTTGATATCTGGGTGTCTACATGCTTATAATACCCTTCCCTCTTCAATTTTATAAATTTTTTACCATATGATTAAACAATTCTAAACGTTCCTGTAATAGACTTATTTATTACATTTTGGCTTATTATCTATAAACCATGCATAAATGATGTAAGTATGGTGCCTCATTTTATTTTTTTCCCAAATGAATATCTAAACATCGCAGAAATGAGGTGCCTGGGTGGCTCAGTCAGTTAAGCGTCTGCCTTCAGCTCAGGTCATGATCCCAGAGTCCTGGGATCCAGCTCCACGTTGGGCTCCCTGCTCAGCAGGGAGCCTGCTTCTCCCCCCACCCACTCTCCATCTGCCACTCCCCCTGCTTGTGTTCTCTTGCTCTCTCTCTGTCAAATAGGTAAATAAAATCTTCAAAAATAAATAAATAAATAAACAAACATCCCAAAACAATTCCTTCAACAGTGTATTAAGTTCTGTACTTATTTGAAATACTAGCTATAACTAGGTAAATTTCCACAATCCTATAAGCAAACTTCTTTTTTTTCTTCCTTTCATCTCTCTTATATTAGTATCAATTTATTTAGTCCCAGCTTTTTAGTATGTTAAATATCCAGAAGGACACTTTACCCCTCATGTTACACTTTTTTTGAAAATGTGTTAGATATACTTGCACATTTTCTCTGTCATATGTACTTGAGAGTTTACTTGTCAAATTCAGTAAAAGTATTAATGAACATTAAAAAATGTTGGCCCCGTGGCACCTGGGTGGCTCAGTCGGTTGGGCATCCCAGTCTTGATTTTGCCTCAGGTCATGATCTCAGGGTCCTGGGATTGAGCCCCACATTGGGCTCCATGCTCAGCAGGGAGTCTGCTTGAGAGTCTCTCTCTCTATCTCTCTGCCTCTCTCTCCCTCTGCCCCTCCCCCCACTCACACGAGGGCTCTCTGTCTCAAAAAAATAAATAAAAATAAATCTTTTTTTAAAATGTTGGTTTGTTTGGGAGTATCAAATAAATAAACTAATTTGGGAAAGTAGATATTTATATTATACTGTATCTTCTCATCCTAGAACACAAAATAACTCTGGGTTTTTAAAAGTCCTTCTGTGAAGATTTATAATGTTTGTCATGTGTGTCTTGTAATTTTTTAAATAGACTTAGCCCTTAGTTTCTTTAGTTTTATGTTCTCATAGCTGGGGTTTCCAACAGTCCTTCCCTTGGGGTGGGGGTGTGTGAGGATGTATGGGAGGACTGTTCACTGCAATTCTGATCGCCCCTGCCCCCATCCCGATCCAGAGGGAAGCCCTGACACCCCATCCCTTATCCCTTGGAATCCTGGCAGTTTTGCTGACCTGTGCTGATATTGTCAGAGGGTGCAATGGTAGAGTGGAGCTCTCTCTCTACTTTTATTTTTTTTCCCTATTTCTTGCCCAGATAGTTAACAACTTCCTACATTCATACATCTTCTCAGACACTTTCCAGTTTTTCTTTCTTCACTGATCTATTATCAGAAATACCTTCTATCTCCCTATTACAGAAGCTATTATTGTGGCAATTGCTATTTTTTTCATGCCCCCTCATGCTGTTACAAAGATGTAATGATGACATTATCTTTTTCTTTCTAATGTCATTAATAACTCATAGCTATCATAATAATCATTAATTACTACAAAGTTCATAGTATTTCACACCTAGCTAACACACCTAGTTCTATAACTCCAGCCCTAATTGGGAACTGCAACTAGAAGTAGATCAGAGTATGATTCAAAAACTGAAGACTTTTTTCATGGCAGAAATGAGACCATGACAAAGCTCTAGCTGTGATCTGCATATGTGAATAGGGAGGGGGCGTGAGGGAGGAGATACCAATTTATTGTCTTGTGATCTTGTGTCTAGACCACTTCCTCAATCTAGACTCGGTTTTCTCAGAGCAATCAGGAATCTGTTGTGTAAGAGTCTGCCTGGCTCCTGCCTTCAGGAAGACACTCGAAATGGTCTTGCAAAAACCAACACATTTCATAATGACACTCCTCCTTAAAACCTCCCAGAAAGTTCTGGGCAAGTAGGGCTCAGGCTCTCCCATCTTGCCTCTTACCTTTGGCCTCTTCAATTCTTGGATCCCTTACAGCCCCTCATTTTCCTCCCAAAAGTCTATGTTCATTCCCACAGAAAAACCTTCCCTCGTGCTGCCTCCAATGTTCCTAGCTTCACTTCTGAATCTTTTCAGGCCATCATAGGGTCCATGTCCTCTGTGAAATCTTTGTCGTCATTCAAAACTGCATTACCTGTTAGGTTATATGCAGAACTGTCCATGGAATACATGATTTCACAAGGAGCAAACACTTCTTATCCTTTCAGGTACACATTTATTATAACTCCTGTGCAGCTTACACTCCCTAAGGGCAGGAATCATGCATCAGTTTTGTGCTGTACGTGAGAAGTATGGCAAATTATAAGAGTCATATAAAACAGCATGTGTAAAAGAGGGATGAAGAGAATATTGAGACATATCATGGATGGCATTTTCTAGTAAAAAATGGTAATTAACATGTATTGAACACTTACCAAATGATAGACTGTGTCAAGTGCTTTTGAAGTAATTCAATTATACTCTCCACAAATGACTATTGAGCACCTATTGTATGTCAGACATATCTAAATATAGTTTTAAACCACAGACAATCCCCACCCTTATGGAATTCACATTAGTCTTCTATAAATAGTCACTATTTTAATGCTATAATAGTAATAATAGCAAAAAAACCCCACAATAGCTCAGTTTATTGAATGTTGTCTATATTTTTTAAGCATCTGTTTACATGTGTGTCACAAAAACCTTAACAGATGATTATTATTATGACTTTATAGATGAGAAATTTGAAACAGTATAAGCAAGTCACTTTTCTAAGGTAACTCCTTATTATGTCTGTGGTAACAAATATCATTGTGACTTTTTTTTAGGATTTTATTTATTTATTTGACAGAGACACAGTGAGAGAGGGAACACAAGCAGGGGGAGTGGGAGAAGCAGGCTTCCCGCAGAGCAGGGAGTCCTATGCAGGGCTCGATCCCAGAGCCCTGGGATCATGACCTGAGCCAAAGGCAGCCACCTAACGACTGAGCCATCCAGGCGCTCCATCATTGTGACAGTTCTTAAACATCAGTGACTGTCTGAGTCAGCTGTGGTCCTTGTTAAATGTCAAAGTTTGGTCTGTACTCTTCAAGATTCTCTTTTAGTTGGTCTGGAGAGAGTTTAAGAGGAGACCTGGATGCTAATGGATCCCAGTGGTATGAAGAAAAAGCATTTGTGTTGGGTATGTTGGATGGTGAAAAATAAGCCAGATAAAGAAAGACAAATATTGTGCAGTGTCGCCTACCCTTATGTGTGAAATTAAAAAAATATGTACCATACTTGTAGAAACAGAGTAGCTGGGGGATGGGGAAAATGGAGAAAGGTTGGTGAAAGGGTACAAACTTTCTGTTTTAAGATGAATAAAGTCCAAAGGCCTAATGGATAACATGGTGATAATCCTGTATTGCACAATTGAAATGGGCCAAGTGAGAAGAACTTAAGTGTTCTCACAGGAAAAAAAAAAGTCACTGCATGAGGGGATGGATGTGATAATTAACTCAGTTATGGGAGTCCTTTCACAGTATAAACATCTATCAAATCATCATGTTGAACATTTTAAATATCCTACAATTTTATTTGTCACAGACCTCAGTAAAGCTGGAAAAGAACAGGGCCAAAGCCATAGACGGTAAAGAGCACCAGTGTATGGTTGGTAATGGCTTGTGCTCAGTGGGCCATTCACCTGCCATGTCCTGAGTAAGCTCTAGATCATCAACCTCTATTATCTCAGAAGTAAATAAAGAATTAAATTTTAATTTTTTTTTGCATTTTGGAAATGGAAGAGATATTAGAGATCATCAAGTTCAATATTTGCCTTTTAAAAATATTAAAAAGTAGGACAGTTTAGGTCTTCAGGTGACAATTGTGACAGACAGGAGATCCTGACCATGTTTTATAACTCTTGCCATTAGATACAGAATCCATTTATCCAGCCATCATCCTGGGCTGGCCTTGTAACTTTCTTGTCCAGTCAAACAGGATGGAATGAGGTTATGTGGGTTCTGGAATCTGAAATGTAAGCAGCTACAGCTTCCATTCTTGTAATGGTGCCGCCATCTTGTAAGGAGGACAAACCTGGATCACTGAGTGATAAGGGACCCATGGACGTAAAATCCTAGTGCCAAGGTCCTCCAAACATGAGCGAGGTCATCTGGGACCGTCCTACTATCCTAGCTGCCATCTAATTGCAACCACATGAGTGACTCCATGCTTTTTATGCCATGAAGTTGCAAAGTGACTTATTATGCAGAAATAGATAATTGAAACAAAAACCCCACAGCAGTGTCAGTCGTGCACCCACCTGACACAGTTTGGACCACATTTTCGTCTCTGCTCCAGGACCCCAGGCCTCACTTCTCTCACTAGGGTATCAGTTCCACTGATCCAAAGGAGCTGAAAATAACTTTGAATAAAAACTAAATTATAAAATGAAATAGGAACATAGTATATTCTAATATAATTGATCTCCCTTTCTCACTATTGTTACAATCTAAGACTTGTATTAAGTTTCTGAAAATAAGCATGCAGCAAGTCTTACAGTTAACTCTCTACTCTGAACCCCACTTCCACATGACCTACAAACAGACCATTCTTGTAACTACTCATTTATCTGGACATTTCATTGGGCACTTATGATATTAGAAATTCCACTTGACAGAATGAAATAAAGGTGTTTATAGGTGTATATTCCCCCAAGGATTATTTATAAATCCATATCTCACCCCTGATGTTAAGACCCAGGTGTATGTCTCCGACGCCCAAAGGAGTGGTTTTTCAAATCACTCCGGTTTTAACTTACTTCTGCACTACAACTCTTACCACAGTTCTGCCTCCATTTCCAGTACCCCACGTGTTCCTCCTCCCCTGATACATGCTGCCCCTTCCCTCAATTTCCTCTCCTGGCCCTCATTTTCTGCTGTTTTAACTTCCACATTGAGTTCTACACATGCTTCATCAATAAATCTCTCCCACTAATTTATCTCCCTGAATATCTCCAATTCTGTTTCCATCACTCTTAATCTCAAGAAAACTCTTCTAGAGTGCATTTTGGTGTCTGGAGGAAACTGGATTAAGCCTTTCTGGTTCTCTTCAATGGCGTGAGTCCATCGGTCTTCACTTGCTGGTAACAGCCTTCTTTAGTTTCCAAGTGACTGTTTTCCAACCCCTGCAGCCCTCCCCCATTAAGGGGCCTCAGGGATACAGTATGGTAGCTGGGTGCAGTTCATTCTTTTCAGCCTGAGGCTGCGTCTACCTCTCCTCCGGACGAAAAGCTTAAATAAAATACGAAACATTGGTACCTCTAGACTCTGTTGAACAATCGCTTATTTTTTAAAGTTCTTTTAGATTTAATTCATCTACCCATCAGTAATCAATGAAGCATCAAATATTGATTATCTTACTGTATAACAGCACTGCCCCATGCGCTGGGGAAGATGCAAGCATCATTCATGCCCTCCAGGCACTAGCAAACACAGCCAAGGGGGACAATAAAGCTGACAAAAAGGCCCTGTATTTGTTAACTTTCTAATGAAACCTATTGAAAAGGAAGCTAATGTGACATGATTAAATTAACTACTGAGATCATCTATAATAAGATATCTAACCTGGGCTTGCCCCGAGGGCATCTTTTCTCAAATTAGAAACAAATATCTTCTTTGGGCACCTTTCTCTGTCTTTGAATACTGTTGCTTATCAGCACCCAGCTTAGAGAGTGGGAGATGCAACAGGACTTTCTGTCCCTCCTTGCTCCCCAGCCTGGGTCCCTCCCTACAGGACAGAACTTACACAGCTCCCTATGTGGTGCTTCTGCCCTGGGCCCGGAGGAGATGCAAAACTGGAGCTTCAGAGGCTCTGGAACTTCCTGAAATGGCATGCAAATTAGAGGGTTTATGGAAGTCTGTGCTTGGTCTCCAGAGATAGACCATAGAGGGACACGAAACTATGAAACTTCCCCAAAGAGTCTCTCCGAAAGTGTTTAAGAATCACCACTCCAGACATACAACCTTATAGCACCCTTGGTAGTAGAGCTGAATGGACCTGGTTTTGCATTTTGATTTTTCAACCTGTGAGTGGACTGACTTTCCTCAATCTACTTAAACATTTTAGGTTTTTGTTTTTTTCTTGATGTTGTTGATATTGTTCTTGTTTCACATGCACAGTTAAGTACTCTTAATGGGTTTATACTCACACTGATAACCCCCCACCACGCACAACACTGTGGTCAGAACCATTCAAATGTACTTGAATACAGAAATTTAACTCATTAGATTTCACTGTTTTTGTACTTCTTCAAAAGCAGTTTTTGACTAAGGAGCAAAAATATGTATCTGAACAGATCCAAGGAGTTTTTTCTCCCTCTTCCCAATGCTATCCACATACTCTGTTCTCCCTTTGTCTGAAGCCTAAAGCTTCTCTTTTAGGATTTCTATCTGGCTCTCTGCCCAAGCGTAGAACTCGACTTCTCTGTAGTGCAGCTGAAGGGACCTCAATTCATGGATTCTTCATCATTCCTATCTTATACATCTTGTGCTCAGATCCTTACTTCATACTCTATCCAGCTTAACTTCTTTGGAACTTTATTGTGATCACTCCTTTAATAAAATCTTAATTCCCTTGCCCCTGTTATATTCATTGGGCAAATGCTCAATCTGGTTAAACCTATCCTTCTGCCTTTTTAGTGCCTGTATCTAAGCAACTGAAATTGTTCTAAAAACCATTGCTGGGAGGAGTATAAATTTCTACTACTAATTTGGGAAACAATGTAGCATTATCTTTAAACTTGTGTCTACTCTATGAGCAAACAATTTCCTTCTTAGGTGAGTAACTCAGAGAAATTGCACACATACACCAAGAGATATGCATGAGAATGGCCATACAGCATTTTTGTAATAGCAAAAACAAAAGCTATATAGTAAGTGGAAATAAATGAATTACATCTCTAAGCAACACCATGGATGTAGCTAATAAATATAATATAGAACAAAATTAAGTCCTAGAACTCATTCAGTATGTTTTAAAGCTCAAAACCAGGCAAATTAAGCAATATTTCTTTTAGGGTTACATATCTATGTAGTGACAACATATATACACAAAACACATACACACCCCACAGGTATAGGATAGAAGCAGAGTTCAGAAGACTGGTTATAGCTTCAAGAAAGAGGACGGGGAGGGAGGAAAGTGCATTGCTGGCAAGATTCATATCACCTTTTTTTTAAAGATTTTATTTATTTATTTGAGAGAGAGCAAGAATGAGAGAGCACAAGCAGGGGGTCGGGGGGAGCAGCAGAGGGAGAGGGAGAAGCAGACTCCCCAGTGAGCAGGGAGCCCAACGCGGGGCTCAATCCCCGGACCCTGAGATCCTGACCCGGGCTGAAGGCAGATGCCCAACTGACCGAGCCCCCCAGGCACCTCTTGTATCAACTTCTTAACAACTAGTTTCACTTTAAATATAAAAATGCACTTCCAATGGGCCCTCAGTACTACCCAGAGATCCCATTGCATTTCACTAGTCAATTCACTCTCCCACTTTTAAGGTGAATAAAGTATTTTCTTCCTTTTGTTTTACTACCTCTTCTCCTTGATCTCAGCTCAGAGATAAGAAATTAAACTAAATATGGAGGAACTCTGGATTTCTTTGTTTTGAAAAATTCTGCCCTTCAGTTTTGCTTAGGTAAATTATGCCCTCTTTAAAAGCCTAGTACAAAAAATAATAATAAAGGTGACTTAAGATAATGGTTAGTTCAGATTTGTATCTGAGGGTTAGAACATGGAGGTAACAGTTATACCATTCTCCCTTCCTCAAGTTTTAATCTATCAGAGAATTGACACAAGAATCATTAGCCAAAACAAGACTGAATCAGAATTATTAGTCATTTGTAAACAGTAATGAATAAACAGCTTCTGGTATATTGTGTTGAAAGAAATGGCGGGAGTTTGAGGACCGAAGTGGAGCTTTGTATTCCATTCACCATTAATTGGGGTCAGCAGAGTACAGAGAATGCATAGACCTCATTACCCATTGATTACGAAGGGGGAGACTAAAGATGGATTCTTACCTGTATAGGGAAAAAAACTTCTATGGGGGAGAAGGAAGTAGATGGAAGCCCACTGCCCTGATGACCAATCTAAGAGACAAGAAGTTCCCAGACAAAATCAAGGAAAAACCTGTGCATTACTGCCAACAAGTCTCTGCATGCATGTGACTGCCAGTCTAATTGGTTGCAAGTCTTTCCGTGGAGAGAGGTCAGTGAGAAGAAAAATAGAAAGGTAGTAGTTATTTCTCCAGTCTTCCCAAGATGGTAGAAAAGTTGTCAGAAAGCTTGATTGTTGATTTATCTGTATCCAAATAGAATTGAAAAATTAGGATGTATTAGGGTGAGAATACTATTTAAAAAAATCTGTATAAACTTTGCTCAGACTGGAAGTAGTTTATGGAGTCTATAGGGACTCTTCAGTACTGTCTTTGTCTTGGTTCCTATCATTCAAAACATTTTGTGCATATAAATACTTTATCTTTAATGGGTATTTAATTCATGTTCTTTGAGTGATTGCATGAATGAATAATAAAAAGCAAAGAACTGGGGCCTAATAAGGTAATGAAGTCACATGGTAACTCTAGTTTATGATCTATTATCATGTGGAAGATTCTCCTCTCCCTTATGAGATTTGGAACTGTTTGACAGAAATAATATGAATTCATCTGTCCCTATACCCTTTCCCCCAAAAGTTGCTTGTCAGTAAATGCAGCTGATTAGATTATAAAAAAAGTAAAAAGTTAAAAAAGTTATCAAATTCAGTGGCAACAATTGACTTATATTTCCACTTTTCTGATATTGCGGCATTTTCTGTGAAAATTTCTCGGCAAGGTGCCAGTAGGCTATAGGCAGAATTTCAGTGGTGGAATGAGAAGGAAGTAAATTCAGCTGTAAGCTTTTTGAGGGCAGGATGATGTGTGTTTGTCTGGGGTAGTACTCTTAGTACCTAACAGTATTCTGTGTTCCTTGGATGGTTTTTAAAAATGGAAGGTAGGGGCGCCTGGGTGGCTCAGTCGTTAAGCGTCTGCCTTCGGCTCAGGTCATGATCCCAGGGTCCTGGGATCGAGCCCCGAATCAGGCTCCCTGCTCGGCAAGAAGCCTGCTTCTCCCTCTCCCACTCCCCCTGCTTGTGTTCCCTCTCTCACTGCGTCTCTCTCTGTCAAATAAATAAATAAAATCTTTAAAATAAATAAATAAATAAAGAGGGAAGGTAGGTAGGAAGGAAGAGATTCTTAGTCCAATATGAAACAAAGGGAATGTGGTTTCAAATATCAAAACCCATGTCTTCCTCTCTCTTTCTCCCCTTCCTCCTTTTCTTTTTGAGAATTTGTGATAACTTCTGGAGTGTGGTGGTTACGGGCAGGAGTAAGTGAGATATTATCCAGAATCACTACTAATTCAAAAGCTGATCTCTTCTCATGGGCTAAAATCTCTGTGTACAGGTGACCTCAAGTATAGATATTCACTGCATTGCAAAAATTCATTAATGGGAGAATGTGATGTTTCTGTACCTGCTTTGGTTGAGATCAAACTAGCTCCAGATTTGCTCCAAATGAACTCAAATCTAATACCTGTACAACCAAATACAATTTAGATCACCTTCCCTTGTTTGGCATTGCTTCTGTTTGAACATTCATTTTCAGAGCTTTGGAAAAGATAAATATAGCCCAAATGGCACCATTGTCAAAGCTAAATCTGCTCACCAGTCCACAAGGCTCAGAATGGAAAATGGATAGTTATTAGAAAAAGTAACTTAAAACTTTATTCTCTATGCCTTTCATACAACCCTGTCACTAAATCACTGGAGTCAGTTGCCTGTTGGTTTCTATTTCATCTTAATTCTGTATTCTGGGGATAATTGTACCCCAAGAAGATGGGTGACTCTTTTAAGATTTAGTTCCCTTCTGGCTCCAGATTTTATAACTTTGTATCTCTTGTAAATCAGTAAATCTTCATGTTATAACTTTGAAAATAGTAATGACTCAGTGTTCTGATGTCAATCTTATGGCACCCTAGGACTTTAAAATAGAAGTAAAAATCTGGAATCAAATGGAAAGGTGGCCTTATTGGTTTAAATAGTGATTGCTAGAATCAGGTATCAAATCTTAACTCCTAAGCACGGTCATCATGACCCACTGACACTTATTTTATGACTAAATCTTACAAAGGGCAACATTTAACTCTCGAAGCCCAAAGCAGATTAAAATCATCATACTAAAAGGAAAAGGCAGCTCAGTGAAATCACACCCAAAGCAGAAGGTGCAGCCAATAGCCTCAGAGTAAGAAAAGAGAAAATATTAGAAATTTTCACAAGAAATCCAAAGGCACAGCTCTGGGGTCATTAATTCTAGAAGCAAATTGCAAACTGTATGAAACAGAACGTAATTGTTGTTTTGATAGATATTTTATATATTCTGTTTAGGAAATCAAAGAAATAAAACATTTTTTAGCAACATAATCATCAAAACCATTAAACTATTTTTGAAAATGTAGTAAAGTGTGTATTTTTAACACATTTCTACACATTTTGGGGAAATGTTATTTATGTATATTAGATATTTCCACAATGGTAACTGGTCAACAGAACTTAATATATAATTTATAATATATTATGTATTTGTATAATATATACATTTTTTAAAAATTATCATTTTCCTTTCTTTCTGGGCTCAATTTCACTTGAATGCTTTCCATAGATCCATTCTTTTCTTAATCATGAGCCTTCTCTCATCCAGTGTGGTTTAAACTCTTTAGGTGACAGTAAATACTAAAAAACCTTAAGAAAAAAAAGCTCTCTAAAATATGCTGTTTCACTGATTAATTCTTCACCTTTCCAAGTTATTAATGGTGATCATTCCAAACACAGGAAGTTATCAGATATTAAGAAAACATTGCAGGATGGCATTGCTAGTCCAGAAGACAGATTCCAGGTGGGCAAAACCTTGGTGGGACTGGAGTTTTGGGTGCTTAGGTAAGTCAGTAGAAGAAACAAGGCCTACCCTGGAGAAGCCAGATATAATGGTGCAGAGTAGAGCGGGGTGAGGTTGGAGTTGGAGGAAGGATGAGAGCCATGAGTCAGTTCTTTGGAGGAAACAGAATTCAAAAGGCAACACAGGTACCTCCCAGATTGTGAAAACGGGGCTGGAGATGATGAGGAGGGTGGGAGCATGCCTTAAATTCATGCCCAAAGGGCAGTTCTGCAACAATTTATACCTTAGCTTGTTCTCTTCCACTGGGAGATCTAAAATCCGTGACTGGGAAATAGATGCTCTCCACATATTTACCTCTTCCCCTTATGTCCAGGGACACATTTTTGAGAGT
The DNA here is from genome assembly GCF_003265705.2 of Callorhinus ursinus. Lineage (NCBI taxonomy): Eukaryota > Metazoa > Chordata > Mammalia > Carnivora > Otariidae > Callorhinus > Callorhinus ursinus. The sequence continues at coordinate 34,430,226 of NW_027397073.1, forward strand.
TAATTGGCCATGGTTGACATCAGTCTTTAGGTGCGGGAGGTCAGTGAGGGCCAAGCTTAGGGGAGAGTCTTTTCCCAGGGTTAGGAACCTCCACCCTTCCCTGTTTTTTTCCTGGGGAACAATGTAAAAGTGTCCAGCCATGGTGCTATCCAAACAATGATCTTCAAAATCTGAGTCAGTTGTCCATGAACTGGCTGAAGATTTTTTCCCTAAGGACCTGAAAGCTATTGCGGTGTGATTCAATGGCATCCTGCTCTTGAATACATAGGTCAACCGCTATTGTGGTTTGACTGGTTCTAGACCTGGTCATGACCTACTGCCATTTTGGGGAGAGCAATTTTAGAAGAGGAGCTTGCTGAGAACAGTGTTTGCAAGAGAAAGTGTGTAATTGCAAAATTGGGTTTTTTGGCCTCTTGAAGCCAGAAATAATTGAGTCAGTGTCACCCTTCCTCCTGTTCCCCACATTTTCTCAGCTCAGATATCAACTCCTGCGGAAATCCTTCCCTATTGTCCAAGTCCAATCTAGATGTCCTTCCTGTGTGCCCCCATGACATTACAGTAATTTTCCTGCTCTCTTATAACTGCCTAAGTGCTTATCACTATCCATATTCTCCACTAAGATGTGAGCTTCTTTTGGATAGAAACTAGATCTTTTGACAATATTGCATCCCTAGCTCCTAAGTTATAAAATAAATATTTGTTAAGTGTGTGGGTACCCAAATCAAAGCATTTCCATGTCTGCCTACTTTCTCTATGCATCCAGCCCTCTGGCCCTACTCCTTTCTGTCAGTCTGCTGAGATTGAAGATGATGACACAGTTACCACCCATGTGTAACCATGTAACTGGCCACAATCTGTTCCCAACCTACCCCTTCCTTAAGTACCCATTCAGTCACCACCTCTTCTATTGAGCTCGGCCAGAATGCTCTAGGCTAAAATGGTGTCTCCCCTCTCTGACCTCCAACACTCAGTATTCAGAATGTATGCAACTAACTCTTGATCATGCACTTTCTTTTGGGTGACATCTGTGGGTCTGGTCTCCGTGAGCCCCTCATGTGTCAAGTTCAGTCTACCCCTTCTCTTTTATTCCTTCTGTGCATCTGAGCACTGAGCTGGGCACAGAGAGCACCTCCCAACAGTGCTGACCGGCTTGAATTGATCCTGATCTACATGAATACAGAAGTCCTGAGGGCGAACTTTTTGTCCCAAGCTCTACCTGGATTTGCGCTGGAGAGGCCGATTTCTGGTGATGAATAAAACAGCTGTGGCAATGGATACAGGAAGAGATGGAAAGGAATTGGCAGAGGCAGAACTGTCCTTTTGTTATTTTGTTATAAATAAACTCCCTCAGTGGAAACTTGTTAACCTCAGTCCTGCCTTCACATCTACTTATATGCAAGACCTCCCTCGACAAATCAATCTTTACACTGCAGTGGCACTCTCTTGACAAGATATGTTTGGCTTAGCCACTGTTGATATTTGTTCTTGAAATCTCGGTTGTGTGGCATGGTACACTCTGAGAGCAGAAATGGAGATGCTTAGTTTATATGCACAGAGGATGGGCAAGATGCAAACAGAAAGAGACGGTCCACAGCAGGGCAGCAGGAGTAACAGGAGCTGAGCAGCACTTAATACGTTGTGATGTATTGAATCTATGAAATGCCTGTTCAATAGCTAGTCAAAGTAAATTTAGAAGGACACAGGAAAGGGATTTATTTTTTCATCATTGTAAAAATGTTCATTATTTCTTATGCTGTTGGTCATGGTCTACTGATGTCGTTTGGAAACCCCAGTGCCCTTAGAATCCCAAATAGTGCCACTGACGGGATTAGGTGAGGTTTGTTCAATATATTCAAGTCCCCGGAGAACTACGGTTTTATTGGTACTTTGGAATTGGGCTCTCTTGCTGGATTTTATTCTGAAAAGAATGAGCTAGAGAGCTTGACACTCTCTCAAGGTAATTTAGTTGATTGCTTCTCCTCTAGTGCATAACTTTATTGGAGCATTTCCCAAATTTGACTGAGGTAATTTACATACATGTCTGTTTTGCTCATCAGACAGCGAGTGTTTGCAACAGAGACTGTATCTTCTTCATTTATTTTTCCCAAGAGAGTGGCATAGTGCCCGGCACAGAGGAAACCCTCGTGCAATGTTGGCTGAACCAGACATCTTAATATCCATGAAGAACTGCCTATGTAAGGGATGAAGCAAAAAAGGTAAACGAAAGCTATTTTGTGCCTGCTTAAGAGAAATGCAGATACTATTAGATAATTAATTAAATTTTAATTTTCCTGTAAGTGGTCTCCTGAGAAATGTGCAAAATGTGCTATTTTAGCATTGCACCTAGACTAGGCTACTTGTAAACACTTCCTGTGGGCCTAGTTTCATGCTACATGGCATAGGAGAAGAGTTGGATAAAACGTGGCCTCTGCCAAAAATGTTGGGTGCCATCTAGGGAGACAAGGTCGAAGAAAGGACCCAAAGCACACAGTGGAGTATAATGAAGAGTAAAAACAATATGGATAAAAAGAGGTCAGAAGAGGAGAAAATTATATGAGCTAGTGCAATTAAGGAAGGCGTTAGGAGGAGGTAAAAATCCATTGCGATGAAGTTCCAGCTGATAAATGACATGTGGGAAAGCATTAATTGAATCATGCTGCTATTTTATATAAGATTCAGGATGGGAACGTTAGGTATTATTTTTTGCAAAGGAAATGTTCTTCAGTCCTGTTGGAGAATCCTCAGATCATCAGATTTCCATAGATTTATCAGTGAGCAAACTTGTCCCAAGAAAAACAGCATGGTGTTCTGCTAAGGAAGAGTGTGCTGAGTCTGGAGACCTTGATGCGCTCCCTCGATTCCACAGTTAGCTGTGTGACCTTGATGATGTTAGGTGACCTCTCTGGACCCCACTTTCCTCTTTTAAAATGTTGACATCAGGGAAAACCTGCCCAGACTTCACCTCAGGGCATGACAAGCTTTAAATTGTGAAAGAAAAATCACCTGTAAAAAGACAGGGAGTCACCTCATCCTTCAGTCTTTATAGGGCCAAGACTCTGACGAAGAGAGAAAACCCGCGTAATTGCTGCTTTTCTGGCACAGGCACGGGATTTTCAGGCATTGGGGACACTGCCTCCCACCCCCTCAAGTTTTATTTCCATTTGGAAGTCAGAAATTCTTAGAACGCATTTAAGCATTTATATGTGCACATTTTAGCCTAAAGAGTAACATTCTCCACGTGTAGAAAATCACATGTCACAGGGGACTGAGGCAGGGGAAGTGTCGGAAGAACCCAGATTAATGGGTACATGTCCAATCCCATTTTTTTAAAATCAGTCTTTCAGTGTGGAATATCACTAAGCCAACGTGGGTAGGAGCACATTCAGATTCTGTAGCAGAAATCTGCAGTAAAGTGTCTGATGGAAAGTAGAAACTGGGGTAGGAACTGTTCAGAGTAAGCCAAGAGAAATCTGAAACAATGTATATTTATAGCTAGTTCTAAAATATGTGGCTACACCCCAACTGTTCAAAGATGAGCAAACAGGAAAAAAAAATAGAAAAAGGAAAAGGGACCTAGAGGCAAAACCTCTGGAAATTATCTCTTATAGAATCAAGATACTGGCTTTCTCAATAGCATGTAATGAATGCATGGCCTCTTGGGCAGAGGTTCATAAGGAGAAGGCCACCAGGCTAAGATGCAAATGCTGCAAAATAAAAGGAAAGAAAAATTGATAAAATCATTAATGTACATAAGGAAAATAATAAAATTCAAAAGCCTGGTGGATCATGTAAATAAAACAAGATTTTAAATGACAAGAAATCTAGTCATTGATGTGGAGGACAAGCTTGAGAAACTATCACAGATGTCAAAAACCAAAGTCCTGAAATAAATTATAACTTATATAGAGAATCCAAAATGGAGAAATATGCAGATAAAAAGTGCTTCTCAAAAAGAGAAAAGAACAATGAAAGCAGAGGAAAACATCAAAGATGTACTAGAAGGTAAGTCTTTCTTCAGCTCTAGAAAGTATGTACAGATTGAAAGGTCTACAAGTTTTAGGGCAAAATCAATGAAAAGAAAACCACATTTAGATCCACATCTGACAATTTTTACTGTAATTAAAAAACTAAGTAAGTATCAGACTGGAAAAGTAAGCACGCCATGTTCAAAGGCATAAAAATTGGGGCGCCTGGGTGGCTCAGTCGTTAAGCGTCTGCCTTCGGCTCAGGTCGGGATCCCAGGGTCCTGGGATCGAGCCCCGCATCAGGCTCCCTGCTTCACGGGAAGCCTGCTTCTCCCTCTCCCACTCCCCCTGCTTGTGTTCCCTCTCTCGCTGTCTCTCTCTGTCAAATAAATAAAATCTTTAAAAAAAAAAAGGCATAAAAATTATGTTGCCATCCAAACTCATATTTGCAAAGCAGAATGCTGAGAGGTTGAGAGTATAAATGTGCAAGATAGTTTTGATGAGAAAATTTGAAAAACAAGAATTTTATACTTGTCTAAGTTGTCTTTCACTTATAAGACTCTTCTCAGATATTTATACACCCTCCTAAAGGAGAAAAAAGTAACTTGGAGATATAATACAAGCCACAATGATAATTGAACAAAGAGCAAAGACAAAAGAGGGCATAATGCTGTGATGTTTGATTTTGTGTGTTCTCTTGACTGGACTAAGGGACCTCCAGATAGCCGATAAAATATTATTTGTGGGTGTGTCTTTGAGGTTGTTTCCAGAAGAGATTTGAATCTGCAGACTGAGTGAAGGTCACCCTCATCCGCGTGAGTGCACAACATCTGCTCCATTGAGGGCCTGGATAGAACAAAAAAGCAGGAGGATGGATTTGCTCTCTGCTTGAGCTGGGACATTTATCTTCTGCACTTATATCTTGGTGCTGCTCATTCTCAGGCCTTCAGGTTTGAGTGGAACTATACCACTGGCTTTCTTGGGACTGTAGCTTGCAGATTGCAGATCATGGGACTTCTCAGCCCCTGTAACCACATGCACCAGCCCTTCATATTAAATATCTTTTTATATTTCTATATACCTATGTCACTATCTACATCAATATCTACGTCTGTATCTATAGGCTATCTAGTCCTATTGGATGTATTTCTCTACAGAACCCTGACTAATACTAATGGTAAAGCCATTTAAATAAAATTAAGTCAAGGATTATAAACAGTTATAAAACAGAGTCCAAATATCAATTAACTTCCCTAAAAACAAGATAATATATAAAAGATAATTAATAATGATTGGTGTATGTATTAGTCTTCTCAGGCTACCATAACAAAATGTCATAGATTGGGTGGCTTACACAACAGATATTTATTTTCTCACAGATTTGGAAGCTGGAAGTCTGAGATGAGGGTGCTAGCATGGTCACATTCTAGTGAGAGTTCTCTTCCTGGCTTGCATCTGGCTGCATTCTCACTGTGTGCTCACATGGTTTTCCCTTGGTGCATGCACATGGAGAGAGGGATATCTCTCTTCCTCTTATAAGGCCACCAATCCTGTCAGATTAGGACCCTATCCTATGGCCTCATTTAACCTTAATTATTTCCTGAATGCCTTATCTCCAAATACAGTCACATGGAGGGTTAGGGCCTTAACATATAAATTGTGGGAGTATGCATTTTATCCAATAGCAATATAAAAACTATATTAAATATGACTGCATGAGAACATTGAAAACAAATTATCATAGCCTTAAGTGGGAGGTCATAAAAGTAATTTCTTTATTAATATTGAAAAACTAATAGTTTTAAAAGATGTAAAAACAACCATTAGTATGAATAAAACCATCCAAAACATGAGTGAATAAAAAAAGAAAACATAGTGACTATAGCAAAAGTTAAAAAAATACAAGGATAGATGATGATAGATAGATAGGCCACCTGATAAACAGACAAACATATATATGTTTTAATAAAACAACTTTATGATGCTTATATACTTCAGTGTTAAAAAAAAACAAAAAAAAACTTGAAATTCAAAGCATGGGTAAAGATATATTAAGTAAATTAAAACAGAGTTTTTTTTTAAAGATTTTATTTATTTATTCAAGAGAGAGACAATGAGAGATAGAGAGCACGAGAGGGAAGAGGGTCAGAGGGAGAAGCAGACTCCCCGCCGAGCAGGGAGCCCGATGCGGGACTCGATCCCGGGACTCCAGGATCATGACCTGAGCCGAAGGCAGTCGCTTAACCAACTGAGCCACCCAGGCGCCCAAATTAAAACAGAGTTAACACGAGGATGATAATAAATGAAACCCCAAAACCAAAGGATTATTTCTTAATAATAAAAATGCAGTTCATGACAAAGATAAACTAAAAGGCATTTATGTGCAGTATCATAGGGCATTGACACATATCAACCAAATCTTCAAACTGCTAGAAATGTTTTAGAGAAATGCAACAGTTTGGGAAAAGTTTAACAAAAGTTATAATCTCATACAGACCCAATGGACAAAATATTTAATAAAGAGAAATAAGTATACAAAAGATATAAAAATTATAATATCTGTTTTCATGAAGACAGCAAAGATTTCATACACAAAGAAAGGGAAATGTAATCACTTTTACAGCTAACACTGAACATTTGCCAAAACTGTTCATGACAGAAAAAATTTCAGATTTGTATTGGACAGAAATACAATTATGATAATATAAAAGTCAACAATGATCATTATTAACCATTCTGTATTCACAACATGCCAGGACATATGTTAAATGTTTCATATGTATTAGTCCATTTATTCTTAGTAACAATGCTATAAAGTTGATGCAGTTATATGTTGATGTTACATCTGAAGGATTTTGACTTAGGCTAAGTATTTCTCTCAAGGTTGCATGACTAGTCAGGTGTTGACCTCAGTAGTTCTCAACCTTCAGCATGCACCAGGGTCCACTGGGTTTGTGGGTTGGCTGAGCCCCATACCCAGATTTTCTGACTCAGTGGGTCTGGGTTGTCATCCTTTAGTTTGCATTTCCGTTGGTCCCCTGTTGATGCTGATGCTGCTGGTCCAGGACCCTGTATATTGAGAAGCACAAGGCCAGGTGATGCCAGAACAATACATTTACTGCTGTACTGTTTTAGAAAAGGAGAAATTGCAGAGACCAGGTTCTGAGAAAAATGCAATAAATTTAGAAATTGATAATTAGCAAAGCTAAAAAACAGTGCTTGGAAATTTAATTAAAAATAAAAAGCAATCATTCCCAAGTTAATCAATTTAATACATTTCCAATTAAAATTCCAATTGGATTTTTTTTCTTTGAACTTGACAAAACGATTCTAAACTCCATGTGGCTGAATAATGGGAAATAATAGCCAAGACAAATTAGAAAAAGAAGAGTATTTTGGGGGGAATTGCTTCACCATATAATAAAACATTATAGATTTCCAGTATAAGATTGCATACCCAGCAGGTTCTCACTTCATGTTCTCTAAAATCTCCACTGAACTGCTGAAATGTAAGCTTTGAGGTATGACAAGGAATAAACCAATAATAGTGATGAGGAAGGGCTGCACCAAACATAAGAGACTACAGGGATTTGGGGAAGATGAAAGCAGATAGAAACATGTTAGCAGATAGTATCAGAAGAATATGAAATTGACGTGACCTGACAGAATACACACAGAGCTGTGGCCTACATGGAACATGGTCTGCCTTTCAGAATCCTGAATGGAGGGGCTTTGGTTTCAGTGGAGGCACAGATGCTAGACAGCAGGTATGAAAGATGGGATTACAACAAAGGGACTGAATAAAGCAGTTGAACCAGGTGACACTTCCACCCCTGTCCCCATCTACTCTAACCTCTTCTTCTTCCTTGAGTTAAAGGCAGCCCCACATTTATCCCCAGGCACAACAATAGAACATTGTTCTTAACAGAATTGGAGTGAATCAGTGAAGATATGTAGAAAGGTGGTGTTGGAGCCATAGATAAAATCCTTTCTTATTCTGGCAGTTGGGAACTCTCAATCTTATAGTCAGTATGATCCCATTCAGGGAAAATTAGAAGTAAGTTATCAGGAGAAATCGAATAGTACCAGAGATAAAACATCTAATACTGGGATGTGAGATATGTCTAACATAACAAAAACCCTAAAGCAAAATCTTCACTCCAGTAAAATGAGGGCACAAAGCAGGAAACTGTGGACTCAACCAGGAGACCATTCAAGACATATCCTAGACTGACAGTCTTGCAGGCAGGCCTAGAGAAGACCCGGGCCAGGATGCAACAAAAGGACAAGGGTCTTTAGACGCAAAGGCAATTGGGAAAAATGGTAGTCATGTCTCAGTCTATTCGGGCTGCTACAACAAAATATCATAGAATGGGTGGCTTATAAGCAACAAAGATGTATTTCTCACAGTTCTGGAGGCTGGAAAGTACAAGATCAAGTCACTGTACGATTCAGTGTCTGGTTAGAGCCCACTTCCCAGGTCATAGATGGCTGGCTTTTCCTTGGGAGGATGGAGAGGCTAGAGGAAGGTAGTATAAGGTAATTGAATTCACACCCGTAAGAGCAGGAAGTTGTTTGATAATGGCTAAAAATAATAAACTAGAAATAGTAATTAGATGTTCTTTGATACCGGAAGCTTGTTAGAAATACACCACAAAAAAAACAAAACAAAACAGAACAAAACTTCGTTGCCTCTGGAGAGCAGAATTAGGGGATTGAGAAAGACGGACTAGGGCAAAATACTTTTATTATAAATATAACTCTTCTGTAAAGGCAGATTTTTCAGATATTCCTGGGGTTGTTTTCATGTTTCCATATGAACTAAAATTCTATTTTATTAAAGAATCACTTTTTATTTTTTATTAGGATTATGTTAATTTTTAGTTTAACTTAGAAAAAATTTCCACGCTTCTGACTGACAAGTCCTATCCAAGAATGCCTTTTCTTCTTTTCAAGTCACCTTCCGTGTCCCTTAGAAGAATGTTGCCATTTTTGTGAAGGAACACACACCAAAGAATAAACGAAAATGGAATTAAAGCTGTTGAAATAGATTTCATAGGATAAGTCACAGATCAATGGTCAAATAGATCAGTCATCCTCATTAAAAGTAAACAACTGAGTTAAATAGATCAATTGATAGAAACCATTGGTTTGGATCATAGAATAAAACCTAAACCACTGTTGAATGAAAGAGAAACACCTAGAGCAAAGTGATTTGAAACTGATGACAAAATACTAGCAAAGGCAAACCAGACTAACACAAAGAAAAAAAAAACAGCGAGTATCATGTTCCTAATATTCGGCAGGTTTGAATTCAAGGCAAAAAAGCTTTAATGGGGGCAGAAAAGGCACTTTTTAAATTACCGAATGATAGAGCGAAATGTACAGAAACTTTAATGATTTTTAATTTCCATGTGCATAGCAGAGAGCGAACATCACTGGTAATATACTCGAGGATATAGGGGAAAAAATATTCTTAGCAGGACACTGTAATTTACCTCTCCCCGGTCTGCACACTGTACAAACCAGCAATTGCTTAACAGCATGGTTGCACACTCTTCTACTTTCTCACCAAACATGCAGGAAGGGTCCTGCATGCCCATCACTAATACTTAGGATTACTCAGCTTTTCTAATTTCTGCTGGCTCTAGTAGGTGCAAGATGAAATCTCTTATTATTCTGTTTTGTTGTACGCTGTTCTCTAATGAATTTGAGTATCTTTGCTATATATTTCAGTTTTTTGGATTACATCATCTCTAAATTGCCTGTTTGTATTCTTTGTCCTTTTTTTTTTTTCGAGTTGCTGACTTTTTCTAATGGATTTGCAGGAGGTACTTGTGTATCCTAGAACGTGATCCTAATCCATAGCCAATTTCAGATATTATCTTCCTGTAGTGTTACTTGCCCTCTACTTTTGTCTATCATGTTCTTCACTGAATGGGAAAACAATTTTAATTTAATCAAATTATTCATTTCTTCTTTATGGTTTGTTCATAACTTTTTTATTTTTTAATTAAGTTATTCAGGTATAACTTCTATACAATAAAATGCATCTATTCTGTTATAGAGAGCAATGATCTTTGACAAATATATATAAATATATGTGTGTGTGTGTGTAACCACCACCACAGTCAAGACATAGACTATTTCCGTAAACTCAGAAGGTTCCTTCATGTCCATGTGAGGTCACTCCTCACCATTCCCAATTCCAGGTGACCTACTCGTACATTTTCTCACTTCAGATGTTTTTTGACTGTCCTAGGAGTTTATACATAAAGAATCATATGCTACATACCCTTTGTCACAAACTTCTTTCATTTAGCATAAGAGGTTTAACCAAGTTTTTTGATAATCAGTGGTCTGTTTCTTTTTCATGAGTATACCATAATTTATGTTTCTGTCCACCTAATGGTAGACATTTCATCTCCAGTTCTCCATTATCATTATTAAAGGGACTTTGAACATTTTTGTACGAGTCTTTATGTGAAAAAAAAAAGTTTTCTTTTCTCTTTTAATAAATACCTTTTATTAGGACACCTGAGTGGCTCAGTCAGTTAAGTGTCTGATTTCAGCTCAAGTCATGATCTAGGGTCCTGGGATTGAACCCCATATCGGGCTACCCACTCAGCAGAGAGTATGCTTGTCCCTCTGCCCCTCCCCTGACTTATTCTCTCTCTCTTTTGCAAATAAATAAATGAAATCTTAAAAAATGAATAAAATAAATACCTTTTATTATATAGAAAACATATGTTTAACTTTATAAAAAACTACCAAGATGTTTTCCAGTGTGGTTGCACCATTTTATACTCCTGCTGACAAATAAATAGGGTATGAATTTCCCTATATCCTTGCCAAGACTTGGTACGATTGGACTTTTAAATTTCATTGCATATAGTAGGCATGTATAGGCATCGCGTTGTGATTTTAATTTTGATTACCCTGAAGACTAATGATTCTGAGCATCTTTTCACATGTTTATGACTATATACCTTCTGTTGTGCAATATTTATACAAATCATTTGATCCTTCTTTTGCTGGAGTGTTTGTCTTTTTACTCTTGTTATTAGAGTTCTTTATATAATCTGCACAAAAGTTCTTTGATAGATAACGTTTTGCAAATACTGTTTCCCAATCTGTGTCTTGCCTTTGAACTTTTTAATGCTATCTTTTGAAAACAGATTTTAAAATTTTGACTGTCAAATTTATCATTTTCTTTTATAGTTCTAGGAAGTTATTGCCCTACTGTGATTTCATAAAAACTTTCCTATTCTTTCTTCTTGAAGTTTTATAATTTTAGCTTTCAGATTTAAATTTATGAAACATTTCAAGCAAATTCTTATAAATAGTGTGAAACAAAGGTCAAGGTTTCTTTTTTCCCTCCATAGGGATATCCAGGCATCCCAGCACCATTTGTTCAACAGCCTCACCTCTCATCATTGGAAATATTTATCCCATACTTATTTTTTCCAGACTCTATATGTTAGTCCTTAAGCAAAAAGCAAATCCTTGATTAATGTAGCTTTATAATAAACGTGAAATCAAGTAGCGTAAGTCTTCCAATTTTGTTCTGTTTTTTTATGTTGTTTTGGCTATTATGGGCTATTTGTGTGTGCACATAAATTATAGAATCAGCTTGTCAGTTTATATAAAAATCTTGCTGAGATTTTGATTAGAATTGTGTTGAATATATATACAAATCTGGAGGAAATTCACTTCTTAACAATATTGAATCTTCTGATTTAAGAACATGAATATGTCTCCATTTTCTAGACTTCTTTATTATCTTTTTGCAATGTTGTACAGTCCTCAGTGTACTGGTTTTGCACATATTTTGCTAAGTTTATCCTTAATTATTTATTTTTAATGCTATAGTAAATCATATTTATTAATTTTATTTTCTAATTGTTCATTGGAAAAACATAGAAATCCAGTTGGCTTTTATATTGACTTTAAATCCAGAGACCTAGCTAAATTTTCTTCTTAGCTTTTGGTATATATCCTAGGATTTTCTGCATAAATGGTCATATCATCTGCAAATAAAGACAGCTTTACTTTCTCTTTTCTAATCTGCGTGCCTTTTATATCTTTGGCATGCTTGTTGTGCTGATTAGCACTTTCTGTACAATGGAAAATTCGAGTGGTTAGAGCAGACAACTTTACTTTATTCCCAAGCTTAGGGAGTGAACCATTCAGTTTCACCATTGAATATGTTACCTGTAGATTTTTTTCAGATTGAGGAAGTCCCTTCTAATCCCAGTTTACTGAGAGTTTTTAATGTGAGTATGTGTTGGAAGTTTGTCAGATATTTTTCTGTATGTATTAAAAAGATCATATGGGTTTTTTTTGCATTTTTTATTATGTTATGTTAATCACCATACATTACATCATTAGTTTTTGATGTAGTGTTCCATGATTCATTGTTTGCATATAACACCCAGTGCTCCATTCAATACATGCCCTCTTTAATACCCATCACCAGGCTAACCTATCCCCCCACCTCCCTCCCCTCCAGAACCCTCAGTTTGTTTCTCAGAGTCCATAGTCTCTCATGGTTCGTCTCCCCCTCCAATTTCCCCCTCTTCATTTTTCCCTTCCTACTATCTTCTTTTTCTTTTTAACATATAATGTATTATTTGTTTCAGAGGTACAGATCTGTGATTCAACAGTCTTACACAATTCACAGTGCTCACCATAGCACATAACCTCCCCAATGTCTATCACCCAGGCACCCCAGGCCTCCCACCCCCCCACCACTCCAACAACCCTCAGTTTGTTTCCTGAGATTAAGAATTCCTCGTATCAGTGTAATCATATGATACGTGTCTTTCTCTGATTGACTTATTTCGCTCAGCATAATACCCTCCAGTTCTATCCACGTCGTTGCAAATGGCAAGATTTCATTCCTTTCAATGGCTGCATAATATTCCATTGTATATATATAGACAGGATCAACTGTGGAATCGAGGGAGCGCATCAAGGTCTTCAGACTCAACACACTCTTCCTTAGCAGAACACCATGCTGTTTTTCTTGGGACAAGTTTGCTCACTGATAAATCTATGGAAATCTGATGATCCGAGGATTCTCCAACAGGACTGAAGAACATTTCCTTTGCAAAAAATAATACCTAACGTTCCCATCCTGAATCTTATATAAAATAGCAGCATGATCAATTAATGCTTTCCCACATGTCATTTATCAGCTGGAACTTCATCACAATGGATTTTTACCTCCTCCTAACGCCTTCCTTAATTGCACTAGCTCATATAATTTTCTCCTCTTCTGACCTCTTTTTATCCATATTGTTTTTACTCTTCATTATACTCCAGTAGACCATGACCAACAGCTCCTGTCTCACATTTAGGTCTTTCATCCATTTTGAGTCTATTTTTGTGTGTGGTGTAAGGAAATGGCCCAGTTTCATCCTTCTGCATGTGGCTGTCCAATTTTCCCAACACCATTTGTTGAAGAGGCTGTCTTTTTTCCACTGGACACTCTTTCCTGCTCTGTCGAAGTTTAGTTGACCGTAGAGTTGAGTGTCCATTTCTGGACTCTCTGTATTCTGTTCCATTGTAAAAAGATCATATGTTTTTTATCTCTTTTGTTCCATTAATGTTGAATTATGTTGTTTGATTTTTTAATGTTAAACCAACATATATTCCTAGAGTAAACTTCACTTTGTCAAATGCATTATCCTTCATCTATATTGCTGTATCACTCATCCCTTATGGTTTCTGCTTTTAAATTTTTATATTTGAAGTCTCTATCAACCGTACATCACAGAGACATTGTACTCTTACACATTTCTAATGCCTTCATACTTTTACTTTTATAGAATTTTAATTTTGTAGAATTAATCTGGAATCTGTGGTATTAGGTAGTGATCCAGTGTTGTTATTCTGCATATAGTAGCTAGCTTTCTGAAACTGTGTAAGAATTTGTGGTTTTTCTCCCATTGATTTCTGCTACCACCTTTATTATGTATTATGCTTCCAAATATGTTAACTTAGTGTCTGTGTTACTGATGATGTTTCATAGATCTATTTTTCAGACCTTATAAGAAAACCATACGGGTTCTTTTTTTTTTTTTTCATTATTTTACTCCAGCTTTGTATCACATCTTACTTTCTCTTATGATTATGCATACCCTTCCAAATATAAAAAAAAATTCTTTTATAAATTTACTCAGTTATTCCTGGACTTTTATTCTTTGATATAAATTTTATATTGTTTACTGAGTTAAAAAATAAATCTAATGATATTTTAGTGGAATCACCTTATAATTATAGACTAAATTGAGAGATAATTTACATACAAATAATATTTAATCATCCTATCCAAGAACATGGACTTTTCATTTATTCAAATTATCTTCTGTGTACTTTCTTCACATTCCAAACTTTTCTTTTAAGAGTTCTTATTATTTTTGATTAAGTTAATTCTTATATACATTATAATTTTTGTTGCTATTGTGAATTGCATTTTACTTTTTACTTATAATTTCTAGCAGATTATTGCTGGTGTTGTTAAACTTTTATTAGTATTTACAGTTTATCACATATATATTTACTATTGAATGCAGGCTTTAAGTAACCAAGTCAGCAGCAGTTAACACCACTTCCAGTTACTTGGGATGATAAAGCAAATATTAAATCTTTTGGGTATGCCCCCTATCTGTGGGGCATATGTTTGGCATGGCTTATTTGGTATGAGCCATGCCTTTGGGATCTAATTGGGCAAGATCCTGTAACTCTTATGGTGCATATATTACCTCTTTCCAGAGCATTCTTTTACTTCATTATTTGGAATTTACCTTCTTACAGTAATACAGGTAATGGAAGTTGCTGCCAGAGAGCTGTGAGAAGACATTCATGTGTAAAACAACTGTTTTAGATGCTGTCACCATTTTTTAAAATTTTTATTTTTTCTCAAAGGAAGCCTAGATCACACAGATTATGAGAAGACCTGCTTCTGGAGGAATATGAGGATTCAAAATTCTCAGATTCATTTTTGTCTGCCCAATGTTTTCATCTAACATTCCAAATTATACTTTTTCCCCAGACAATAATTTTGATCAGCTTATGAGCTCGTTGTGCTGTCTGTTGCAATTCAGAAATGCATACATTCAGACCTTAAGTCTGATTTTCATCCTTGCCTTCTCTGTAACTAAAAAAGCAGGGTTTCCCTTAAGGCCACCTTAGAAGCTCTCTAATTCTTTGTCCGTGGCTTGAGTTAAGAGGTTAAATCCTTAAGCTTCTTTTTTTTTTTTTATTCTTTTGTAAGCTCTTTAGTATAGTTAGAAGCAGTTGCCCCCCCATCACATCCTATTTAATCACCGTTATCACCATAGCAATTAAGTACCTGAACCACTTGATCTCCTTTTACTTTGTCCTCCACCTGTAATTCACTCTGTATCTTTACTAGTGATAATTTTAATAACTGTAATCATGGATTATCAGTGTCTTCACAGAGATTATCTGTGTGTTATTAAAAAAATATGAACAATTCTATCCCAGAATTCCGTGTTTTTAAGGTATAGGAGGATGATATTCCGAGTACCAATAATTCTATGAGTTAGGGTCCCTTCAGAAAAGAGAGGATATATTTTAAAGGGACAATTTATATAAGTATGGGCATTAGGTACCCCCAAGTGATGATTAGACAGTTAAGTAGCAGAGACCATGGAAATCCAGGTCTGAAGAATCAAGAAGAGAAATTGGAGTTATTAGATGTTTGTGGAATAAAAAGGCACCATCCATGGGAGGTATATATAGCCTTAAAGAAGTATAGCCCCTGACAGTCTCATCAAAGTAGGAGTCAGTAAGGAGAAATAAACAGCCAAACTTCTCACTCTTCCAGCCCTCTGTTCCTTTACTAATTTCTTCCAATGGCTTAACCCAACAAAAATCCAGAGGACAAGGAAGCCTGGGTGATGCGTTCTATTTTGGTCAGCTTCTAGGAACATTGGGGAGGATAGAGAAAGGCTGTCAAGTGCCTCTGTCTGCCTTCCTATTCTTAGCCATCACCACCTCTGGGCAGAAGACACCTTATATGCAACTCCTCACCTTTACAGCAGCATTTACTATGCATGTTCTTTGCTCTGCTTTCCCTCCAAATACGTGACTGCATGCTTCTCTTTCATTGGTATATACTGTCTATTCCACAGAGAGCCTTTCCTTCCTACTTTTCCTCCATGGATAAATATGCATTTATTCATTTGTATCTTTTCTATCATTTCTAGGAAGTCTATATTTAACAGATATTCTTTAGTATATTTTCAATCTGCCGCTTAGACAAAGATGTTCACAGTTCTACTAATATCCTAATAACTTTGCCATAAAATAGAAAGTCCTTGATTAGAAAATAAGAATAACTGTGATAGGGAGAACTCCTAAACTGTTCACCTTCTCAATTTTCTTCACTCATGTGCTCATGTATTAAATTCATGCTTATGGGGGAATGCATCAATTTAGAGGAAAAACATTGGTTTAAAGTGAGATACATGTCTGTTTGGCATCTCCTTTTATAAGGTTCTGTGCTGATTGGATTGAAGAAGGTGACGTTGCACCCCGAAAATCCTAGAGTGAAAAGGTGATAGTATTTATTTTTTCTAATCAGACCACTTAGAAGACAAAATGTTTCATAGCCTGAAAAATCAAACTAGGTGAAGGTAACCAGTTTACCCTATGTTTAGGGTAATATGTTTGCCGGTACAGCTTGAAAACACTTATCCATTTCCCATCTGCAACCCTGATGTTTCATTTTTGATGATAGAGTATTTCCCATATTCATAACACTAGTTCTAACATATCTAAGTTCTAACATGGCTACATTAGAAGCTAGCCAAGGGACCTACCTGAAGTTAGGTGTTGTAACAGGCAAACTGGAGAATATTACATCAGTCTGAATCATATTTTCTGAATAGCTTCAAATAATTTTGTATAGCAATAGAAAAACTTCACACTATGATTCTTAGTAATATCTGGTAGGAGAGAAATACAAAGCTGAGTTCCAGTGCTTGCTATGGAAACTCTCAAGGGGCCAATGTGAAGTACCTTTCCAGTGAGCGCACACCATTGAGTTGTCTCAATCCTAACTGTCCTTCAGGACTCAACTCAAAACTCTTTTTCATCAGGGAAGTCCTCTCTAGCAAGTATAGTGCACAGCACTCATATTGTCCTTCTCCAGCTGCCCACTCTTCTTTTGGTTTCACTCATTCGGTATGGTACCTTCATAAAATTCTGCAATTTTTGTACTGTTACCAACTTGATATTAGTGCACCTTTCATCATAAGCTTCTAAAGGGTGGCCAGATAATCCCTGACATGATAATATGTACATTGCAAGCACACAAATGTGTGGTAAAAAAAAAACTGATAAATAATTAATTGCCTTTCCTTTCTATTTATAGTAGATAGTATGTATAATTCAGATTTTCTTAGACGTTAGGTTATTTTCCCCAAAATATTCTCATGAAATAAATTTACATTTATTTTTTATATACCTTCAATACAATTTATGGGTTAAGGCTTTCTAGAATCTACCACTTCATTGCCAGTTATTTTTTTCATTTTAAAATTTGTTTTGTCTTTTTATTGTTGAGTTATAGACATTCTTTATATAATCTGGATACAAGTCCTTTATCAGATTTGTGAATTACAAATATTTTTATTTATTTTTTATTATGTTCAATTAGCCAACCTATAGTAGAACAACACTACATCAAAAACTAATGATGTACTGTATGTTGGCCAACTGAACTTAATTGTCAGTTATGAATTTCATCTTCCTTAGTTCATATCTGAGAAGATGTTTGAAAAGGAGTAAACTCGCTTTCTGTCTTCTACTTTACCTTTCCAAATGACCTCAAAGAAATTCATAACTGTATGATTTTTACCTCATATTTTCACTTCTGAATATATGAAAAACAAAATATTATTAAAAATACTTAATTCCACTCCCTAATATTTCTGTGTAGTTATTTTTTCTCTGCTCTTAGATTATGAGCTCTAAATTTAAGAACCAGGCCATCTTCTTTCACACTTCCCTTCTACTCACATACTGCATGCTTAAATATATTAGTGAGATAAAGGGTACTTTTCATAAATACCGTGGAAACTATTCAGTCACATCAAGTGGGATGCAGAATACTTCTAAGAAAGAGTTATGGGTCTGTGTTCAGCCAGGATGAATTCTGGAGGTACCATGTTTATACTTATCACAGTTACCAATCTGGCCCAGTGGTTAGTAACCCAGTGGTCTACTACTTTTCTGTCTTCTTCCACTTTGCCTTTCCCACTCTCCATCAGTCCTTTCTTGTCACTAGGTAGTCAACATAAAGTAGATATTCCTTTGGCTGAAGTTTCTGCTTTGGGGATCATAAAGTTGTCATCCAAATAATTTAAGGACTTCTTAGAAGCTATTTGGCTATAAGATATAGCTTGATAATTACAGCCGTGTAAGACAGCTAAATGTTGAGGGTACCTTGAAAGTTGGTCTCAAGTCCATTATTTCATTTCCTTCCAGTCATATCTATTAGGATGCTCCAAATATCTGGTTCACGTTTTCTTTATGTATTGCCCTATAATTATACTGGAATTTCAACTCCCATATTTCTTTTTACTATTGATACTAATAGCCATGTCTGAATTGTTCTCTCTAAAACTGTAGGTAGATACTACATGAAAAAGAGGCCCATATAATGTTCCTAGTTGGAAAACAGAATACTCCCTTTTTTCATCCCTGATTTACTCTGGCAGGAGCCATTGACTATATTTTTTTTGGTCATCTTCCCACTTCCAACGTCTTGCATCCATCTTTCATTCTCTACATTTTTCAGACTTCATTGCCCCACACTATTTCTTTTTCCCATAAAACTTTGTTATAAAATAAACACAACTCAAAATGTTGTGTTACCTTTCCAGGGACATTCGCTATGTCACTCTCCAATAAACTGAAATTATTTAAGACAAAAGAATATATTTCCAGTGAGAAGAAATGTGAGACTCTGAAACAGATGAAAAGGGAAATCTTTTGGTCTGAGAGATTATTTTAGATGTTTAAGTCAGATCAAAAAGGCAGCACCCAGTCACCGTGGGATTTGAGGAATAGTGTTTCGAGGCAAGAAATCCATGAGAAGGAAGCCTGTGCATCCAGAAAAAGAAGCTCCCACAGAACCCGCTTTCCTAGACCCAAACATGGGAATGGAAGAAACTGTCCTGTCCCTTTCATTCACAAAGAAAGTCTAGCACACCCAGCAAAATGATTACTTATTGCATCTTAAAATACAGGCTTCTGACTTGCCATCAAAAATGTTATAACCATGTTGTTTGTGATTTTAATTAGTTTTCCAAACATATGACAAACTAAATTGAATAAATCAAACTGACCTTTAAATTTCTAGAGTTATAGCCTATTTAAATGTCCATAATGCTGCAATAATAACCCAAGTTAATAACCATTTCACTCTCTTCCCTGAGAGGCTCTCTGGGTGATACACAGTGTTATTAATTTTGGCATGATTACAAATTATCCCCATAGTTCAGGTTTAATACAGTATTGATGTTGTTATTAATATGGATTTGTCAGTAAAAATACAAAACTGAGTCGGTCTCAGCTAATGTCAGTTTTAAGGTTAAAAAATGAAAAAAAATAAAAAAGGACTAGCTTATATTGAAGATACTAAGGAAACCCCATAAGAGTTGAGTTTCATTGTAAGGATATTTGGCTTGATATGAGAAAGGACTCAAAATGATAAAACAGAAAAAAAAAAGACACTGTAAATCTATCCATTAGCAACTTAAATTTTTAAGATACTGTATATTGGCCATTTCTGTGGTTTTCAAAATTTCTTGGGGGATTGATCAAATCATGTGACAATTCCACATTTTTAAATTCTTTGACAAGGATTGTCAAAAAGTAAGTTTAGAGGTCAATTATCACGGTTGAGTGAAGACTATAATAATTTTACACACAGTAGTATACTATGTAAAACATGGGACAGCAAAACAAAGCAAACTAGCTATAAACGTATGACTTAGAATGAAAGAGAAAATTATGATGTATGAAAACTGGTAATGCAAGGCAGTCTAGCACAGAGGTAAAGAGTTCTAGGTGAACCCTTGTGAACTTGGATTTAACATTTGGCCTTGCTTTTGCTGGTTTTATTAATTACTAAGCATTTTTCTGCCAGATACCTCATCTGAAATGTTACCTTAAAAATATTACTTATTTCAGAAAGTTTTCAAAAAGTAAATAAGACAAATGCATGAAAGTGTTTAATGGTACCTGGCCTAGAGTAAATGTTTAAGACATGTAAGTTCCCAGTAACAGGTTATCATGATGTGCAAAAGCAAACGTTGCTTTCATCATTTTATTTTCATAGTTGGAGAAATAATTTCCATAAGGACTCACAGTTATTAAAGATTTGTGATGGGATTAAAACCGTGTCATTTCCAATTACTAAATCAGTTACCATACTATCCCATCTGCTTAGATTGTTTTCTGAGGTATGATCCCAGTTAAAGTGTATCTGGAGTTTGATTTTTTTCACATAAAACTTCTGCTTTTAAGTAATTCAAAGCAACCCTTAGTGTAGAGCAATTAGAAAAGCTGGCCAAAAAAATTTCTGCTTAAAGATTTCAGACAGTTATAATGAAATGGAAATTTATGGGTCAAATATGGGAAAATAGAGTTATTTAGAGAGGTTAAACCAGCAACTGGTCTTTTTCCTTATGAGTGTCTATTGATGTTAAAAGAGGCAATTGAGAAACTGCCTGATACTATTCTTTCTACTTTTATGTATTTGAAATTTTCTATGATATATAAATAAAAACAAAAACAAAATAAAACAAGACAAAACCAAAAACATTCCATGGATGTACCCTAACCTACTTTTCAACTCCATATCCTACTGCTCACTTATCCTTGAACGTTATTTACTGTTCCCCTTGCCTGGGATGTCCAATGTTCCAAAGTTGATTACTCTATCTAATAAAATATTTTCATCCTTAAAACTCCAAAGTCATTTCCTCCTTCAAGTCAAGAAAGCACCCCAAATGAAAGTAGCCTCGCTGTGTTCACTTGCCACTTCCTTTGACCTCCCCATAGCAATGAACAGATTGCCTTTTATGTGTGCATATTTGAGTATGCACCTGTCACTTCACAAGTATTTTAGATTTTTAAAGAAAAGGTTATAACTGTCATATTTTTATCCCTCTGCTATGACAAATGCAGAAATTTATTAAGTTTTGTGGGGCCTAATGTATATGAAATTGCTTTAAATTGTAAAGAATGCAAAAATCTAAATACAGATTAGGTAGACTAATTTGGAAAACTTGGAAGTCTCTTGTGCAGGTTAGAGCCCCTAAAGCTTTAGCTTCGGCAGCTCTACAATAAATCCATTTGTAGCAAAATGCAAAACATGAAGTGTTTGGTTTGCAGAAGTAAATCCTCAGTAAGGGGGGATGTTCATCAGTGGTTCAAGATGTTTTCTTGTGATATTTGAGACTTTCTTCTATTACTCTATATTTGGACTTCAAAATAATATGACACAGATGAAGCAGTACCAGTGGTCTCTGCACTTATATTCTGGGTTCTTTCATTACTCTTGTAATTTTTTCTCAATGGTAATTAAGTCTTGGATATGTAGTCAAAAAGATCTCTGCCAAAAAGGTCTTTCTAAGAAAAGAAGATCTTCCTAAGAAAGGTTAGCCCATAAATACAGGGTAAAGCAGAGTATGAAAAAGATTCTACTCCATATTTTATTGTTGACAGCTTTCTTTCATAATGGGGGTGGATACAAGAAAGATTATGGAGACTTTGATGACACAGAGCCTGGGGGAGAAACCTATAGGATTAGGGGAACCTCCAAGTAGCAGACGGTGGCTCCAACAAGGGCAATAGGTTGTTTAATACACAACGTCCAAAGGGCATATTAAGCTCAAGCCGGGCTAGTGCAGTGGTGTTGGTGGCACCAGGATAGGACAAGCTGGGGAATAAGCAGTTATCCAATGGAAGTGTTCAGTGGGGCAAGACTTACCTATGCATGACAGGAAGTTTTATAACAAAGATCTGAGATATAGTGACCAGAATCCAGGCCTGAGAAAGATAACTTTCCACACAGTAGGCTGGGTTCCAAATCCCCTAACTTTGGGCTCCCATCCTATACAGTGTCTAGGGATCTAGGCAGGCCAAGCAGTATGGCTGGGGGTGGTGTGCATCTAAGTAGAATCCTGATGTGATGGACTGGGCCTCCAGAACAGAGCCACAGAGAATGACATAATCTGGGGCCACCTAGGAAACTGGATATCCTCTTAGCCATTTTGAGGTATGACTTCATATTTCTGAAAATGTAAGAAGCATCAGAGAAAGGAGTTGTGAAAGACTGGAGTGGAAAATGCTGGAGTTCCTTGATTTGCTTAGACCTTGGAGCTATGGGTTTGGAGACAATGACTGTATTTTAGGCATTCATGATGGCGAAACTAAGGTTAACTGAGATCCAAATCTTAAAATTCTACATTGTCCAACATTTTCTAAGGGTACTATCTCACTGGTAGATAGCTACCTCTCTGCCTACCTATCCGCCAAATTCATCTAAGTCCAAAGAACTTTCATTTGGGAAAAATCCTTGAACATGCCTTGTATATTTGCATCTTAACTATTTACATATAGGAAATTATAATAATATAAAGAATGATGAAGATAGTGCCAACTAAGGGAGACCACAAATGTAAGGGCCATCAAATGAGGGAGGAGTTGTTCAAACTTACTCACTCCTGCTCTTAGCTGGAGATAAATTTAAGGAGTAGTAATTGTTAAGGTATTAGAAGTCATTTTGATAGGGAGTTATCAATTAAGATGTCTAATCAAATAGTGAACTATCAGTGGTTTAACAAATGAGGATTTATTTTCTAACCCAGCAGAAGATCCAGCAGTTGATGAGTGCTACGTGGATGTCAAAGCTTTGAGACAGGATCTCAGCTAGTCCTGCTCCATTCCTTTGGTCACAAGATGGATACAGTAGTTGCAGGAATCTTCTCAAGACCTTCATAAAAGTCAGAAACTGAGCAACTGTGTCATTTTAGCTGTCTCCCCCTTATCAGAGGAAGAATCTTACTTAAGATTTTCCTCCAGCAGAGTCTATTTATATCTCTGGGGCTAGAACTGAGTAAACTGCCTGCTCATAAACAAATGGGTGTATCCACCTGCCCAGAAATCCAATAATACTCACCTTGTACCTGAACAAAACTGAAATATTACCAGCAGAAAGAGGGAAATGGCCCATGTATATACAAACAGGAGCTATACAATAGATGTAGGCATTTCACTTTCCAGTTAGCCTTTGCATGTAACGATGGTGATCAGTATTTCCACTTAGAAGTTCCTGCTGATAAGAATGTCTGATACAATGATTGGCCAGCATTAAAGATAATTTGGGGCAGTGAGGCCTGCCTAAATTCACACTTTAGAAGGAACCATCTGCTTCACTTAGTCTGTCTACAAATAGGGACAAATCTGTCTTCCTTCTTTAAATACTTTCTCAGAATTTGCTTCTTCTGTCCACCTTTCTAAGATTTCCTGTCTCTCTGATGAATCCAGCCGTTATCTCTGTTTCCTTGGTTAGCTCACATTCTGCATGGCTATGTTTGACTGAGCACCATCAAGTCTAGCAGTCAGAGACCTGTCTCCTTGTTCCATCAGTGAGGGTAGCCTTTTCTTAGGTTCTCCAAATGAATAATAAAAATGATTCAAGCAACCTATTGCTCAGTGGATAATAAATGGATCTTTTTTTCTGTACACGGATCCCAGAAACCACTGTTCAGTACAATAGTCAGGGATATACTTCAATCACCTAAAATCTTTGGGAAAAATTTTTTTCTGCATATGTTAGATGGGGAGGGGGAGAAGAAGTATGTATAGACTATTCTCTTCCTTCTTTCTCTTCTTTCCTTCCCAAACCTCAACACCCTATGGAACAGAGACTGGTTTTTCTATGTGATGTCCAAATCCCAGAATATTTTTTCAAATGTGTCCTAAGTGCAGCTTAATAATTTTGAATATAATATAAAGGATAAAAATAACACTGCATTGCATCCATCTCTCCCTATTCAATGTCCAATGATAGAGAGTCAAATGTGTTTCATTCTGGTGCTCGTAAGACTCATAACAATAAAATGTGTTTACACACCTACTCTCTGAGAGCTGTCCCTAATGTGTGGACCATAATTAAGTCTCACCACTTGTTGCTCCCAAGTCAGCTGAGTCTTTCAGTGACCAGTCACTTTTAAGAGAGAAGTGATATGAACTCTGCCAACGAGACCCACTTTATCTTTGGTTTCTCTCTCTTTATTTTCTGTCATTTATGAGTTGGACTCAGTATTGGGTCAGGAGGGCACTCAGATGTCCCAGAGGATCATTCTATGTGGAAACACAGTTGGCACTCTGTAATATAGTATAACTTGAGTAGCTCTGGAAGTTACACCCTGATCAAAAGCGGTAACTCTGAAAGCCCCAGTGACACTGCCACTATGGGCTAGTTAATAGAGGAATGCTATGCATTAGGTAGATTACCTATATTACTGTTCCTGAAGTCCAATAAAATCAAACACCTGCTCAGAAACTTTTGCTGACTCTTCATTACTAAAGTTTTTTAAAACCTGTATTATTGAACCCAGTAAATGTTTTAGTACTTCTTTCTTTTAACTAAACCAGGTCCAAACATAGTGGTAAACCAATCATAAGTATAAATGCAATGTACTCAATAGCAACAGAATGACTGGAGGAAAGTTTGAGATGTCAACAAACTGATGTACCCTCAAGACTCACATAATATTTTGTTATATCTTCACGTTTGTCTTTTTTTATTGACTATTTTGAAGTTACACAATCTAAATCTAAAGATTTATACCCAAGAAGCTTAAATTAGAGAGATTGTTATGCCTTTTCTTTGGAGAGTATCAAACAGATGTTTTCCTGATACAGGCAGGGCTTCGGGAATGATCTGAGGGTTCCAGGAAACTCTGAAGGCCTTTCTAATTCCAATAGCTCAAAAAATAGAAAAAAAAATCAAATCATGCAAATCCAATAGCTCTGTCATTGACTGGCATCTCTATCTCTCCAATTTCCATTTGAATAAAGAAAGAACTCATGATACAAGATAAAAATAGCTTATTTTGAAAATAGCTTCATATAATAGGTTGGAAACATACCCCGATAATTTTGTTCAGACTTGCTTTACACCCCTGGATATTTTAATCTAAAACTCACATCATGTATTTCTTCTTCCTCTAAAATAACCTCATTTCTTTATATATCAGAATTTCTTTCCCCCATTAGTAAAAATAAAATCATGTAGGTGCATTTTTGTTTTCTTTATACTTTGGGGACTAAATTTAACTAATTAACATTTTAATAACATTCTGCCATTTGTTCCTGCAGAATTAGGGGACTTGCTCAAGATAGATTAAGATATACTTTGAACCATCTGGAATTCAGGCAGCTTTGATTTTAAATAAGTACTTGTTTTCTATATGCTTGTGGACATTCTGGGGTGATTAACATTTAGGCCATAAGGTAGAATGGAATTTATTTATTTTTTATTATACTTCTCACACTCAAAAGATTCTGAATTGCTTTCCTAAATTGAATTTAAATATTGGTGAGTATCCTGGCAGAACAGGCACTCAAGGTAATACTGTGAAATCTCACTGATTCAGAATGATTTAAGGGAATGCAGTTTGTGTAGAAAAGCTTTTTAACTATAAGATTGTCAAGAACAAACATTTTTATTACCTTTAAACATATATGCAGTAACCCAAACAAAATTAAAGCACTGTTGCTGATAGAAATACCATCGAACCTGGTTTAATGATTGACTAAGGACTATTTGGTGTGAAGGACACACTGAGGATTATAGTCTGGGCGTGAGGCATAAACTTTCTGGAAGGGAAAGAGGAAAGCAAACTTAGGGTGAGATTGGGACAGGGATAGAAAACCTTGAATATGTGCTAGGTTAGAGGACCTACATATTAAATAAAGGAGCTACATGGCTCCATCTGAAATAAGTCCCAAGCCAGTTTAGGCCACCAAGATAATTTCTTATCATGGGACAGATAGCCCTAGTCAAAATAGTCTTCCTTGGTAGTTGTGAGCACACAGTAAGAAAAGAGTTTGAGAAAAGCAAAACAATATTAAATAGTTATTAAGACCTGACTCGAGAAATTACAAAGTCTGCAGTGGCCCAAGTTCTAGGGCTCCCTGTTAAGTTTGTTGCCATGTTACGTCCACAGGGACAGGAATGCTAAAATGGAATTTCAGACTCATGGAAGAGCCCAGAACTGACTCCTTAACTCCATGTGAAGCTATGCCAATGCACACATCCCTCATCTCTGTTTGTTCTTGATCCCTTAGTCTGTCATGATTCTTCCTAAAGTTCACCTTTAGCATAAATCCCTCTAGGATTTATTCCACCATTTTTCTTCTTCCTATAACCTCTTTTTTTTTTTTTACCTTTCTTCCCTCCTTTTATCTTCATTCCTCTTATATTTTATTTTGCACTCTTTGTCAAGATACAAACGCCCTTATTTTCTCTGTTGGTAAATTGAATACCACTATTGATTTGGAAGCCATAGCTCACAAATAGAGGATATTAAATGCAATGGAGAGAGGGAGGTGTAGAGAAACATCACCTCGCTGCATCTGTCTCATCCCTAACAGGCTTCTGTAGCTTCCCACACAGAAGAAGCTGACTCCATTCACCCCTGACCAGGCGAGTCAATTAGGCACCCAATGGTAAAGAGAAGGATCATTTTTGCCAAGCTATTCTAGATACTTACAGAGATGCACAAAAGCAGGATTTAATTAACTTGGTAACTTACTTGAACAGGTCTTTGCCTAGAATCCGCATTCCACATATGGTTCAAGACCTGACCTCACAAGCTCTTTAATAAACAGTACATTGATATTCCCTCTGTCACTGCCCTCTCAACCATGTCTTACCTCAGCTGAGAGTTTGAATAAAGCCTAGACCAACAAAAGGCCTTTTACCAAAGCTTTATTACCCTGCCTTTTATCATGGAAATATTCAGTCCACTGACTTTGTCAACAGCTACCCAACTTAATAACCTTAAGAAATTTTAATAAGTAGCCTCTGTCCCATTTTTGTTCAACAACATTTCAGACCTTTTAATGTCCTTTAACATCTTCTCTCATTCGATCAGTAGCATGAAGTATGCAGGGTAGATTTTATGGTAGTTCTTTTTAAAATAATAAATACAAGTGTAAAGAAAATAAGGCGAATTATCAAAAGCACACAGAAAGTTAGTGGCAGAGTGTAGTCTACATTCCAAGCCCCAGCCTCCTAAAATCATGGTATTCCCAGTATCTTGTACCTCTCTCCCCTTTAATGGCCTGTTATCTTAACCTTGTTTGGTAGTCACTTATTTATTTCCTGTGCTATATATCAGAACACTTTACTGATCTCCATTACATAATCAGCACATTTTTTTTTCTTGAGAAAGCCAAACCATGCCTTTCAAATTCATTTACTGATGACTAATATAATTTCAGTATAGAGCAAGAAAGAGAAAGGGAACTTTCTCTGTAAGAATATAATTCTCTACTCCATTTTAAAAAAATTGAGTTTATTATAGATTCTACATACTTAAAATATTTTGTAATTATAAAACATCTTCCTTCGAAGGAAGGGGGATGGGTGTGAAGGTCTTCAACCTAAGGAAGGATTCAAAGAGTATCTGGAGAGAAGGAAGAAGTTGGGGAGGGATAAATTATTCATTGAATTTTGGACATGCAAATCATCTGAGCTCTGAAAATAAACCAAAAGTAGGGATTCTCAGAAAGTAATCATATTCTGAGTGGAAGAGAGAAAGACAGCCCTTTGAAACAGTAAATGGTGAATATCATGTCCTAACCCTGATAAGAACCTAACTAATAGGTAGTACAGAGACTTCTGAGATGACAGTTCTCAGCTTTGGGGTCCTAGGGCCAACAATGACACTAAGAATAGGCAGCAGGATAATAGATGAGGAAGACTGGTGTCTCCTGAAATGGCACTTTTCAAAGTGTGTTCCAAAGACAAGAGACCTGAGGGGTGCTCCTTCCTAAAATTTTTCTTGGTAAATAATTGCTAAGTACCTGGTGCTATAGCCCCTTCCTAAAGATTCAAAATGCAAAATAACATAATAATTAAAAGTCTTGCAGAAAAGAAAAATAAAATTCATACAGGTTTATTTTTAATTATGAAATGTTTCAAATGCATATCATAATAAAACAAATACCCATATACCCACCACTCAGATTAAATACAGATTAACATTTTTCCTGTTGCTGTTCCAGATGCAGCTGAATTTTCAAACCATTCTTCCTCCTCCCCTTTGAGATGTAATGACCACATTGAAGTTTTTGTTGATTCCCCTGTTCATGTTTTAACTTTGGTTAATCTAGCATTTACCAAACATGTTTACTCACAGAACCTTCTTACGTAATGTCTATTAACAAACCATGGAAGATCTGAAGTAAGTATATAATTTTGGAACACTGATTTAAGATTCCCATATGTCTTAAAAAAAAAAAAACAAGCTGGTGAATATGCTTCAGGCTGAAAGAAATGGGTCAGGAAAGAGAGAAATGAATTTGGGGCCAAAATGAACAGTAATTCCTGGGGAAATAAAAGCTACAATGTGAGGTCTCCACTGGACAGTCCAGAGTTCAAGGGATGACTTCTATGAGCCAGATGTGAAATTTCCTTTCTTTACCAGGGCATTGGCCAAAGGTAGGACTCGAGAGACTAATCTACAGCCAGAGAGAATACTGCAGGGTTCACCCTAAGAAAAAAGAGAGAGGTTCTGGGAGAAAATAAATAGACTGCAGACTTGAGAATCAACAGCTAATCCACATATGAGTCCTCTGAGGCTTGATCTAGTCTCCTAGGTAGAGAGTTTCCTATGAGAGACTTGGTTCTATTGTCATCTCCTCGGAAAGTCCCCCCAGCTCACCATGCCTTCCACAAGTGGGCTTCTCCTGCATGTCCCTCGGCCCCCATCAATTTTGACTGGAGTAATTGGTTTACATTTTAGTTCACACTCCCACTTCAGACCCCCAGAAATGGCCCCATAAGCCAGTCATCTCAGCTGAGCCTGACTTTCTTGAACTGAATTGAAAGGCAGGGGAGCTCTAATGAATAAGAATTGAGTGGGGAGTAAATCTGAGTTACACTTGCCCTAGTTCACACAGAGGTAACCCATTCTGGGTTGTGTGTGGTTCTTAAAGCCTATCAAAACTGAGTAAATATACTTCACCCCAACTTATTGATTATAAGGAATAGCTAACTGCTTTGAGTATTTGGGGTAGTCCCTTGAACTATTTTAACTTATTCAATGTTGCCATATTTGTTTCCCCTGTGAATGTGCAGTGTGATTGAAAGAGCAACCATTTAGAAGTTCATGAGTCCCTTTCTAGCTATTGCACCTTAGCGAGTCACTCAGCTTCTGTGCCCAGGTATAACAACATCCTCCCACAGGTTTTGTACAGGATTAAATGAGGTAATGCAGATGTGCTTTTCTTAGTGCTTAACAAGTGGCAGATCTGCAAAACAAGAGCTATTTCTATTATTGTTATTATTATAAATAACTGTAAAACCAAACAAACAAAAAGACACGTTTATTTAGGTATAGAAAGGAATGGTTGCTTTAGAGGGTGGGAGGTGCTGTAGAAATCTGCTTGAAATGTTTCTAAGCAGAAGAGACAGAGTAGAGTACACAGTAGAAAAGAAGTAAGCTGGACAAATATTTGTGACCTAGAGAGGTCAAAAAAGGGAAGGGTTTAATTAACATTTAACTAACATTTCACCGGCCTGGGAAAGGAATATACACCGGTGGCTGATCCAAAATATAATGTCAGTGTGTTATTGGATATTACCAAGTGTCCCTTTGCCCCAAAATGCTCTCCCTTCGAGAAATATGCGTAGAGAATACAAGGCACGTGGACATTTCTGCTCAGTATCCCGCCTCCCCTCTCTGTTAACCTGGAATGTTATGGGGGAGAGTCCCCCTCTTCTGTGAGTCCTTTACCGAGCCCTTCAGTCCATGATCTTCTGTAGACAGCACTTACTGCAGAGGGCACAGGTTAGCACTTAATACCTGTCTTGCATTGGGACTGTATGATCAGATTTACTCATGTCTCTTCCAATAAGATTATAAGCTCCTTTAGGGCAGAAACTGTGTCTTCTTCTGCATTTCCTTAACCTGTTAGCATAGAAGTGAGCATATGAAAACTAATTAATAAATGCCCATGAAAAGGAATGTTTTAAGACCTAAGCTAAAAATGTGTGCCTAGAAAATTCTCTAGGGACATAAAGAGCTTTAGAAAACTCCCAAGGCAGAATACATTCACCCTTGCAAATGCATTTAGAAAGGGCCTCCAGTGCTGACCCCAGAGAGCCTCTGAAGGTATCTGTCATGTGAGCTTGAAATGCAGCATTGTCATTATTCAGATGGAAAATAGAATCACTTATGAGATCATGGCTCATTGTCAATTCTCTATATATTTGCATTTATTGTGACAGATGCTGTCGAATCTCATCCTAGCTCTATTATTCTACAGAAGTAGATTGGCCCTCTTATGCTATACGATAATAATTAGGATAATATTACCCATTAACTCTTTATGCCCCTTTCTATCTAGAAAGCTCAGAGAAGGCTTTGATGATTGCAAGCCTAAACTCTACACCATCAGTTTCAACTGGACCCTCATTCTCTCCAAAAATTTCATTTTTGACTGAAATATTTCATAGACTATTCACATCCCAAAGGGGATTTTTTTCAAAGTTTGAGATAATGGGTTTCAGCCATCTTGACTTAGAGCAGAATGAATAAATGCATTTTCTCCACAGAAAATTCATAATGCCTTAAGCTGAGTTTGTGCCTATGACATATTCTTAACCACCTACTGAATTGCTTTCTCTTCATTTTTGAGGTTAAATGGGAGGCCTGGAGCCTCTAGTAGAATTCGACCATATGTGCTGGTGGAAAATTTAAAAAATAATGAAGAAAAAAGAAATACAGTTCCAGAGTTATCAGGCAGCACAATGAAAACAGTAAAATTACTGAAAACAGTAGAACTTTCTCCCATCTCTTTCAGACCGTTGTCCATTGGTTACCTGTTGTCCACAGCCTCATACATCATGAGATTATTTGTTCTATACTGAAAATATTAGTGACTGCATGTTTATCTTCTCAGGAGTATCTACATTTTAAGGAGGAAGGAAGCACGATGATGTAACATGTTGGACTGGTGTTTATAATTTCTCAATTGTGTTTCAGTTGGAGGCATCATGGATACCTCAACATCAGTCAGCCGGTTGGAGAAAGGGAGCAAGCCAAGGCAGGATAGGATAGAAGCTGAGGAATATGATCTGATTATTGAGGAAAACACAGTAGTGGGGAACTCAGTGATTGACTTCTGAATGCCAAGTTAAGTGACAAGACTCAGCCCTAGGACCCAGGTCTTGAAAGGAAAACACTATAAAGATTGGGGTGATATACTAGCAGTGGACACATTGGATATTATAGCACCTCATAGATATTTTAGATTGTTTTTTTCTGGAAATCCCTCAAATAATGCCATTTGGGTGGCTCTCCATTATGTCTCGGTATGAAATCATCTTGGCCCCCAGCATAGCACAAGAAGTTTTAATTTTCCATATGTGTATTACTCCATGGAGCCTCACCCTGTCACTGCTCTACACCCTATCTTCAATGTAAAAAGGGTGTGGAGATATATGGGCTGTTTGCCTTTGCAGAAACCACTCTCAGACTAAGGCTAGAAAAAACCCGACATTGCCAGTACATCCTAACAACTCAAGTTGTATGCTGAGAAGTTCATACACACCAGGGAAGGGAGGGGCTCACCCTTGTCACCTTCAGCTCTTATCCCCTCAGACAAGCCAAAGGAAGCCCTTAGGCCAGGAAAACAACTCTGAGATTTCAGTTAGAGCTGTCTCTTCCCTGCCTTGACCAACTAGTGGTGTGAAGTAAATCAGAATTCCCCTCATGCCACAGCTATTTCTGAATCTTAGTTTATGTATCTAGAAGAGTAGATAATGAAATTATACTTTCAGGTTTTAATATATTTCAGTTTTGATTGCAGAAGAAGTTATAGAGAATTACTTATGCTCAGAACTGTGTCTGGGCTCTTCTAGGGAAGATGGAATTTGATACCACACCAATTCATTTTTCTTTTCAACTGGATTTTCAGAATAGCAATTTTTGTATTTATTTATAATGTTTATCATTGCTCTAATGCTAATTTAATCTCTTTGAAAAAAATCTTCAGGCTGGTAATAAATGATACACTGGGAAATAGGGAATTGATAATACTTACTGATTTCAAACTCTGACTGAAATTCCAGTTTAAATCTACACTTAGGAATTATTTATATCCTCTTATGTCATATCAATTTAAATAATATCCCACTCACTGGGGCATAAAGAATAATGCTAATATTAAAGTTTCTGTTTAGTATTTGCTAATTGCACATGAAGGGGTTATATCAGCTGCATTTAGGGTGTTTTTTTATTTAATTTTACTGTATTAGAAAATCCATGAGGTTAAGTCTTCTGAAATTATTGCTTTTAAATATTGAGTAATAAGAATATTGTCCCTGTGATGTATTCTGAATCATGTGGCCTTGAATGAGTTTCCTCCCTGTTGGAAAGAGAGAGGAATAGCAGGGTGCTTGGTCTAATCTTGTTAATAAATAAGAGTGATCGTACTCCCATTTTAAAATATTAAATTTGTATTTAAAAAGCTGTTTTATTCATGAAATATGTCCATCATCAATAGGGTTTGCAGACTTTATAGAACCAAAAATCTCATGAAAATCAAATGAATGTTATTACTGCAAAGTTGTTTCCTATCCTAAACAGATACATATAAACCATAGTTAATGCCCTACCTAAAACCCTTAGCTTGATCTTCAATTTTTTATTCATTCAACAAACTTCAGTTGAGTGCCTCCAAAGTGGGGCAGAGTGGTGAGAATAGAAGGAGACTTAAGCCTCAGATCAAGACGTAACCACATGTCCTTATGAGCTGTGTGTCCTTTGTTACATTGCCTAACTTCTCTGAGCTTTACTGGTTTCTTTGTCTGTAAAATGAAAATAATAATCTTACCTTGGAGGCCTTTTTTTTTGTAATGTCATAAAAAAATGCTTTTGAAGTCTATGGTCTATAGTGGTGTAAATAAATGGTTGTATAATAATGTTCGTGGGCTTCACCAGTCTATGGGTACAAATTGGTCACAGTAAAATGACTCAGTTTCTGCTAGCTTTTTTTTTTACCACGTACTATTGTAGAAGCTCTGGACCCCAACAAAGCACCTTGCCCTGACATAGTTCCTCTACCATTCCATATGTGCTGATCATTAAGCATGAATAAATACCATGCTGCAGTTAATTCTATACCTGCCATTCCACTCCTGCCCATGCCAACATCCACACACAAGTGTTTTTCAGAGTTCATTTTTCTCTTTGGCTTATCCTAGAGCACAGACCTACTTTGAAATTACATTTTACTTAACAAAACAGAGTTCATTTTTCTGTGCCTAACTCCTTTTAACTCCGTGGTGATGATGATTTCTCTCTCAAGCTATTCCCAGACTTAAGCAGACATGCCCAGACCTCCCTGAATCCCACTTAAATTCTATCTGTGACACCCCACAGAAGAGACTATCATGCCTATTAAGCTATTGCCCTGTGCAGCAGCAATGTCCCCAGACATGCTTACTCTCCAATGGGGGAAATAAGTTATTAATACAATAAATGGAATATAATATACTTGAAAGTATGTTATGCATGGCATAAACATGACATGAACAAGATTGAAGGGAGAAAGGGAACCCCATGTGGGGAGACTATTAGGGAGAAGTTCAAAGAGGGGATGGGTTCTGATCTGGATGTAAAAGTGGGTTAAAATTTTGGCAGAAATGGAGAAGCATAAAACCTGATAACCTTAGAGATTGGTGGAAAGTTTCTCTAGAGCAGAAGGCAATGTGAAGGGATATTGCAAAAGAGGGTTGGGCAGATGTAAGGCAGAAAGAACTCTGGCGGTGGTGATGACGATGGTGATGATGGTGATAATGTTGAAATATTGCTCTCTTTGATTCTCATCCACTAGGAGTAAAA
The DNA here is from genome assembly GCF_003265705.2 of Callorhinus ursinus. Taxonomy (NCBI): domain Eukaryota; kingdom Metazoa; phylum Chordata; class Mammalia; order Carnivora; family Otariidae; genus Callorhinus; species Callorhinus ursinus. Next base: position 34,464,388 of record NW_027397073.1, read on the forward strand.
TGTCTGTTCCCATTACAGAACTCGTTCTACCCTGAACTGGCTGCACTTCCCTTTTGGTTCTCATTATAATTCATAGACCACATTTACAGCATAGCAATGTAGTAGTAGCAAAGAGTAGAGACGGGTCACATAACAATGTCATCCCATGGTACAACACTCTGCCCTTACCAAAATAAGCAGAAAAACTGATTGGTGAGGCATGGTTTGACATACAAATGGTATGTCACTTCATAGAGAACACTCATCTTTGTTTTTAGCTTTCATAGTGATAGAACATTTATAATATTTCATGGTTAGAAAATAATTAAAACTAACTTTTTTTATCCTTTCTGTAGCTAGTTTCATGGATGCCAGTATTTTGTGTCCTTTCACAGTTTAGGTAGTTATAACACCTCTACTCCCCAGCTGTTGCTATTTTGTTATTGGGATGTGGGGACAGTGGTGGTTGGTGAATTCTTACAACCAGGCTGGAAGAACATTGTCATATCCTCCTGCCACTATTCTTTTTATGCTACTGTTGTTCAGAATTAGTACAGAAATCTCTCTTCAGAAAACTATTCTTAATTTCTTATGGCATTACACTTTTCAGGGAAAGATGAAGCAGTGAGTCTCACACATGTGTTTGTTTTTTGGAAGAGAATCTAAGGTAAAGAAATTCCAAGAAATGGAGCTCCAGTGGTGGAATTATGTAGCAGTAAGGTAATTGTTTAAAATATCAGAAAAGAGCATGTTCTAGAAGGTACCAGCTTCACCACTGCATAGAAATTATAGGTAACAAATACAGGTCCAATACACATAAGAATTTTCTTGTAAAGATCTATTGGGGTGGGGGATGTTGTAGAAAGAATTCTAGCACTGAATGGAAGTTCCAAAAGGATCATCTTTGATGAGGGACTTCCCACATCTATGAATCTCTGATAATTTCAGACAACATGACTGTCAGCCAAGAAGGAGATATTTTTGGCTAGAGAAGTCTGTACAAATTTGTCAAACAACAGGGAATAGGAGGCTGCCTGTCACGCATCCATGGAGACCACAACCAAGCATGGGTCTCCAACACGCAACTTTTGCAAAGTGTGCTAGGGCCATACTATTCTTTACAAGCAGAAACAGTTAATATTGAGTAAAGTAAACTATGAGTTTAGAGAACATGTTGAATAAATGTTTCTAGTTTGTAAGACTAAACATGAATTCTGCTTCAATACATGGCTAATAAAATGAAACTCAATGTGTAGACACACCTATAGTTAATATTTTTTCAATGCCTTAATTTGGAAAGTCATAGTTGACTGATGAATAGTAACTTCAACTTAAGAAATGCTGATATTGACCAACCAAGAAATCAATAGCCGCTTAATAAATTAAAAGAAAATACAAATATATCAGACTTATTTAATCAAATTACATATTACATTTAAACTACTTCCAAAGGCTGGTATTTGCCAAGAAAGTAAAGAATGCTGAATGTTTAATTAGAAGATATTATCAGTGGGGCCATTATTCAGAACCTATCTTCAATACATACATACATACATACATACATACATACATACATACATGGAAAGGAAAGAGGAAGAAGGAAACAGATTTGCTTCCCAAGTCAGCAAGCACAAAGGCAAAGAGGCATATGAGAAGGCACAACATTTCTTGCCCTACAATTAAAAATGTAGGTGACACATTTGAATGTGCAATGATGGGATATTACAAAAAGACTGTATATCTATATGCACACACATACACATTTAGGGATGAACCTTTAAAAAGGTCACCACTGTTTTAATAGGTACTCAGAAAATTCTACCACTGGAATTCAGTTTTCTGAGTTGAACCCATGTGTCTAAAACACTGCTGGGAGAGGAAAACTAATACTGGTTACTAACATGTGAATGTGCATTAGTTTATCAAAATAATAATCACTAGGAATGATATATTAGAATTTTAGGCATAGAAATTAGGTTACTTATGTGGGATTTTTTTTTAATGCAAACAAGAGAATGTACAAGTTGCAAAATATGCACATTTAACATGGATGAGATGGCATAATGTGGTGCCTAGGACATTATGGTGTTCCAGAGAGGTACTTATTTTAATATTTTGCCCCAGACTTGATATGCAAAGCAGAATCATTATATATCTAGTAGTCTTAAATGGCTTGTTATCTTCTCTCCAAAATGTGATTGCTTCCTGGATTTCCTGCTTGCCAAATACTACCACCATCTATTCCCGGTGCCTAGAACCCTCTTTGTCATGCAGCCCTTCCTCATGTCCTCTCCATTCCATCCCCTACTATCTCTTAATGCTGTTTTCTCCTTTCAGTCTTGACATTCTCATCATTTATCATTTGTACTCTTGCTTCCCTACTTAATTTCATACTATCACCAGAATGATCAATTTGAAATGCAAATAAAGATCTTTATTTCCTTGAGCAGAATAAGGTCTGGTTTGGCTGTACTAGTAATGATAGAAGGGATAATAGTGCAGGTAGTAGGAATAAGGGAGGTTAAGTATCAGGTTTGGTTATTATAATAGAAAAACAGCCAACCAGAATTCTGCCTTAGATGAGGTTCATCCTGTCATTGAGCTGTCAGGGAAGCTAGACATACAAGGAACAACTTCATAATGTATGTAAAATTATCCATTTATTAAGAGCTGAGGAAGCACGTGAGACCTTCTCATAAGTCTGATGGAAGGTAGGTGAAAGCATGCTGCTTTAGTCATAGAATTCATTGGGAACTCCTCTTGTGCCCCTTCCCAGTCCCAATGCCCGGGAAAGGTAGGTTCAGGTATCCTTTGAAAGACACAGAAAGGAAAACAAATTTCCAGCTTTACAGAGAAGAACCTGACCTAAATTATCTACTCAACTCTTCGCTTACAGAAGATGGAAGAGAAATGGAGAGTCATGACTTGCTTTCCTCAAGGGACAAGACTTTTCCCAAGAATGAGAAGTGGAAAAAAAAAAAAAACAGGGAGAAATTTTAAACTTAGTACATTAACCTGTTTCTAAGAAACCTTGACACCATGAACGCTCTGGCTACTGGGCAATGATAGGATGGTTAGGAAGTACGTATACCGTGGAAAGATGGGCAGAATTTCCCTGTCTCACCTACTACTGCTAGCACAGTCACCATCCCTACCACTAGGAGCCGCCACTTGTTGACTGCTCACCCTAAATGAAGCCAAGGCACTGTAGGAAGACTTATCTCATCTACTTATATTTCATACAATCCTCACAAAACATCTACGTAATGGGCTCTACCTATTTGTACTTTTTTGTTTTTGTTTTTGTTTTTCCCAGACATAACCTTCACTACAGCTTAGAGAAATCTAAATAAATCATAAGATGATTTTTCCCCTAGGTGAAAGGATTAAAGATTGGAAAGTTCAAAAGTCAGGGCTGAATGTAGACAGATGTGGAAATCAAAGGGGTTTTCGAGTTCAGGGGGAAATGGTATAGTCAGTAAAGGCATCAGGAGCAGGAGGAGCCCCTCCAGTAGAGGGATACTTTGGCTAGAGAATATGTCTGGACATGTGGTATGATTGAGAGTGTGGTTCTGAAGGGAGTCCATTAAAATGGATCAAGAGAAAAGCCACTGAAGATGGAGAATCAAAACAAGAGGAGATTTGTTGTATCCTGAGTCATCTATATGCTGGGGGAAGCCCTCCAAAAGGAAAGCAAACTGATCCTACCAGTGGTAGATCAAGTCCAGATCTCCTACCCTTGACATCCAGCATCCCAGCACACCATGCCTCATCCTGAAAGCCCTGCCTTCTCAGCTCACTGGGCTCACCTGCCCCACTCAGGGCACACCCATTAGCAATGCCCTTGCACAGCTTCAAGTTTCACTAAATGCACCTTGAAGCCTAAATGCTAATGTCTATCAAAGTGGCTGAAGTATTATCTCTAGTCCCACTTGAATTGAGAAATGCCCAAATTTCCATGTCTGGTACGATGAGTTAATTGACACCTGCCTGCATAAGAAGGCTTCAAGGCTAATATATGAACACTCCAGGGACTCCCAGTACTCCCCAGCTGGTCACTGTGCCTGCAGTTCTGCCACTGAAGTGCATAGTTTTAGCTTAAATGGAGTTCTTCTTTGTGATCAAAGTGTAAGTCTCTCTTGGAAGAGCTGTAGTTTAGACTGATTTTGGTCATTTATAGCTTGTTATAAATGAAAGATCTGAGAGCAGGCGCTGAGAGGGGAACAAGGAGCCTGGGGGAAGAAAAACTGAACGGGGAGTAATCCTGGGGACACAAAAGACAAACTCTAATGATGTCTTAATTCAGCACACCCCTTCTCAGGAGAAAAGTCTTCAGCCTTCTTTGCTCATTCAGTGCATGGACCTCTAGGCCTCATTCTTGTTTACCCTGGTAAAATGGTAACATTTCTGTTACACAAACCAAGGAGTTTGTAAGGAGGAGGTTTTGGTCAATAAAATCAATATCCATAACTAAAATTTAGTTTAGTCATATATTTTATTTCAAATGTATATGGAATAATCTATTACCATATAATCCCAGCCTCAGCAAGGGTAGACCAGGCCTGCATCCTCCCCCCACCCCCACAAAAGTTCTATAAAGTTTTCACTTGGTCATCATAGACCTGCCTGGCCATAGGGATCTGTGGATTTTTTTGGACTTTTTGTTTTTGTTTTTGTTTTTGTTTTTCCCAGACGTAGGCTCCGCTAAAGCTTAGAGAAATCTAAATAAATCATAAATGCCTTTATCAAGATAATTGGTCCTGGTGAAATAGTGAATTAATTAGACCAATTTGAACAAAGAGAAATCATAGGAAATCATCACATCCTGACCCTTTCCAAATATAGTTATTTTCAGGCTCTTACTTCCACCTTTTGAGACTTTCTCTCCCCAGCTGCCCAACGTGTCAGCTGCTGGGGGAAAATTATCTCTCAAAGTCCCTCAGGCTGAAATGTCAGGGAGTAAATGGATCACACTTCAGCAGGACACGGGCATCTAGAAAAGCAGTGGTTCAGGGTCTTGAGACCTGAGTTCACCTCTGGTTCTACCATGTACCAGCTGTGGGACTGTGATGAGGTACTGCACCTTCTTATTAATGAGGTCTCTTATTTCCGAGTGACGAAAATTCAAGTCAAGCTTGCTTATGTAGAAGAGGGACTATATTGGCTTGTGTGACTGGGAAGTCCAAGGGCTGGGGACTGGTTTAGTCAGAGCTAGGTCCATTAGTTCAAATGACTCATTTATTTATTCATGCCATAAATTTTAGCTAAGGGCCTCCTTAGGGTCAAGAGCTGTCTGAGGTGCTGAGGACACAACAGTGAACAAACCACATAACATGACAGATGGTGATAAGTGCTATGGAGAAGAATATCATAAGATTGGGCATGATAGGAGTGGCTGTTTTTTTACCAGGTGGTCTGAGAAGGTGATGTTTGGGTAAAGACCTCAGGAAACCTGTTAGGAGCTCCATAACATCCTTCATCTCTGTCATAGACTCCATCATATCTCTTGGCTCTCTTCTTTTCCTGGCTTTAATCTTAACAGGTTCATTCCCCATGGCAGCAAAGATTTCAGGCCTATATGGCCTGCCAGCTCATCTATTAGAAGGAAATAAATCTTCTCTTTCAGAGTATCTCCATTAATCTCTAAGAAAGGAATTTGGTCATCTGGGTCACAAATCCATTCTGGACCCCTCAGCAGAGGAATACAGCATTTGGATTGGTCAGTCTGGATCACATGTCTAGACTTGGCACAGGAGAAGCAGAGCTAGATGATTGATAGCCTTACCAGATGAAGACTAGAGAAGGAATAGAGATGAGAGAGGGAGCATTGGCCATGGAAAAATAATAGGTGTCCATTCTACCACTGATCCTCAGTTTCCTTATCTCTAATAAGAACATAAGTCTATCTAAATGAAGAGTTTATGCACACTAGAGATAGCATATACAAAGTACCTGGTATATAAGGACCCCATGGGCCTTGGTCCTCCTCTGTGTGTTTCTTGCTGGGGGCAGGAGAGTGGGGAAGGCAGAAATACAGGCTGCTTCTAGTCTTCTCTATACTTGGTAGCTACCACAACTCACTCTATCCTTTAGGGTTCTTCCCCCCAAGACTGGCATGTATTTTCCACCTTACAACCAGCAACTCACTTCCTTACTACCCCTGAAGATAAGCACTCATGTCCTTTACTTATGAAGACTGTATTGCTAATAGTTCAGAGGAATAAATAGGGAGATACAAAACCATCAATAACTGAAAACCTTAAATGTTATCATGTATTAAAAAATCCTTAGGTCTTTGGTCTTGAGCCTGAAAGGTATATATGATAATAAATGAAAGGCTGTTTGGTGTCCTTATTCTCTAAAAGATACTTCTCTTACACTCAGCTTTTTTCTGAAACCCCTCCTCCGTGAAAGAAGACTAACTTTACAGCAGTCCCTCTCCCCAGCCCATAAACCTGGAGGTAAAATTAGCTCAGAACATTTCATGTTCTTGGGTGCCTGGGTAGCTCAGTCGGTTAAGCATCTGCCTTCAGCCTAGGTCATGATTCCAGGGTCCTGGGATCGAGCCCCGCATCAGGCTCTCTGCTCTGCGGAAAGCCTGCTTCTCCCTTTCCCACTCCCCCTGCTTATGTTCCCTCTCTCCCGCTGTGTCTCTCTCTGTCAAATAAATAAATAAAATCTTTAAAAAAAAAAAAAAAGAACATTTCATGTTCTTTTACCTCAATGTATTCATCTCTGGGAGTAACACTGAGAACGGAGAGGAGGGGATGAACAGAGGATATATCAGAGGTCTTGGTCACTGACAATATGGGAAGTAGGAAGCAGGGAAAGGGGGAAGGAATTGAGAATGACGACTAGATTCTGATAAAGTGACCAGGAATGGTAGTACAAGTCACTATAGGAAGGCAATGGAACTAGTTCTTAAAAGTTGAAGCTTTTGAGTCCTTTTGGATAAATCGAGTGAGTTCCATGTGGGGCATCCGGGTGAATTGTAGTGGTAGCTGTGGAGACAGAGAGGAAGGGAGAGATTCAACTGGACTCTGCAGAGAGAAGAGAAGAGAACCCAGGGGTACCATGGGGCCTGAGCAGAGGAAGAGGGGCACACTGAAGAGAATGATAACGATTTGTCTGATTGTAAACATTTACTGGGAAGGTCATCATCCATACAATCAGTATGGACGACACTGTCTTCATCATACCTGGACTGCCCTTCCTCACATAGCCTTCCTGTCCTTCTGTTGCTAAAGCCCAGTGTGTCAGCCCACCCCACACCTCTCTCACTTGCAGGGCTCTAGAGGGGACTGCTTAGAACACCCTCTTCATTTCCTATAGGTATGCAGTCTTAGGTCTGCATTTTATGTTCTGGATTCCTTTCTCTCTTTTTTTTTAAGATTTTATTTATTTATTTGACAGAGAGAGACAAAGCAAGAAAAGGAACACAAGCAGGGGGAGTAGGAGAGGGAGAAGCAGGCTTTCCCCCTGAGTAGGGAGCCTGACGTGGGGTTCGATCCCAGGACCCTGGGATCATGACCTGAGCAGAAGGCAGATGCTTAATGACTGAGCCACCCAGGCACCCCTCTGGATTCCTTTCTTATGCCAATCTCCCTTTAAACCTTGCCCTGACTCCCATCCTCTGTGTCCCTGCTTTCATATTTCTCATCAGAGAAAGAGGTACAGACACACAGAGGAAGTCCATGACAAGAGACTCCCCAAAATCCTCTCAAATCCCACCATATTGGCTGGTAACTCCTCTGGATCTATACTGAGTCAGTTCTTTGATACAACTCAGCTCAGGGCTGAGCAAAACTGGAGTGGATGCTGCAACTACATCCAGGGCTGATCTGTGGCCAATAAGAGCTGAGCAGTCCTTGCGCACTCCCTCCCGAGCCCATTTATTTTCTAAATGATCTGCTTGAGTGAGGTAACCCTGGCAATAGTCAGGGAATGGATTACTTGGCTACACATTGCTTTCTACAATGTGGGTGATGACAATAATTTTACATACCAGTACTATTTCATGACCATTGCAAATGATGGTGTCCAAATGGAGAGAGAACTGTGTGATTCAGAGCAAGGCATGGCCCAGGGACAAGCACAGGACCCATTCTGCTTCCCCCAGTAAAATGTCTCCCCTGGGTTTGAAAGTGACGTTTATCAGCAAACAGTTATTATTACTGTTTTATTATTGCCTCAGTTAGCATTTATATGGCACTTTGTATTTTCAAGGTGCTTTTCAATCATTTTTACTAGTGAGAGAGGGCAGATTCTCAAGCACAGGTGGAAGAAGGTAAGAGGCTGGGTTTTCCTGCGAAAAGGAAAGATGTTTTTGCAAACAGACAGTCATTTTGCTCTCTAATTTTTTTTTAGTGGTGGCTGAGAGATATAGAAATCATTTGTACAGTAATTATCCAATAAAACTCACTAAGCCAACTAAAATGCTAGGGGAGAAATTATAAATGCCAGGCTACTATGCAGTCACAATAAGAGAAATTCATTCATTCATGCATGTATTCATACAATTCATTCATTATAATTTACTGAGAAATAAACATTTCCCCCCAAACCATGGCTAGGCACTGCAAGAAATGCATGGAAAGTGAATTTATGGCCTTTATCTTAAAGGATTTGAAATCATTATTTGAAATATACAATTACATCAAATAATTAAGACCATGGAGCAAATAGTACTAGTTAAAAATATAAGAGGGATTTAAATAAGGAAGGTTTATGTCTAAGCAGGAAAGAATGTCCAATGGAAAAAAGACAGTCTCTTCAACAAATGGTGTTGGGAAAATTGGACAGCCACATGCAAAAGATGAAACTGGGCCATTTCCTTATACCACACACAAAAATAGACTCAAAATGGATGAAAGACCTAAACGTGAGACAGGAGTCCATCAAAATCCTAAAGGAGAACACAGGCAGCAACCTCTTCAACCTCAGACACAGCAACTTCTTCCTAGAAACATCGCCAAAGGCAAGGGAAGCAAGGGCAAAAATGAACTATTGGGACTTCATCAAGATAAAAAGCTTTTGCACAGCAAAAGAAACAGTCAACAAAACCAAAAGACAACTGACAGAATGGGAGAAGATATTTGCAAATGATATATCAGATAAAGGGCTAGTATCCAAAATCTATAAAGAACTTAATCAAATCAACACCCAAAGAACAAATAATCCAATCAAGAAATGAGCAGAAGACATGAACAGACATTTTTCCAAAGGCATCCAAATGGCCAACAGACACATGAAAAAGTGCTCAACATCACTCGGCATCAGGGAAATCCAAATCAAAACCTCAATGAGATACCACCTCACTCCAGTCAGAATGGCTAAAATTAACAAGTCAGGAAATGACAGATGTTGGTGGGGATGTGGAGAAAGGGGAACCCTCCTACACTGTTGGTGGGAATGCAAGCTGATGCAGCCACTCTGGAAAACAGTATGGAGGTTCCTCAAACAGTTGAAAATAAAGCTACCCTACGATCCAGCAATTGCACTACTGGGTATTTACCCCAAAGATACAAATGTAGGGATCTGAAGGGGTACGTGCACCCCAATGTTTATGGCAGCAGTGTCCACAATAGCCGAACTATGGAAAGAGCCAAGATGTCCATCAACAGATGAATTGATAAAGAAGATATGGTGTATACACACACACACACACACACACACACACACACACACACACACAATGGAATATTATGCAGCCATAAAAAAACGAAATCTTGCCATTTGCAATGACGTGGATGGAACTAGAGGGTATTATGCTAAGCAAAATATGTCAATCAGAGAAAGACATGTATCATATGACCTCACCGATATGAGGAATTCTTAATCTCAGGAAACAAATTGAGGGTTACTGGAGTGCTGAGGGGTGGGAGGGATGCGGTGGCTGGGTGATAGACATTGGGGAGGGTATGTGCTATGGTGAGCACTGTGAATTGTGTAAGACTGATGAATCACAGCCCTGTACCTCTGAAACAAATAATACATTATATGTTAAAAAAGAAAAAGATAGTAGGAAGGGAAAAATGAAGGGGGGAATCGGAGTGGGAGATGAACCATGAAAGATTATGGACTCTGAGAAACGAACTGAGGGTTCTAGAGGGGAGAGGGGTGGGGGGATGGGTTAGCGTGGTGATGGGTATTAAAGAGGGCACGTACTGAATGGAGCACTGGGTGTTATACGCAAACAACGAACCATGGAACACTATATCAAAAACTAATGATGTAATGTATGGTGATTAACATAACATAATAAAATAAAATTTAGAAATAATAAAATAAAATAATCGGATGATATAAACCAAAAAAAAAAAAAAAAGAAAAGGAAGGTGTATGTTTTTGGGCAGGGGTATTAAGAACAGGCTTCCCAATGGAACCTGGACTTCAGCCATATCATGCAGTACTTGGAAACCTTTCTGGAGACGTGACCCAAAGAAGACATGATCTCTATTCCCCAAAGAATTTATAGTCCAAACAGTTGAGGTAGTAAGATTCTCATATTCAAAGAAGCAGGCTCCACAAAGAGGTATTCTAATTAGTGGGAAAGATGGGACATTCTTTCAGATTTCAGAGGGAGGAGACACAGCCAAAGCTGGGGTGAATTTCAGTTAATGAAAACTTGTGTCAGTTAAAGGTATTGAAGAGGGATTTCTAGGAGAGATATCAATGCTTAGAGTTCAAGGAGGAGGCACTTTTAAGGGGGTTCCTGTTCAAGAACCTTTTATTGGAGGCTGTCTCCATTCAGTCATCCAAGCATGAATAGACCACTAACATGTCTGAAGACTATCCATAGCTTGGGTGTCCAAGAAACCTGTTCTTTTTTTTTTAATTTAATTTTATTATGTTATGTTAGTCACCATACATTGCATCATTAGTTTCTTTTTATTATGTTAACGTTAATCACCATACATTACATCATTAGTTTTTGATGTAGTGTTCCATGATTCATTGTTTGTGTATAAACCTGATCTTACCTTGTTTCCCCATGCCATTTAACAATGTATGAAATCCTCAGATGGAATGGTTGAAAAGAATTCAGCCAATGTGCCAAATAAATTAAATATTTGGCATAAGGAGAGTGCAATTTATGCTTACTTTAGGTCCCAAGCTCTTTAAAAGAACCCATCTATGAGTATTTATCAATTAGTTACTGTATCCCCAGTCTTGCTCTAGTACCTAAAATGAAATTTTAGAAAAAGACCATTTCTGGCTCTTAGGAAAATTACTATCTTATAAGTAGAAGGTTAAAGGTTTAGGAGTTTAATGCAAGTGGCTTGAAGATAAAATCATGTAATCATGTGAGAGGTAGGGGTAGGAAAGTTGACAAAAGTCATGATGCTCTTCCTTTGGGTACAAGTCATGGAATGGAGTCTAGTAGGGAATTATGTTGGAGAGAATGGAGATTTGGAGGTATCATTTCATCTTGGTACCAAATACACAATACAAGAAGGATATTACAAGTGAAAAAAAAAGGTGTGTATTTACACAGTGATACCTGCAAGCAAAACTGGGAAGAACATGAGCATATTTTCCAATTTTCTAAGTCAGCACTCTTTCTACCTCCCATCACCTTCAATATTTGCCTTGAGTTAAAATTTCTCAAATTTTTCAACCCTGGCTTCTTTCTAAAACCAAAACCCAGCATTGGTGCTCTGTGGTGAGGGCAAGTCAGGGCCCCTGGATTCCTAAGCCCCTGAGCTCTGAAGACCTCTACTAGTTACTAATATGTGGCCTTAAGGAAGGAAAGTAACTTATATAACCAATTTCTCATTGTATTTTGGGTGTAACTACCTCACTCGGTTGTTTGAGGATGAAATTAGAATATTTGTAAGGTACTTAGCATCTTTTCCAACACATAGTAAGTAAGCGCTAAATGTTATTCTTTTCATTATATTTCAAATTTATCCAAAGGCCATAGGATTTTGCTGCTTAAAATACTCTCAGAATTCCAGTGCCTTCCAAAATGATGATAAAATCAATCTTAAAAACAAATCTATTAATATCATTTATAATTGTTTACATTTATATGATGCTTTAACATTTACAGAACAATAACACATACTCATTTAAACCTCAAATGAAGCTTAAGCTTAGCAGAGGAGGAAACTGTTTAGTTTAGAGAAATTAAGTGATTTGCCAAATCACACAGTTCTTGAGAAGAAGAAGTAGGCCTTGAACTTGGTCTTTGGACTCCAAATGTTATGTAATTTTCAGCACTTTGTACAATCCCCCATGTGTATAGATATGAATACTAACATGAACCTATTTAGAAAAATAAATCACATAACCATGCCCCCCTCCTCTCCTGGGAACATATATTTATTCAAGAAGAAACTCATATTTTATAACTGTAATGATTAACAATTTTGGCATTTTAGAAGACAAGTGGAAGGAATATTTTGGAAGAAAATAAAGGTTGTAGATATCTTTAATTCAATATGTAATGTATATAGCCAGCCATTCCTCCCATAACAAGAGTGAAGACAGTTTTATCCATAAAGCACCTGCCTCTGTCTATGGGCAGAGGAGAGAGGGATGAATAATCCAAATTGTTACAGGCACCTAAAAGCATTTTTGAGATTGCAAAGAGCAAAGGGCCCAGCCAAAAGCTTTTCTAACATTTTTTCATGAAATATATTGTCTTACCCAATAGTCCAATCAATAAACTTGAGTAGGAGCCAGAAAATGAAGAATTTCTGTTTGCTGGAAACTTTTTGATTTGTTCTATTATCATAATTGATGACCTGGAATCAAGAACTTACTCAACCAGAATATCAAACATCTCATTCTCGCATAGACAAATGCCTTTGGAAACCGATTAGGAAAATGTTGATTCACTTAGCTTTTCCCTTCCCTGGCAAGTTCCTTCTTCTTTTCCCTGTTTATCCTTCTGACTTAAATGCTACACCATAGAATATGGAGGGTACTGGAGGGCCTTTTCACAGTCTGTGTGGTCAGAAAGGGCCTTGCTTGGGTCACAGAGAGGTCATTTATGAAATTTCCCTTAATAGCACTTTACTCCCTCCAAACAGGTTCTGTCCTAAATTCCCAACTGTCAATGGATTTGTGGCCTATGGTATTCAGTACAACCCAGTTTATTTCTCATCATTCTGAGCATCTCTTTCATCAGGCAGTTCCTCAAGCACACCAGTCTCATGGTCATCTTGCACTTTTGCTTGTAGAGTAAGTCCAGCCTGTGACTTTCTACATCTAGATTTCCCCATAGCTGACTCCTTTCAACATTCAGGTGTCAACTCAAATATCAGTTCTTCAGAGAGGGCTTCCCTGACCTTTCTAGCTAAATTTCATCCCCGGGTCCTTTTTGACATATCACCCTGTATTATTTTTTTTCTTATACCATTTATTACTCTTGGAAACCACCTTAATTATCCGCTTACCTATTAGGTATCTATTTCCCTGCACTTGAATAGAAGTCCCACAAGGGCAAGGAATTATCTGACTTATTTATGCCATATCCTTAGTCCCAGGTTAGTGTCTGGCACATAGTAGATAATTAATGTTTGTGGAAGTAAAGAGAGGAGGGAAGTTTCATGGATTTTGTTTCCACTGCATTTTGTATATATTCTATGCCACTGTGAAATTTGTTTCAAGCTGCTCATTTTATGTATTGATGATTTCTTTCATCAATTATTTCCTCAAAAGAAGAGCCCATGTCTTCTATGTTTATAATAAACTGGTACTTGGTAAATTCTTAGTGATTGATTCATAATTGGGAATGAAGAAGTGGTAACCATGCAATTAAAACCAAAATAACCATTGTAGATCAGACTGAACAGGTAGATAAATAAACATTTGGAAGCTATCAGTTGCTGAAAGAAGTGGCTTAAGTTTCCACTTAGCGTTTGGTTGTGCTTTGGTTGAATGAATCCAATAAGGAAATGTACAGATGGAGATGAAACCATAGACAAAGGACGTTAGGAAAGAAGACTGGATGGGACACTGGAAGTGGTGAGGAAGATGGGAAAGGGGAATTACCGAGTAAACTAGGCTTCTAAGTCTTTAGTTGAAATTGGTGGGGATTGTGGGATGAACAACCCACTGGGGATATGAAGAGAGATGAATTTAGGTTTAGAAGAAGCTGAGCTAAAAATGGTGGTAGATTTCTGTTCATTTATTTTGTATCCTGCGACTTCACTGAATTCGTGTTTCAGTTCCAGCAGTTTTGTGGGGAGTCTTTTGAGTTTTCTGTATAGAGTATCATGTCATCTGCAAATAGTGAAAGTTTTATTTCTTCTTTGTCAGCTTGGATGCCTTTTATTTCTTCTTGTTCTGTGATTGCTGTGGCTCTATGCTAAATAACAGTGGTGAGAATGGTGTCTTGTTCCTGCCCACGGAAGAAAGGTTTTCAGTTTTCCCCATTGAGGACGATATCAGGGTGATGTATGGAAGTGTTAAATTACTGTATTGTACACCTGAAACTAGTATAACACTGTGTGTTAACTAATTGGAATTAAATTTAAAACTTAAAACATATGTCTAGCCAAATACATACAAAATTTTATCATTTTATCATATATATTTAAAATGTTGAAAAAATTAAAAATGGCGGTAGAAAATGCAAAGTGGGGGTGATTAACAGAGTAGAAAAAGCAAAGCCGGAAACAGATTTAAAAAGTCATTCTGTTAGAGGTTATCTTTGATTCTGTGGAAGTGGGTAAAAGTTCCCAGAAAAAGGGAGAGGAGGCTAAGGACTGACCTTGGAGAACATGCATAATACTGGAATTGAAAAGGAAGAGAGATCAGGAAAGGGAAGGGTGGGACACTTCAAAAGAAAAATTTTATGGAAATCAAGAAAAGAGCCTATTTCATTAAAACATGAAGTACATCTGTGAGTCTTATTTTTACAGAGAAGAAGGAACCTGAAGGTGACTACCTTTGTTTTTATGTGTATGGTGAGGAGAGGGGAATGTTTATTTATGCCCATAATTCACTTACTTCAATTATTTTTAATTTGTTTATTTAATTCAGTTAGTGCATAAATGTGTTACAGTAATGAGATAGGGAAATACTTCTTAACCAGCCTCCATCCCTTCACGGAGGTAAGTACTTTGTACACACCATGCCAATCCTTTTGTTTGAGTTTTATACTTACAAGGTAGAGATATATAGTTTTGTTTAGGTGGTTTTGAATGATACCAAGTGGTATTACATTGTAGATCATAACTTGAAGCTTTTTTTTTTTAACTCAAGTATATGTCTTAGAGACTTTTCTATGTTAGTTCATAGATCTACATTATTCATACTTACTGCTATCTGTACTCTCAAAGAAAAGCTATCCATACCTTATTTAACCAGAATCTTCTTTGTGAAAACTAACAACTCTGTCCATGTCTCCCATGTCTGTGTGATTTTTCATGGTTTGGGCCCCAATATGTGGAATCACTGGGAGAGTACAACCCCTGGTCCCTTATTTTCTTGTTTCAACCACTCAAGGCCTAACACAGGCCTGTTCACAGAATGGGGGAATAATTGACAGCTGAATTAAAATCCCTTGAGTAACTGTTTCCTTTGGCCCTTTCTTCCGTTTCGTGGTCTGCTGCAACAAGGTGGCCTTATTGTCACCATCCCTTGGATTTGGTATAGGTACAGAGCAGGCTCAGAGGAAATAAGGATGCTGCAAGCCCATGTTCTGGCCCACGGAGGAGCAACTCATGGCCTCTGTACTCTTGGCCTCTAGATTGAAACAAATTGACAGAGAAAGAGGACAAGCATCCTGCCGAGTGTCCCACTGAAAATCAGGCACTAGAGAACCCATCTTTCCTTAATCCCGAGGCCTCAGTGTATCTTCCTACCCACAGCCCCAGATGATTCACACTGCCAACTTTTGACTGCACTGCTACACTAAAACACCCGCCACACTCAACAAATTTTATACTTTTCACTTGGTCCCACTCAATCCCATGTGGTGTTTTGAAAATATGTAAAGGGAAAGCGAGGCTCCAATATTTTTCCTCTCCTCATAAATATGGCATTTTAGATAAGTTTCATACATATTCATCCTTTGCTCTTTCTTTTTTCTAAATGTTCACCTATAGCTTAAGTTTTATTCATACCCTTCTCTGGTTCCCTGGTTTGAACTGAAAAATTGAAATGTAAAATATTAACCAAGCAGTAAGGTATCTAAAACTCACCCTTCAGTGTGAAGCCTAAAAAGAAATGAAGACAATCTTCCAGTAATTTACAAGCAAGATAGTAAAAGAACATATCCAGCCTAAATAAAAAACAGCCATAGGGAGACAGAGCAATCTGTAAACAGAACATTTTTGAGTAGTGAGGGACTGATTTGTGCGAGCAATTTGTGATGTCAGTGTTATTAATTTAAAAATCACACTTCAAACATTCAATCTTATGAATTCCCAGGTGGTTTAGGACTTTGCCAAAGTTTCTAAAGAACTCAAAGATCTTTATATATTGGTTCCCCTCCACTACATGTCGAAATGTGTCCAGAACAGATGAACTCCATCCAAAAATCATTATTTTTTTCTTTCTTTTTCTCTCTCTCTTTTAAAAAAAGAAACTGAGCAGGAAATCTCACTTAAACAAGCTGTCTCACGACATTTCTGGCAAATCCTGATTCCAGCTAAGTTGAAAATATCTCAAGAGCAGCCTGTCTTACAAAATTTCAGTGCTTCTGCTCCTGGGAAATGCAGAAATAGATGGATATGTGGGATTCAAAAGCTTCAAAACACCTTCAGAAAAAGCATCTTGATGCGAACTTCACGGTGACCTGATTTTATGTGAGAAACATATGCTTCCCCTCATGTATCAGTGAGCTATTGCTGTGTAACAAATCACCCCATATCTCAGTGGCTTAAAACAATAAGCATTTTTAATGGCTTATGAGTGTGTAGGTCAGTTGGGCAATTCTGTTTTTGGCTGAGCTCAATCATAAGTCTTCAGTTAGCTGTATGTAAAGTAAACTATCTCTGCTGGTCTTGGCTGAGTTGTCTCACATGGTCTGTCATACTCCATCAGGCTATCCCAGGCCCGCCTATTCTGGGAGAGGACATAAGTGTGCAAGGCCTCTGCAGGCCTAGTCTCAGAAGTGGCACACCACCACCTGCCACCTTATTTCTTTGCTCAAAGTCAATCACAAGACCAACCCAGCTTCAAGGGATGGAGACATGGGTTCCCAGTTTTTGATGTAGTCACATTGCAAAGGGTATGAATACAGAAACCATTAAGTGGAGCCATTAATGTATTCATCTACTATACCTCATTTTTAAAGAAACACTTTTTGAAGAATCCCATAAAGATTTTTTTTCTTTTAAATGTACTCTCCAAAGTTCACTTGACCATCACCTCTTCATCAGCCACTCAGACAACACTACCAAATGACAGCTGTGTGGATGCATGATTATTACCTGGAATTTAGGGAGAGAAGAAGAAAAACAAAGACAGTAAAGTAGTGATATTTAGAAAATATATAAAGATTACATTTATTATCCTCTTTGTCCTCTTCCTCAAGCATGTTGGTGATGCAGCATTTCTTAAAAGTGCACCATTGTGCTCAGAACTTTCTTCTAACCCCCAATGCTGCAAGTTTAGAGGAAGGTGCTTTTTTCCCATCTTACCAGATGGTGTCAATAGAAGCTTTTCATAAAAGAATCAGTATACATATCCTTTTCTCAAATGGGCCTTACAAGGTGTATTGACTGAAATATTATGAAGTTATGGCCGTCAGGCTGTACCACAGGTCCGTGCATGGGTATTCAGTGACAACCTGACCTAATTCTCACCTGACCCACAGTAATTGTAAGACTTTGTCGGTTATAAAATGATTTCAGAAATGTGAAAATAATGGGTAACTTCACATTGATGAAATACGGTATTAAACATCACTGAATTCACTGTACACAAAAATATTTTTCCAGAATACCACTGTAGGCTTTGATACCATTGCCCCCAAACAGTTCTGCTAGGCTTGCTGTTTTCAGACTGAAATATCTTCTTTAAAGTTTGTCCATTTTTGTCTAATTGGAGAATTCAATTAGAATGATCATTTTGATTGTTTCCAAAGAAGATTATCTTTAGGGATTTGCATGCAATCACCTCTACAGAAACACATATTCCTTTTAGAGATCCTTAAATTACTGGAATGCATGGGGCATGGGGCAAAAAGGACACATGGACATAGCATTCAGGGCACTTCTGTTCTTTTATCTTTACCTTTTCAGTAAATTAGTGTCTCAAAGTTTAACCTTCATCTCTAATCCATCTGGGGCTTTCCTTCACAACTCACTCCAGAAGGAACATTAGTGGATGTGAGTTTTCTCCCGGGGATTTGCCCTCCTTCTGTTTTAAATCAAAAAGTGCTTTTGCAAATTAGCCAAAGGAGACAGGCTATAAGCTTCCTGTAAGAATCCTTCAGTGTGCCCTCTGGACTTTTTGTCTGGCTGTTCTCAAAAGTTGTTGAAGTTAAGATGGACACTGAATCTACATGGATCATGTCAACAGCACATGTGGGGACAAACACATCCTCCATAAAAACAACAGGCATTGCCGAGTTACTGCAACTGAAAATACACAGCATAAATGCTTACCAACCAGAGGAAAGCAGGTAGTTTTTAGATTTTTATGGTGAAAACAGTGTTCAGAGACCATGTTAGTACACACTTGTTACCTTCCAGAGGAGAAAACTGAGAATAATTATTTTTTCACTGGAAACATAATTATTAAGTGTCTATAGTGAGGCAGGAACTGTTCTAGCCCCGAGATACAACATAACAAGGCTCAAGTGACTAATATGAGGGCAGATGGCTGGTCAGCGATACGCCCTGCATGACAACTCCAGTGCCCTCACTCCTGTACAGCATTCTTGACTGTATTTCCACCTTTAACTGAGTCAGAATATTTGGCAATAGAGAAAAAGAGAAAAAAATGTACATTTTGACTTACAATGTCCTGATCAAATATTTACCCTTCTTCAGTTAATCACTTACCTTTAAGAGAATAACAGAAAATCAGTATCAGAGGGCTAACGAACAACCTCAGTAACAGGACTGAACCACCAGATCAGTACCCAGAGACCCTTGCATTAAGGCATGGAGAAAATTTGTGTTTTATGTATTTGCTCCATTTGTTTACACAGCAATGACTCTGTACATAGTCTCTACAAAGTACAAAGGAGGTCATAAAAGGAGAAAGCCGCAGCCCCGGTCTTCACAAAAGTGCCTACTCCTCCAAACTAAAAACAACAGCAAAAGCCAGTGTAATAACTGGAGGAAAGAAACTTTAGAACATCTACCAATTTGTGCTGCCGGAATAGAGTAACAGTGTGCAGTTGGTTAAAAAGGCTTCCTGGAGAAGACCAGTCTTGGGTTGGGTCTTGAAAGAAGCAAAGGAACTACTGAAAAAGATTCAAATCTTCCTTTATTTGTGAGAAGTCTTCTTAATATTTAAATATAGTTTTCTAATCTAGTATTTCTTTTCTTTATGGATCCTACTTGTGCTAACTCAAACCCCCTTGTTTCTCTTTCATATTCACCATCTCCATTGTTTTTAATTCTGTTCATCCCGTTTCTTTGTTCTCTCCCTATTCTCCATTCTGCATGACCTCTGCATCTCTCAAGGCTGTTGTTTATTTATTGGTTTGCTTGCTGGTTTGCTTGTTTGTTTTCTTCCATCTGTTCTCCCTTGTTCTGTAAGTGTGCCCTTCTTTCTGTGATGGTTTTATTTTTCTCCTCCTTTTCTTTCATAAGCTGCTTTGCTCCTGATTCTATCTCATTCTATCCTCATGCTTTATCTTCCAGGACCTCTGGGACCTCCGCATTGTTCTACCTTGGATTTTTATTTAATAAAAGCATTTGTATTCTACCAAAAAAAAAATCTTGGTGATTTGTTCAGTCATATTTTCCATCTGATCTATGGTAACTTGGAACCTGTGCTCTTGTTGAGGTATCCTTCTCTCGTAATATCCCATTTTTGGTTTTCCTGTGCCTTTGATCACTTTTAAAGGTAGATTTTCTGTGCTTTTCTGTTTTATTACTCATCTCTGAATGTGGCGGTTCTCCAGATCAGCTGCTGGTGGCAGGGTGGAGATTGCAAGGATTCTCATCACGGCTGGTGGCGGGGTGAAGCATGTGAGTTCTCATAGACATTTGTAGCCATGATTTCTCACTGGCGGTCAAGGCAAGCCATGCAGGGCCTTCCACACAGCAGACTCTCTTCCACTTGCCTCACAAAAAACTAGCTTCCTGCAAATCTGAGTTATGGTGTTTCCTAAAACGGCATGCCTCTTTTGAGACTAACGTTCAGCAATCTTTAGGCAAGCCCACGGCAGCATTTACCCCAGGGCTGCTTACCCCACACCAGCAGGCAAGACTCCTCTGAGTGCTCTACCAACGTGTCATACATGTTGAGGTGTCCAGCCTGGCTGGTGGAAATGGGCGCTTTTCTGCCCCTGTCTGAGCAACAGGTACTCCCTGTAGTCGTTCTGGATGGTTCTTTCCTGAGTCAGGAGCAGTTTCCTCATTGCCCACACTGATCGGTGTTCTGCTGAATCCTCACAGTCAGCCTCCGCAGATGTCCAGGCTGCTCTTTCTGGGCAGCTCTTCCCTCTCTGTGTCCGTCTGCCCTACAAACTCTAGCCATCTAGACTTCCTCAGATTCCCAACCACATCTTCTCAGTTCAGGGTGTCCACTGAGCTCTGAGTTACCCCTTCCTATTCCAGAGCTTGAAACTCTCTCAAGGCAGTAAGTGTGGGAAACAGTAGGCTTACTTCATTTGTTTCCCATCTTTCATGGATCACTGTTGTCTAAGGTCCAGATTCTTGGAAACCATTGTTTTATAAAGTTTGTCCTTTTTTCATTGGGTTGTTTCAGGTGAAAGGGTACATCTGGTCCCTGTTACTCTATCTGGCCACAGGGAGAAGCCTGGGTTATAGTAATTCATTGTTTAGCCCTCACTTTCTTGCTGTGAAAGACTCGTTCCAAACAGTATCCAGGAAAACGCCCCCCATTTCTGTTGTTCCAAGAGAATTGATCGTTTTGTTCATCTGAATGCACCACTTAGGATGGCGTCCTGGGCTCTGCCTTCATGTCTGAGATATTCACCAATGGATCCTCTCTCAGTGTGATCCTGTACCACTACCTAACCTTCACTGCATGGGCAGCCAGTCATCCTATATTGTGTTTAAGAATAACAGATGTTTCTAGGTGTGTTGTTTTACATTGGCTTTTCATTTTCCTTTATTTTGGGAAGAAACCATCATGTTGATTCAGCCTTCCCTCTGTCTGATGCTGAGCTCCTCAGGAGGTAAGGACTCTAAGCTGATATGCACAGAAGTCCGTGCATATGACACGGAGCCGGCACACTGGGGACTTTTAAGGAGCATTTGCTGATGATAAAGAGAAATGCAAGGAAGTTGATAATATCTGAGGAAGAACAAGAGAAAGGAAAATGATAAGGACTCAGCAGAGCAAAAGGTATAGTTGAATAGACATATACCACCTACTTGTTCCAATTTGAATAAAATCTAAATATATAAACTTAAGTATTTTTAAGTTAAGATATGCATTCCAGAAATGTTTAAATAACCATCCAAATAATCATGGCAACAGGCAAGGCAGGTAGATAAAGGAAGAGGGAAGACATCGAGGAATACAAAGCACGTGAGACTATAAACATGGCACACAATATCTGCTTGTATTTCTCAAAAGCTCAGTAAGAGAAGCAGCTTTCCTCCTTGCTAACTGACACTCCTTATCTTGACTTCTATGAAGCATTCACTAATGGAAATAAAAATGAACCAAAACTTAGAAAAATGTGATAGTGTCAACTATACTCAAGGAAAAAATATAATTACTTAGTCATTTTAATTACACATGCAGAGTAAAGCAATTGCTTGCAATTTACTGGTGTATGCCAAAAACAACTTAATATTAATAAATATTTGTGAGAAATCACTTTGTAAATTTTAATTACTTAACAAAAGCAATAAAATAATTTTTAATTAAAAAGTATGTATACCCATAACTAAAATGACCCTTTGTATTCAATTCAGCAGCCTCTTTTAAAACTGAAGGATAACATTTCTGAGCCCCTAATTATATATAAATCATGAGGGAGAAAAGGGGCTAAATACCATATTGTCTCTTCCCAGTGAAAAATTAGGAAAGAAAATTGCTAAAGGGAGAAAAAGGGGGGCTGAAATAGTCATATTTGAGATATTCTCTTCATGTCTTGTAAGGAACATTGTCTTTTTTTTAAAAAAGTCTGCCCAGTGATGGGTATTAAGGAGGGCATGTACTGCATGGAGCACTGGATGTTATATGAAAACAATGGATCGTGGATCACCACATCAAAAACTAATGAGGTATTGTATGGTGACCAACATAACATAATTAAAAAAAAAAAGTCTGGTAAGTTGAAAATCCAAAGTACTGAGGATTGCCAAAAGTAATCTATAACCTTAAAGTCCTGAATGCTCCTTCTCTGCTCTTACCACCATGTCAGTCTCCATTAGGCTAACTCATTACAATTCTTAGTGAATGAATTAATTGGTATTTTCTTATTGGAAATTGCAACCAATTTGTGGAAATTAATACTGATTACTTTCAAAAGACATAAATGGTTGTGTGATTCTTATTAATAATCCCAACCACTAATCAGTTGTAATTGGAAAACAACTTATAGGGGCCTCTGTGTCCAGAGGAGAAGGTTAAGTGGGATGACCTGATATTGCCATCCCAGGAAACCTGAACTCTTCAACATCCCTAATAAGGCAAATCACATAATAAAGCAGTTTTCCTTATTCTCATTCAGTTAGGCAAAATTCTCCCCCTTACTGTTGTATGCCAAGTCCTCCTCATTGTTAACACAGGAAGCTCATAGAATGGAATTATTCTAGTCCTCTACCCAAGTTTTATAACTAGGTTCTCTACTGAATTTTTTAAGTTTCTGAAATCCTGGGTAAAAGTTTTATTGAATCTTATTCCTTCTTGATAGAGCCCTGCAACAGTGGAAGCTAGGATAGGCTATGAAGAAGAGCAAGAAAAGGACATTCTCTGAAGCAGACCTGTTTTCTACGAGATGATGTACCAAATGACCTCGTTGGCCACAGTCCCTCAACTAATTGCAATCTGAATAGGGGAATAAGGTCAGACACCACCAACTATGTATACCAGAGTCATTCCTCTGATAATAGCAAATTAGCCCTGGGAAGGAACACGTATCAGCCTGAAAAATTCATGAAGATTCGAATCTGCTGCCTAATTAGCCACAGTGGTTGATACAAGAGAAAAAAATAGCCCACAACTAACAATGTCAAATTAGGGGCATTTGCTGGACTTTTCCACTGAATGGCTGAATTGATTGAAATATTCCAAATGTCCAGCTAAATGAATGCAATCGTGTCCACTAGAAAGTTTTTCTGTGATCATGCCAAAACTTTACATATAGGTGACTCATGAAGCATGAATTTAAAGTTAAACCCACTGTCAAATGAGATATATATGTCTATGCAATAGGAAATACTGATGTAAATTTCAAATAAATATGAATCTGGAAATATGCATTCTCCCCAACTTTCCCACCAGTGTATCAATTCCCCTTCTATACACACACACACACACACACACACACACACACACACACACCATATAAGTCTGTGCTTGAACACTTCTAGTGAAATGTGTAATTATACATCATAAATGCATTAGTTCCCTTATTCCAAACAAGTTCTAATCCTCTTCAAAATCTTCAACTTACTGATTCCCTAGAACCCTAACAGGTAGTCAATGAAGAGAATAATAACAGACTTTATAACTACTAAAAATTTGGGAGAACCTGCTAAGAATTGGCACATGGCAGACTTCACCCATTCTTCTCTATGTGTGGACATACAAGAACTTAAGAGAGAAGGGGACTTTCCTGAGAGAAAGAAACTATAAGAACTAGTAGTGTTTCTTAGGAGGGCATTTTATTAACTTTTTCTTTCCCATGTGGAATGGCACTAGATAAGCAAATGTGAAACAACACACCTAGATATGATAAGGCTCAGAGGTCCTGGTACAAGTCCAAATGCACCTTTTGCTTGGTATCTAGAGGATTTAGAGGAGTCAAAGGGTTGTGGGAAAAGACAGAGAAAATGAAACAAGAAACAGGTTACTTACTTCTTGTTCGAGAAGCTAGACTTTATAGAGCAGTGAGGGAGTTTTGAAGTTTCTTTCCCTAATTCCCAGCACACCTCACCTTGGAAAGAAGGAAAGGTCTGCCCAGGAAGAGATTATATGCATTTGCTTCAAGCAGTCACATCTTATCATCTCTGGGGAAACACAGTCTAATGATGGATGGATGAATGGAGTACACCAAAACCTGGAAAAGAAAATGATATTTCATTATTAAACTTTATAATTGCTAAAGTTTCATACTTTATACTTCATACTGAGTCATAATTGACTTCCTTGTAATGCACATATACTGGTTATTAAAGAAAATATGTTATGCATCTATATAGATTTAGATAGTATATATATTATGTTATACAAACACATACATACATGCTAATCTATGTGCCAAGTGATTAAAGGAAGGATTCAAGACAAAGAAATATGTGAGTTTATCTGACTCCGTGAGCCCAGAAATCAATTTTTGCAGATAGGATATACATACAAGTCATACCTAATAACAAAACCCAAGAAAAAGTTCCCAGTGAGTGGGATGGATAGTAAATTAGTAAATGAAACAAGAATTGAAAGTAGAGCATGATAGTTTCACGTGTTTTTTTAAAGGTCTCTTGGAGGAGATGTTAAAGGATGGTGAGGGTTAGATTCATTGGAGTAGATGGGATACGTGGTAGGGGGAGGGTCAGCATGAGAAAAGGTATAGAGGTGGGTGTGTGAACCCTTCTTTGTAGATTAGTGGATTCCATATGAGTGGTTGCTTAAGCGGCAGGCCTAAGTCACACCTTGCACAAACCAATGAGAGAGCTGCCTGACCCTAACCTAGACCTTACCTTTTCTGACCTTCCACTGCTCTCTGCTCAGTAGCTCACCTGAACATCAGCAGGAAGTGGGATAGGGGTTATGGGCCACACAAACCCAACATTTTGCTCAGGGCATATGCTTGCATTTAGCCTTGACCAATGATCCTGGAGTGGTCAGGGTGTGATTATGTTGGTTTATTCATATTTCTTTTACCTGTCCTAGGCTCGGTACTACCCTCTTAAAGGACCACTTCGTACACTTTTTCACCTGAGCATCAGTAATACAGAATTTTAATTGCTCCCACACCATGTCAATGTTGAAGCTAGATTTTGAAGAGCATTCTCTATAATAATGTTGATATTTAACACATATGCACTAAGACAAAATGTTCCTTTTGGTTGCGTTATAGAAAATCCCAGGTCTCTGGCTGTGCCATCTGTTCAAGACAAGGTGTAATTCCATTGCTTTGGGGTCCTTGAGCTTCCCCCTGGTTATCTCTTAAATAGAGCCCATCTGGATATCAGTTCTTGGCTATACTTTCTGTAGATCCAGGAAGAATAGCTTTTAGGAAAAAGCAAAAATCAAAGTGTCTGGTCAAGTCATTTGTCTGTTGTGATATCCACCAGTTGGCCTTTCTTATTCTATTATAGATATTCTAAAGTTACAACTTTAGCTTTTGTATTCTTTCTTCATGTACTGTTAGCAATTCAAAAGAACGAACTAAGGAATAAAAACAAATAACTTTGTCAAAACAAATTCAGAGATAATTCTTCTCAACCCTCGGGGCATTAAGAGGGACCTAGAAAGCCTGGTCTTAAATAATTCAGGGAGATTTTCTTTAATTTAAGTTTTTGGTTTGGGTTAAAATCCATGTTTCCTTACGATGTATTACTCTATATTGACATAGATCATGTTCACTTTAGGGTGCCAAAAGAACACAATAACAGGTTTTATTAAGGAGAAACAGAACTAGAGGTCAAGAGTTATTGGTTCTGGAAACCTGAAACAGAGAAAGAACCAGAGTGTGAGGAATACAGATGAAGAAAGCTAGGACCTTAAAAACAATGATGACCAGAGAACAGCTTGTGCCTTCCTGCATTTCAGTAAGTGATATGGGAAGGCTCAGTGATGGCAGAATGCCTGGAAAGTTATTAAGAGAAACTTCTGGGACTTCATGTGTAGCTGGGCTGCATTGGCCCAATTTATCCCAGATGTGTCTACCACAGCTAACAAATCCTTTTTTTTTTTTTTTTTTTGTATTTGCCTTCCCCCTCCCCTTGCAGGTTGGTAAAAAAATACCAATTCTAAATTCTAAAGATTCAAGACACTGAGATTTCTCCTGTGGCATAAAAATGAGAAGCTTGGCTCCTAGGAAACACAGAATGGGGCTTTGAACTGATTTTTCTCTCAGGCAGCATTTGCATGACATTCTCTATACTTCCTCAAAAGCATATAAGGAAAACTTGACTGTGAATGGGTCAAAATCTTTTAACCTTTCTTTCCATTGGAGTATTATTCGACAGAGATGCATGCCCTCCTTCCCAGACCATGTCACCTTACCGTTGTATATTTCACCAAGCTGTAATTCGGGGAGACAGGGAGAGCTGGAGGGAGAAACACAGAACAGTATCAAATGACATAGAAATAAAATAAGAGATGTGAGAGAGAGACTGGAAGAAAATACGAAGTTTGGTCTAGAAGTCAAGAAGGAAGGGGAAGGTCCTAGTACTAACACCAACTGATTCACTAAAACTATGACTTTTATGATCTTCTCCAGTAGTGTCAATATTAAAGTACAACGGAGGGAGGCCAGAGGAAAGGCAAGCCATCACCTGTCATCTTCACCGCAATCTGGACATCTTTCTCAACTGGTACTGGAGACCCTCCACAGGATGGCCCAGGCTGTTCTTTGGTCTGCACCTCCTCTTGTCTTTGACTTATGTCCCAGGCTCCTCTTCATTGCTCATGCCACGCCCTCTTCTGAAGCATCTTTCCATCTCCTTTCCACTTCCCTAAATTCCATCTATCCTTCCGCATATATGTCACAAGTCTCTCCCTTTGTGAGACTCCCACTGCGTCTTCCAATCAAGTGTGATGTCTTCATTCTCTGAATAACCAGGGACTTATTCAGACCATACTTTCAACACTTGGCATTTTATATCTTATTTGGTCCAAAAATGTTTACTGAACACAACCTATGTGTCACACATTGTTTTAGATGCTGTTCACTGTTTTCATGGAGTTGAAGGCTATTTGTATCCTGTGTCCCTAAAGTTCCTTAAAGGAGGAACTGTTTCATTCATCTTTGGATCTTCTGCACATCTACTACACTTAGAAAAGACTTAGTAAGTTCTGTTGAATCAAATGGAATATAATTCAAGTAGCAATATTTTTTCTTTCCTTGGAGGATTCTGTCCCATAAAATCAGTCCTTGGTTCTGTTAGTGTGAGCGGTTCCCTGCCTCTAACATGGAGAGCTCCTTTCTTTGTCAGAAGAACAAATGAGTATAATAGATTCTGAGGATATTAAGAAGACCCTCCAAGCTGGACCATTGCTGTAAAGGTCCATGAGTTCATTTCCAAGACTTTGTACCTCCTAATATATTGTCTTCCCTTGTTTTGTTTTCTGTAGATTCTCTAAGGCATCCATAACCCCCTAACATTGAAGAATATAGCAAAGAGAAATTATTCTTAGTTCTGAGGGAAAAAACTACTGCGTCACAGTATTATCATTTGACCATTCTCAGGAGTTTCTCTGGAGCATTATCTTTCAGACTGAGGGATTCTGATCTGCCTTGGGGCAATTAAAATGTAATGGTGGTGTTGGCCAGAGGGAGCCCTGAGCTGACTGATCTCTGAAAGGGTAGATAGCATTTCCATCATGTTTAGTCTTTTTTGAGTGAACTGTGTTTGGTTTGGGGATTGTACCTGGTAGACTCTCAATGCATAATTTATTTAAAAAAATAAATGAATAAAAGGAGAATGAAGTCCAAATGTGGTAAACAGTGGTGAGAGTAACCTGGAACAAGATTATCAACCAGAGTTCAGCAACCTTGGCTTTGGCTTCTCTGCACTTCACTAACCCATGGGATTTCATCACAAATGTTGATAGTTACTGATACCATGCAATACAGCGCCATCTCCACCATGTGTCTATCTCCTCTTTAGAGGTTTGCCGCGAATGAGGAGCCCCATGGTTCTTGGTGCAGAGCTGAGCACATAGAGATGGGCTGACCTGAACAAGAGGAAACTGTTCTTGTAAGGATGTATGTGGCCCAGCTACTCTCTGAAGTCCTTCAGACTTTTAATATTCTGAAATGCATTATTAGCTGTATCTTTCTCATAGCATGTAGCCCCAGATATGAATTTCCATTTCTTCAAGGAAGACTTTTTTAGATCATATTTTCCCCCAGTTTCAAAAAACAATATTCAAAAAAAGAACTCAGAAAAGACAGCACATACAAAAAATAAAAAACCATTGTGTGCCATGGTCCCATGGTAACAGATGTTGCCCTCTTCCCTCCATTATAAATATAAATGTTACTAATTATCGTGGGATAATTAGTATGGTCATTTGTGGTCCTCTCCAAACTCTTAAGATTTTCTGGTTTAACAATGAACCCTGATTCAGACCTGCCCCAGAATCCCAAATCTAAAGCTTTAGAATTTACTTTATAGAAAATCATGATTCCTAGTATTTGACTCCTTGGGAACTTGGACTTAGCATTAACATCCACTGTATTTCCCATAGATCATGTTTTCACATTATTTCTTATGAATTTCTGGATTAATGAATGAATATTTCAGTGTGCTTATTCCCTCCAGTTCAGTTACTGGGATCTTGATGCTGAGGTAGAAACCTAGATGGCAGCTTGGATTCAGGCAGGAGTGTCTCCTCATGTGAGCCACCATATTATGCCCACTGCTCCAGAGCTGTGATGCCAGATTTATGGTGATGGCCACATGGATGCTGAGCCCTTTATGAGGAAATGTCTCCCTAGCAGGAAAAACACACAAAGGATGCTTCCTTTGCTTTATGTTTTAAATAGATTTTGTCCAAATGCACCAAGACAAAGTATAGCAGATTACCTTGGAGATTATAGGTCTCAGCTCTTGTAACATGAATTTCTTTTGGAAAGAAAAGTTAAGTGATCTCTTCCCACCTCCTGTTGTTAGCACAACCACTTTCCCATAGATTTATAGGAAAATCAATTTCCCAGGAAGGTGGGTGGGACCAAATGATGATCCCTTAGAGAAAGAAAGACTAGTGTAACTCACCTCTCTGGATTTATCCAAAAGCAAAGTATTTGGAATTCAGAAAATCTCAGGAAGTTGAGATTAACAAAAAATAACATGAATGACTAGTGAGTGGTGCATCCATTGATGCTAAAAATAAGTCAAATCCCATTAAGAAGGATTGTGTATTAATAAAAATGTCACTGTGGAATGTGGGGAGTAACAGGTCAGTTGTAAGTAAATAGGGTCAGAAATTTCTGCCCAGGCTAGGAAAGCTGGAATCTTCCAGAAAGGTGCCAATACAGAGTTAGAACAACCAATAGACCAGGTTATTCAGAAGACACATGGTCTCCATCACTCATGAGAGCAGTGCAAAATAAGAAAGCAGTATGGAGTTATCCACTCATAATATATAAGAAAGTCACAAAAACAAGAGTGCAAAAACAATATTCATTTGACTTTGTAGTATTTTTATTTATAATTATCCCTCAAACAAAAATTTTCATCGTTGATTTTTTAAATAAAATTGATGTTACTAAAATCCTTGTAAGAATCTATGCCCCTCACCAAGCCTAGCACCTAAGACATTAAATAATTTTTTGCTACTTTTTAATTGATTAATTGATATTAGGATGAAGAGGAGTCTAATTTCATATTAAAATCTTCCATGAATAATTCATTATTATAAACTTGAGTAAATTTTGGCATTCACAGTTTCCTCTTACGTGTAAATTCTAAAACCAAAATGACTTAAAAGGCACTAGGAAGTCTTAAATAATTTAAGAAGGTCTTGATATTCACTTGAGTAAATATCTTTAACATCTTGGGACTCCAGCAGTTTTAAAGATCTGGGGTCACACCTCCTGTTCTCTGTATATCCTTTGTGTCGTGAAAGAGTCATTGCCCTGAAAACTGTCAAAATACTATGAACACTGAAAATATTACCATGATCATTGCCCTAGAAAATAAACACCCTGATGAAAAACTAGGTTTTAAAAGAGACATATCACTCCTCACACGTGTTATTTCTGGTGGTGGAAGCCTGGCAGATCCCTAAATCTACCTCACCCCAAGGACGTGTGCCCCCATGTCTCTGATACAGTCACCAAGTATGGCATCCAGCAAGGCCGTGCCATTTATTGGTTGTCACTGATGGTGTTTTTCTATTGAGCAGCATGGATATTTGTAGTTTTTGTCTTCCTTTGAAGTTAAGCAATTGCATCCCATTGCCTGGCCATGACATCTTACTTCACCTTCTTATAGAAACTGTATTTTCTTGGAAGACTATCAGCTGGTATCTTGTAGCTGACCACCCATAGAGCTACAAGTCGGGGCCCAGAGGACTTGGCTATGGTTTAGCATCCACTGAGAGTGAGGGCAAAAAGCCATGGTCCTCTTCATGGCAAAGAAGCATGAAGGTTGATGATGAATGAGCAATGGATCAACATCTTGGTTGAGTACCTGTCCTATGCCTAATGTGGAGGGCCAGGCTTACGGAAAAAGACACATTCTTTCCTTCAAGAGCTATACAGTCTAGCTGAGAAGATAAACATAAACATGAAAATTAGTACAGAACATAGATTTTCATCTTCATGAGGATATGAATGGCAAGAAAACAAATGCTGAAGGAGTTCAGGAAGAGTAAGCTGGGGGTGTCAATGACAGGGGAAGTTTCACAGAAGGAGTTGAACTTGCGCTCTGCCTTAAGAGGATAGGTGGAAGTTAGAAGGGGAAGCGAGGATGCTGACCCATACCAAGCAGATGGGCTGTGTGGGGAATAGTGAGGTAATGAAAGGTCTTGACATCTTGTCAAAGAAGTTTAGACCCAGTGTGGCTGGAAGTAGAGACTCACTAGAGATTTGGAGCTGGAGAATAGCCCAACTATATAAAACAGCTGAAAATACAACACAGCAATCAGTCTGGGATTTTTCTCATGGGTACAGAGAACTGAGGGATTAATTCAGGTATGACAGACTGAATATTTTCCACGGCCTCTGAAGTGTACCCAAGATCGCTGATGCACACTCCTCCACAACCCTGTGTCCAGTACAGGTATATGTGTAGGCCCCAGCCACAGCAAGAGCTCACTCAGGAGCAGGTCATTAAGGAGAAAGAAAGTTCTGGATTTTTAAAATAATTAATGAGGTTTATGCTTTATCGCCCAAATTAGGCGCCCCCTGAACTGGTAAAAATTTACAAAAATACCCCTGTTCAGAATTTGTAACAGTAACTCTAGAGGAAACTAATGTGTGTGCTTTTGAGAAAGGCAGAGTGATTAAAAGCACAGACTTCAGAACCAGAGCATCTAGATTTGCATCCCAGCTCTATCACTTATTAGCTGTGTGGCCTTGGATAAATTTCTTAACCTCTCTGGGCCTCTCAGTTCTCCATTTGTAAAACAGGAATAATTATAGTACCTATCTTAGGGGTATGTTTAAGAATTGAGTTGGTTAATTTTTGTAAAGTACTTAGAACACTGAGGACTAAGGACAAAGTGCTATATAAATATTTGCTAATAATAAACAAGTAATATGGAAAAAGCAGAATTTTCCTAAAGAAAGTAAAGTATTGAGGTTCCATAGGGGTTTATGTAACCCACTGAAGAGAGACAAACATCTTAAAAATTTTAGATCCCTGATTATAGCAGTGTCTCTCCACATGGATAGACAGAGGGATGTTTAGTCCATCGGGGACACTGACAATATCTGAAGACACTTTTGGTTGTCACAACTGTGATGCGAAGGCATGGGGTCTGAGGGAGCTACTGTCATCTAGTGGGCACAGAAGAGGGATGCTTCTAAACATCCTACATACATAGGAAAGGCTCCCACATCACAAAGAATTATCCTGTCCAAAGTCTTCGTAGTATTGAAGTTCAGGAACCTGAATTAAGAGCACATGTTACTGTTCATGACAAACACGACATCGTGACAAACATTGCAGCAGAGTGGGAGCAAAAGGAAAGTCCTGAATGCATCCCCTAATGCACTTCTTGTGCTCTTTACATCCCTCTGCTCACCCATTTTAAAATGATGATCACTGATGACGATTTCCTGTTGCAGGCTGTAAATAATGATAAACAAGGAATGGAAATTGGGGAAGTATTTTTTTTTCAATTTAGTCCATCGCTATGTGCTAACATTGTCAATATGTCCATCTTTGTGCCAAATAGAATGTGTTGTACAAAAGAAGATGAAATCCCCTCCCTCGGAAACATTCTCTCTGGCTGAGAAACCAAGAGCAACACTTAGCAAATTATTAGAGTGCCTCATACAACAGTGTGTGACCGAGATTGAGAAAACAGCTTGACACCACATGCACTGTGACTAGTCCCAGAAAGGAGAAATTAGATTCATTTCAAATTTTGTGAAGGCTCCGTGCAGTCCAAGTTGAGCTTGAGATATTAATGGGGTTTTGATGGATGCGGGAAAGGGCATTCTTTTGGATGCCACTGGATTAGTGAAAGCATGGTGGTGAGAATATTCATGTGTGCAGGGCACAGTAAAGAATTGTCTCTGGAGGGCGCCTGGGTGGCTCAGTTGGTTAAGCGACTGCCTTCAGCTCAGGTCATGATCCTGGAGTCCCAGGATCGAGTCCCGCATCGGGTTCCCTGCTCGGCGAGGGAGTCTGCTTCTCCCTCTGACCCTCCCCTCTCTCATGTGCTCTCTCTCTCTCTCTCTCTCTCATTCTCTCCCTCAAATAAATAAATAAAATCTTTAAAAAAAAAAAAGAATTGTCTCTGGAGGGTTATTTCAGGAGCTGAGGGTAAGGAGAAGCTTGGTGAGAATAGGAAATAAGTGTGGATAAAGATGGAGCCAGTTAAGGCATTTAGATCCATCCTTGAAGGTTATAGGGAAATATATGTCCAAATTCTTCATGCATGAAACAACAAAAAGAAAAATGTGTTTTAAGACACTGGGCTATATCACTTGAAGGCAGACTTCAGCAAGGAAAACACAGGGATGGATCATGTGCCCTGCCCTTACTGTGAGGTGAGGAGAAGGGCCTTCTGCTCTGGAGACCAATGCATAAAGCACAAGCTGCTAAATCCGTGTGCTTCCTGTGAAAGGTGTTGTTTAACCTAGCAACAGTTTGAAGTTTATAGACATTTGCATGCTGAGATGTGCTACCGCACAGCGCCATTTACAAACACTGCCATGAGCCCAGCCTTTAGCTTGGGGTGGGTATTCATGTTTACTTAGCTATCTGGGTTTTTTCTTTTCTTTCTTTTTTTTTTTTTTTTTGGTTACTAAATTATACATGTAAATCAATATGTATCTTGAATTTACATATCAAATGCAAATGGTACGACTGTCACTTTTTCTCCTGTTCCATATTTGTTCTCTGCAGAATGAATACCATATGCACCTTCAATGAATCACTCTGAGCCTTTGCCCTTCTTGCTTCTCGAAAATCATTATGGATGAAATAGGGAGAAGAGTTCTCCAGAGCATTCCAAAGAGCCAAGCACTACACATGGCCAAACAGAAATCAAGAATCAGATAATTCATCTGGGAAGCGTGTCCAATATCAGACAATAGGGGGTGATGGTAGCTGCTACAAACTGAGGAATGAATGCCCTACTTAAATATATTAAGCTTAAAGAGAAAATTACATCTGCTGGGAGGCAGGAAACAGACCTAGGCCAAAGGGCCCGAGAGCTATGCCTTGGCTGCCCATCATCCTATGCCATACATATGTGCCCACAGTAGAGATGTAAGACTCAGTCTATAATCACTAAGAGGGATCTGTTCCCCATGCCCAGTGCCCTCATCAAGGATAAGCCCTCCCATCCCTAGGTCACCATCATTCATCTGTAGTCCTAGGCTCCTTATATAATGATTCTCTCCTCCTTGGCTGACTTACCAGTCTTGTGAGGGTCCGTGGCCCCAGCTGGTCTCTCTGGGCAGGGTCCAGGGCCCTTCTTTCTATCTGCCGGCCTATCCACATTGACTTTCAGATGGCATGGCTCATTTGGCCTTCTGATTACTCAGTTCAGTGGTTATAGCCCAAGCTCCATCCCAAAATCCTCCCTAAGGAATCCTATCCACCTTTAATAAAAAAGAATTAAATAGACCTCCAGACATGATTGCTAGGAATATTTTGGAGCAGGAAAGCAAATTAGCTCCCCCCTTGCCCTCTTCTAATTCCACCTCTAAAATTCCACTCAGCTATTTCTGACATCGTCTTTCCTCGTGTAAAATAATTTCTACTATTAACTGAATAAAATAGGCAAGATTAATTCTGAGATTTTTTTTAAAACTAAATTTGAGTTTGATCCTTTTCACCAAATCTCATTGCATTTTTTTTTTTTTGCCTGTTCAGTACAGTTTCCCATTAAGAGCTATCAAATTCAATCAAGGTACTCAATTCTTATGGTTCAACTTTTCTGAAATTCAGTGTTCTTCTCTCCTTCTCAATGAACTTTGCTAAATGCATGCATAGAGTTGTCATTCAACGTTAGTTACAACGAACTGATGCATTTCAAGTCTTTCATATCCAAGACAGGAGCAATAAGACCTTAATCATTTCCAAATGGAAACAAAGTTCTCCAATCTTTGACAGCCGTGCTGTGCCAGCACCGTCAGTTCCCCGGTCATCCAGTCCAAATGGTGAAAAGAACTCCACTACCTTCCATTCTGACCCCCACCCCTCACCTATTGAAGGGATGCCTTAGGAATCCAATTACGTTCAAAGTGCAGTGGCTAGTTTCAAAGATTTCCTAATTCTCACCCACCACTACCTTCAAGAATGAGAGTTGATGCTCAGAGCATCCTAAAATAACTGAAGCTGTGTTTATTTAATTTACTTCCTCCATACTCACATGCACATGTATTACTTTTTTCTTTTTCTTTTTCTTTTTTTTTTTTATTTGGTGCTAGGAGAGAAAGCAAACCAATGTACACTGTAATGGAACCACTAATGAGCTGATGTTATCTGCCGGCCTCTTTAAAATGCTGTTCCCTTCCTGTTTTGCATTTGTTGGGTTATAATTTTAAATTAAGCATGCATCCCCAGCTCTCCTCCTCATCCCACCTCTCTAGAGCTTTCTTCTCTCCCTTTCTCTGGGTCATCCAAGAATCATTTCTTGGAGATTGATAGGGATTCACACTTTTACATGCCTGTGTGCATGCGTGCGCACACGCACGCGTGCACACACACACACAGACGTATGCCATAATTTAGTACCCTGTGATTTTAGATTGAAAAAGAATGCATGTGTGCACACAAACTCTCCTTCTCGTGTATATGTGCATACATTCATCCTGTATCACCTTTCTTCAAAATAACTTTTTGAGCTTCTTTAACGTTTTTTGTTTCCTACGGACTTTTTTCCCTAAAAAAGTAGCTTTTTTTGTTTGTTTGCTTGTTTGTGTGTGGAAACAAAATCCTCAGTGTCTAGTGAGGGTCCCTGGATGAAGCTTCCTAATTTGGAAAGAGGAAGAATTGATGTTTTGCTGGGGGGAAAGAGTGGTTTCTTATGCATAAGTTTATCACACCTCCAATTTCCCCAACACAAGCTTGATTTTCACCTGCTAACCTCTATAATTGTTAGTAGCACCTCTTTTGCTTTCAGTAGTTGCCTGGTGTGGGCCATAAATTATATGGTCATTGTTATGCCTAGCATTTACATGCAGTGTAATTACATTTGCTAATGAAATGTGTTTGCTAAAAAAATGGAGTGTACGGGGCACCTGGGTGGCTCAGGCAGATTCCGACTCTTGACTTCAGCTCAGGTCATGATCTCAGGACTGAGAGATGGAGCCCTGAGATGGGCTCTGTGCCCAGCTCTGAGTCTGCTTGGGATTCTCTCCCTCTGCCCCTTCCCCCGTTCACACTCTCTCTCTCTCTCTCTCTCTCAAATAAAGAAAGAAATAAAATCTTTATTTAAAAAATGGAGTGCACCAAGGTGAAGAAACATTTCAGAAAGGCCAACTTTAATCCGGACTGTGAAGTAAACCAAGAATCTATGCTCAATACCCAAAAACTGGCCTTGGTCTGTGCCAGTTATCCCTTCTGCACCCAAGATCTTCGTGCTATTCCTGAATGAC
The DNA here is from genome assembly GCF_003265705.2 of Callorhinus ursinus. Taxonomy (NCBI): domain Eukaryota; kingdom Metazoa; phylum Chordata; class Mammalia; order Carnivora; family Otariidae; genus Callorhinus; species Callorhinus ursinus. The sequence continues at coordinate 34,500,611 of NW_027397073.1, forward strand.
CACAGGTTTAATGGTTGATCTACCACCTTCTGAGTGCTCGGCCTCAGGTGTAACCCACTAAAATGCTGGCTTCTGGATTTGAACCCCTCACATCTCTCATCTCCATTGTCTCAACCTAGTCAACAGAGGCTCATTAAGTGCCCTGCTTTGTCAGAGCTTTGGATCTCCTCAGGGTGCGTGTGCAATTGTTCCCCTATAACCCAGCAGGAGTCAGGACACAGGAAGGGACTGTTTGAATCTGTTCTCCCAAGGCCCGGCTCACACCTCTTCCTTGCCATTCAGCCCACCAGAAAGTTCATGCTCCACTAAACTCAAAGCACTCTCAGTCTATAGCTCTAATTTGTCAGTGAAACATAAGAGCTTAGTGACATCTCTTATCTTTTGTCGTTTTTCTTGTGTTTATGTGAGTCCCTGACTGGACTGTAAGCACCTCAAGGCAGAGACAGGGTCATCCTTTAGTACTTATCAAAGGATTGGACACACAGAAGTTGTTGAGTGGATTTTGGCTGATGATCCCTGTACACCATGAGAATGAAACCCTCAAGTTGCACACTTTAGTAAACCCGTAGAAGCTTTGTGGAAATGGAAATGACATCTGAGTCGGCTTCTTACGCACTGGGTGAGTGTGTAAGGCACACATGAGACACTCCACATCACAGAGGTTGTTGGCTATCAGAAACGGAAAGGGCTTTACAGATGGTCTAACTCAAATGCCTTTTTTTATGGATAAAAACCAGGCTGACAGCTTGTTCAAGGACAACACCACAAGTTGGTGGCACAGCTGAATCCTGAAATGCACATGGTTGCCACTCCTTCCGCCACCTCCCCTGTACGCCCCTGTATGCCCAACCTTCAGCTAGAGACTTTGAGGCAGAATATCAATTTCCCAGTCAAGGAGTTTTTGATTTGGCTGTGAAATAGAGGCTCGTGCTCCCTCAAAATCATTTCTTGGCTTTTTTTCATGTAATTTTAGGATTTTTTTTCCCCCCAAGTCATCTCCAGACCTGTCATCTCCCGAACTGCTTGTCCACAATCACTCCAGCTCTCTGCAGGAGAGAATCATCTGTGGAGTGGCTGCCAAAAATCAAGAATATTCTTCACAACAGGCCTCTGCCAGGATAGATCTCCAGACCCCACTCTTGCCACTCTTCGCCTTCTCCTTTGGATTCCTCTTACATCTTTCTCTCCACACCCCAGTGTCATTCGGCATAGCATTTGTGTGTGCTTAGCTTCTTCCTCCCTGCTCCTGCTAACATCTCCCTCCCACCCTTTCCCCTGTAAGCAGACATTTGTGCTCAGAGGTACCATACTCTCTCTGGCTCCAGGCTTTTCACAGAAAATTCTTCCTCCCCAGCCCTCAACCTTCAGTCCCCATCCCCTCTCCCTGCCCAGGAGTTCCTTGGCTATTTCTCCTAAGACACAAGGCCCTTCATTACTGACTAAGACGCTCCTCTCCAGGGAATCTATTTTAAACAATCAAACTGAAAATAATGTCTGACTTTTGTTTTGTTTTGTTTTTGCTTGGTTGTTTTATGTAACATCTGTAAATACTATACTATACTATTTTTATTTATAATTTGGAGGCATTTTTTAGTGTATGTGGTCAATTTTTATGAAAACTATTTGGACTATCGATCTAGTGGTCCAAATCACAATCCCGTATTACAATGCAGTACTCAAGGAGGAATCAGATTAAATTTGGACCCACAAAGCCTCGGGAATATGGTTTATGTACCACTTTTATATTCTATAAAAGACGCTACTACAACACAAGAATTCTTACATAAGCTAACACTCCTGACATGGGCAGGTATGAAACAAACTGAGGGTTCTAGAGGGGAGGGGGGGTGGGGGGATGGGTTAGCCTGGTGATGGGTATTAAAGAGGGCACGTTCTGCATGGAGCACTGGGTGTTACATGCAAACAATGAATCATGGAACACTACATCAAAAAGTAATGATGTAATGTATGGTGATTAATATAACAATAAAATAAAAAATAAAAATAAATAAGTTACAAAGAAATTAAAAACAAAATGGCAACTTATTAAAGAGGAAGAGAAAGGAAGTAAAGAGAGAGGCAGTTTTTGCCAATTAGCCATTCATTCTTACAAAGAGAAAATAGAAGCATAAATTCTTTTTTACAAGGTGCCCAGCCTGTCTGCACACAGCCTTCAGTGTCCTCCCTCAACACTCTGGGGTCTCCAGGCATGCATGTAATTCCCACCCTCTATCCCTTATTAGCTATGACCCACCTCGGGCCTAGCTCTGCCTTATGCTTACTCAAGGCATATTGTTTTAATTCCTTCTCTCTTTTCCCGAAGTGAGTTCCTCAGTCTTAGCTTTCATTATCCCCCGGCTCAAAGTTATACGTTTTCTGAACACCCAAGTCAAAAGCCCTGTCTTCTCTCTTCCACCATTCTAGCAAGGTCCTCATTTTTCCTTCCTGCCAGATCTCAGGAGCTTCTTGGCAGTAGTGGCCAGTTTGGCGGGGGCATGATAACCAGTACATGCAGCCTGTTTCAAATAACGCCCTTCCCCTTTGTCCATTACCTGGGGAGGACAAAGTGTCCGCTCCTTATTCCATGGACCATCTATGGGCATGTCCTTTGCACTGTCTTCTTTTAGGAATTAGGAGGTTATAATACAGGAGGAACCCTGCCCTCAAGCAGCTTACAAGTCTAGACAGAGAAGTTGCCTACACAGGGAAGGAAATGAAGCCTACAAAGGTGAGAAATGCCCTCGAGGGCGCATGATGGTATAGGCAGTAGATGGCAGAACATGGCTAGAAGGAAATGATCCCCATGGGGGAATGCCAGGAAAGGCTGAATGGAGATGGGGCTTCAGGACTGTTTGCTCTCTTCACAGGTGACATGCTAACTTGCCTAGAAAGTGAGGGGGAGTCCGATGCCATGGCCCTCATTGCAGCCTTCCTCTTTGCATCACCTGGCAGTCTTAAGAGAGCCCCGAAGCTCTAGCCGCCAAGTGCAGTGGGAAGGAGGTTTGGGGGTTAATGAGTTTTGTTAGCGTGTTACTTTAGTTGCTGTCGTTATTTCTGAGCATACGCCTAGAGGCTTGCAGTGAATGCATTTTATTATTAATATTAAGCATTTTGTACAGTACTTTCTGTTTGCAAAGTACTTTACAATCATTAATTAGTTATCCCTCCTGACACCCTTTCGAAGTGATCCAGGGCTCATTCACTCCCCTGTTTGGTTAAAAACATAGGCCCCAGCATGTTGAGGTTAAATGACTTGGCCAGGGTCACCAGGCCCATCAGGGGAAAGGCCAGGATGAGAACTCCCCTGTCTCCCTTCAGGCCAGGGCTGACCCTGCTAGACCCAGCAGTTTCACTGGACAGAGCTCATAAAGGTCACAATAAATAAATAAATGAATTGGAGCTGGAGGCAGGAAAAAATGGTTCCAAGGCCTCATGACTAAGGTCTGGGGACACCTCTGTCACAGTGGCACAAACTGGAAATTGCTGAGAGAAGAGCAAAACTGAGCTCAGTCATAACATAACCTTCACCTTCTCACAGCCGGTTTTAACAGGTCCTCCTGGAGCTCCTCGCTGTCCTTGTTGCTGGCTCCTCTGAGTTTCCTGTGCACATTCCTTTTTAACTCGGAAGGCATTTACTGCCCAAAAGGGCTCCGCGATGTATAATAAGTGGTGATGCCTGGAAGAGCACCGTGTCAATTTAATTTGAACCAGTTTGACAAGTCTGATACACTTTCAGGACAGCAGCCCACTGCGCGACAACACAAGACTTCTCTTGTTAGGTCCTTACCCTCGCTATTTCTCCTGCAGGTAATTACCGCAGATCAAGAGACCGATTGTAAACGCGATGTTTTGCTGACAACACAAAGCTGGGGAGAAGCAGGAACTCCAGTTTGAGAGGCAAAGAAAATGCAACACGATGTGCTGCCCTCTCTAAGCCTCGATGCGGCAAATGAAATTCAGCCTTGACAAACGCACATTAATGCCATTGGCCAGGGAGAGGGGGGGACGGGAAAGTGCTGACCTACAGAAGGAACATTTTCTAAAGGTGTCCCTGGACCGTGCTTTTGGAAAAACCACAGAGGGCATCATTAGAGCCAAGAGCCTCTGGGAGTTGTCTTTTTATTTTAAAATAACACATCAGCGTGGGAAAGAGGGCTTTTCCCCCCCACTTCTTTCCCCACGCCTGCCCACGCCTACTCTCTGGTACTTCTGCCAATTGGAGTAGCTCTTAAAGACATTTTCCAGGGATTAGTGATCAAAGCTGACATCCTGTAAGGAAATAGAGATCTTCTAAAAACAGGAGTACCCGATTTAAATCTCCTTATGGCAGATGTTTTTTTTTTTTTTTTTTTAAAGGAAAACCTGTTTTGCCTCAATGCAGGCAGGACAAGCCTAGCCTTGATTTATGCTCATTACTCTCACAATCTTCCTTTCGGATGTGGGGGGGGGGGGATCATGACTGTTCAGTTCGTAGCACATTTCTCACTTTCATTTTGATGGTATTTCCAGAAAAATGTCATAGAACCAGATGGGCCACCTTCCCCCGCAACTCCCAAAGTTAGCTTTACCTTCAAGGAGAAGAAAACACCCTCCACGGTTTAGCACATATTTCGCAAGATTTCCTTCTCGGGTTTGTTTTGTTGTTTTAAGCACTCTTTCTATTTTCTGAAGTGGGCACATCCTAAGGGCCTTTCGCCTTGCTGGGTGTGTTGGGTGCCCTGGGGCTGGCCACAGTGAGGAGACACAGGAAGAAAAGATACCAGGCCGTGTCCTCAGAGGACTTACCATCTAGGTGACTGAAGAACATGGTTTTGAAAATAACAACTCTGCTCGGCTCTCTTCGAGATGGGTCAGATTGCTGGTAGACGATCCATGTACAGAGATCTATGGATCAGGCATAAGAATAATCTACTAACTCATGGAGAAAAAGGCTCGAGCAAACCTTGAGAAATGAATATACCTACCTACACACACACATGATCTTTTGTTCGAATCTAAAAGTCTCATTTGACCTAGAATTGCTGACCTGTGCTCTTTGAATTCTACTTGATAGCCCTCAAGTTTCTAGAAGCTGGAGAGGAATTTGATTTGGAATTTACTTGGTTCACACTGAAGGTACCTCAGGCCTGACTCTGTATTTGTGGTTTCTTCGGAACAGGACCTCATTCCTGGACACAAAGAACTTGTTTCTCTTCAGTGTGGCTTTGTTTCTCTGGTGAGGTCCTAAACTCCCGAGCTGACCCCCCCCCCAAGGTTCCTTTACCTACCCTCATTAAGCTCTCACAGGGCCCCGAGGCTCCCAAAGGGAGGGAAGTTGTCATTCCTCCTGGAGACTGCTCATCTTCACAGCCCCTGTCAGGTGGCCCCCTTTCCTGGTGGCTTTTCTCCTTCTTCTGACACCCTATCCAGCAGGGATCACTCATCAGGTCCTTTCAGAGTGGCAATGCCTCGTTGTACAAATTCTTTTTGAGTGCCTGCTAGATGCCAAAGTGTCATTTGTTTAAGCAGTCCTTAGTAATAATATGGAAATAATAGCTAGTATTAATTAAGCATCTATTGTTATTGTGTGTAATAGATGCTCTGTGCTAAATGCATTACAGCATTACTTCATACAGTCCCCATAACAGCCCTACAAATAGGTGTATCTATTGTCCCCATGTTTAATGTGAATAATCTCAGGCTTAGAGACGTTGCTAAGAATTTCAAGATTATATATATAGTAGGTGACTATGGCAAGGCTTGCAAGCAACTCTGGCCAGCTCAGAACTTTCTGCTCTTAGTCTCTGCCTTCCTACATGAACACAAAGGAAATGATAATATGGAATGTATACAGAATTGTTGTTCTTCCATCAAAACTGTTTTAAAACCAGGTGAAAGCTTGGGACTAAGAAATGTGAACAAACAAAATACATATCAAAACATCCATGCACTGAGTCATGCTCTGATTCATAGGAGAATCATTCAAGTCTTTATTCAGTGACTGGTGATTCTTCTTTTACAAATAATCATCATCTTCTGTTCCTTCACTTACCAAAGGGCAAAGAACACTCACTCCGCCTTTAATCTGTAAGGAAAATGAAGTTGGTGGATAGTATAATTCTATTCCCAAGAAAATAAAGCTAGTAAGTAGAGGGGTCAGGATATCAATCTGTTTGTCTGAGCCCTAACCATGATTTTTAAGAGGGTTTTTGGAAAACATTGTCTAAAAATTCAAATGTTCAATTAATCTTCAGCACTGTAAAGGGGTATTTGTACAAAGGCGATCATAACTTATGGCTTGCTAGAATTGCAAAAACACTCCTCTATTCCAAACCCTCACTGAATGGTTGAGCTCTACATCTTCATGATGCTTGAAGGATCCTGGACTTTTAAGTGTAGTTGTACCAACCTAGGCTACAAATGGTCATGAATCTAGAATATGGCCAGCCCATGGGTTAACTATAACTAACCCAAAGTATAAAAATGTATAATCTCCAAGAAGCTTTTCATGCCTTCACAGGCCATGCCATGACTGGCATGGAATTTTAAGTCAAGAGACTGGTTTTAAGTTTCTTTATTGAGTTAGTATCAACATAGTACTCTTACAAATATTCATAAGCACCTCAATAATCAGGTCTTGACAGGCATAAAATAAAAATTTCTTACAATAATACAGGTAAGAAAAGCTCTATGAAGTTTTGTGAAGCCCGAATTCGTGGCTCTCTTAAACGGACATAAAGCCCTATTAAAAAGTACTTTGCAGGTGTGCAAACCCACAGCTATCTCCAGCAGAGGCCCTGTATGTTTGTTCTGGTGAATAAGTAGCAGACGTGTAGGTGAACCTCTGGAATCGGCTAAACCAGCCCTCCATCTCTGCTTTCAAACATGTTTGCTCTGTAACTCTGCCTCAAACCCACCTTCTTTGAGGACTGATTCCTTCAGTACAAATTTTCTGTGTCTTTGTCTGAGGACTTCAAATATTATATCATAAGGAATTTCCATTCTATGAGGTCCATATTAAGGACATGTTTATGACAAAACTCAGGAAGATTTATTCTCAGTGCAGGATTCTATTGAACTTACCTTATCCTCTGGATATAAGGGATTTAAAACATGCCCCCAGGACATTTGTATAGCAGGTACAACTTTGAAATCCCCACATCTAATTTAATTTAACACAACATGTGTTTGCTGAACATCTGCTTAACACAGTTCTGGTTACTGAGAGATACAAGAGAAAGTACAGAAACTTCTCTGGGTAAATGTAAGCTTAGCTGAGTATGAAGGATTTGTACACATGAAATAACAGATAAACAGATAAAGGAGAATATGAAATTCAAAAACATGATGAAATGTATTATAGCCAGGGTATATACCAGAGTATCAGAGGAGAGGTCAATATTGAAATTAGTATAGTCCTAAGATACTGAGTGACTGACCTCCTGCCTGAACCTCTGATTTGGAGAGGAGTGATCATCAAGAGATGGATGAAGAGTTTTCCACCAAAAGGAGAGTCAAGATCATGGCTAGCATTTGGGTAGGACATTGGCAAGTTGTGAAACAAACTGATGTGAGAGTCACATGTTACAGATGAGGTTGGAAAAGAAGTTTGGTGCAGTAGAGAAATGGCTGCCCACATGCATCCCAATACGGACTTACAGAATGTTCCTCGCACATTCACAGAAGAAACAATGGGCCCCAGTTGCAAGTTGGAGGGACTGGCCAGAGCTCCCTGCAGATTCTCATTGAAATATTTCTCATCAAGAGGACATTTAAGAGGATAGAAAGGGGTGTAAATGGCCAACAGGAGGACTCACCGAAATGAAAGCAGCAAAATAATTTCCCAGATTGCCACTGACTATTAAAATAGGCCATGAGGGTCCATGGTTATTACTTTAACAATTAGTTAATTTTAGCAGCAGGGAGGCCATTAGCTGACCAACTCACTCCTCTGCCCAGCATATCCTAGCCAATGAGCTGTGATTGGGGCAATAAAAATGAGATTGTGCCTAGGCAATAAAATATTTAGACTTTTAATATGTTGGTAGAAATGGACTACATTTTAAAGTGACAGAGCATTATATTTTCCTTCTCTTTATTTATTTTTCCAAGGCCAATGTGCCTAATCGTTGCCTCAGCAATCTGAGAGAAGGTATAATAAAAGCAAAGGAAAGACTGTGAGAAGAAACAAAAATTAATAAAATTAAAAAGGAAGGACGCAAATATGTTCTGTGTGCAATGGTGAGTAGAAATACTTTGATTTTATTTCTAAAAAGGAAAACAGTACATGTGTAAAATTGCAGTATAAAAATCAGATTGGCATCATTTATAAAGACTGTGAGAATCAATGATGTACACATAACTTCATCTGTGAGTAGTGTCTATGGCTAATGTCTTTATCCATAAATGTCATCCAAATGTAAGTAAATTGCCAATTTTAAATTAATTTGCAGAATGCATACAAATAACTTAAACATTCTATATACAAGTTAATGTAAATATTGCAAAACCCCTGAAAATGGAAATGAGTATGCATAACTTTCTGCACCAGTAAAGCCAACATTCACACTGCTATTTTCTTTCAACTGAGGTTTGTTTTTTTACATCAAATGGTAAGTGTAATGTAAACTTGAGATTTATTCTGAGGTGAGCATTCTGAGCTTTATCTTCCTTAAAATCCTCCCCACTGCATATGTGTAATAACAGTCATCCAGTCAGAAGTGGTCTCTCTTCACCCATGGTCTACAGTTGAGTGTCTTTTCTCTTATTGAGAATGTGACTTCCCATTTTCTCTCCCTACCCAAATACTACCCACACATTAAAATGTATTTTGTCCATCCTGAGAAATTGATCTTCTCACTAATAAATGCACCCATTTCTCACAATATATTAAAAATTAGCAGTATTCTAAATAGATTTGGTTGTGATCTGAAACAATGAGAGAAGGCTTTACAGTGAAGTTGACACCTGAGCAATCCTTTAAAGACAGCTCTTCTTTGGAGGAGGAAGAAGAGAGAGCCAAACCCTATGGCTAAAAGATAAGGTCCAGACGAGGGAAGGTTTAAGGAACACACTTGCTATTTTTTCAAGGGCAAGGGCTACTTGGCATGAGGGGGACTTAAATACAAAGCAATAGCAGAGCCACCTGCACCTCACCAATGGTTCTCCAAGCCAGCTAGTTCAACACAAGGCACAACCCTTTCCAGGCCAGGTATACATCCCCTGGACCAGGAGTTCTCTTTGCTTCAGACTCTCAGATGGGCAGCCTTTGCATTGCTTTCATGGCATTACATCATCGTTGAGTTCTTGGCACATCAGTTAGCTTCAAATTTACTAGTATTCATTATTTGTTTAAAAAAAAAGAAAAGAAAAAGAAAAGGAAGAAAGGATAATTTACATTTCCTGATTCAAAGCCAAGGCCTATTCATCATCGCCTGCACATCGCTTATAAAGATGATAAATGAATGTATAGTAACTGAACCCTAAAACAAAATAATGTGTTTTTCTTAAAGCTTCGCAGGGCTGCATTTCCGTTGTAATTAGTTGACTTTTTTTAATCAAATTCTGTTAAGCGGCAGTCAAAATGAAAGCTGATTTTCAGACTGCTAAAAGCAGTCCAAAAAAAAGAGAAGAGGAGAGAAAACAAGGATATTTTTTCACATTTAATGCTACAAAAATAACAAGGTAATTGCATAACTTTCAGAAACAGAAAGAATATAATCATGTCTTGCTGAGTGTATGATATTCAAATATAGGATGCTAGAAGAGAATTTACCATTTGATAAAGAACTAGTTAAATTGCTGTTCCAACTTGGGCAATTCATATAGAAAAGGACATCTTTAAGTTTCTATGGTTCTACATTGCCCATAGGGTAAATTCCAAGTCCCAAATATTACCATTTAACTTGTGTACTTCAACCTAAACTCAGTGCCCATTCTCTCAAAAGCATTTACTCATTCCATCTTGTGGTTCTTTGTTTCTGAGCCTAATATTATTCTGTCTTTCTTTCTTCGACGGCACCACTCTACCCTCCACCTACCTAGTTCCTGTAATTCTAGTATGTATCCCTTCTCTGGGAGGCCTTCCTGATGTCTCCATTTCACAATATTAGCTCACCTTGTAGCTGCTCACATCTCATGCAGCACATTTATGAAATTGTCTGTATTTTGTTCTTCAATTTTGAATGGTTATGAACTTCTCAGACATGTTTCTGTGTGCATGTCTCCCTGCTTAAATTTCATAATCCTTAAGGGGGGGCACTTTACTAATAGAGGTTTCTATTGTTCATGGACTGACCACATTGTGGGAAAAAAGGCAAGTCCTCATTAGACTACAGCAGAAATACTAGCTAGGCAATGTGACCTCTCATCTGTTGAATCTCAGCCTGGGTGGACCTGAGAATCCAGGTCAGCCTCAGTGCCTTCCTCTTACCAAAAAAGCAAGTGGAGGAAAGAATGTATATCCACTGTCATACTTGATATGTGTTAGATATCTAAACTACACAGGATCTGCACCTGGAATACATTTGAAGTATTTGAAAATCATCTTGTCCCTTTGTTTTACCTTCTTTTGTGTTCCACAGCCCCTATTTCTCAAACACATATTCATCCATACAAAATGCCCCAGGGCCATTATGATCTTAACCTTCCTCTTCATTTACTATTGGGACCTGTTCTCAGATCATGCCTTCTTTCTCCAGGGTAAACATTTGTTAATGGTCCCTAAAGGGTGACACCTTCCAGGGGTGAGTCAGGTATTCACTGTTCATGGGTTTGGTGCTGTGATAATGCGTAAGGGCTAGTATTCATTGAGCACAAACCATATGCCAGGAAATCCATTATGTGATTTACAAATGTTTAATCTCATTAAAGTTTCCAAATTTGCATGTAACATTGTACTCTTACTGATAGCCTTGGGGGAAGAGGTGTCCATCTTTCTATGTAAATCTAATTTTTCATTTCAACTCTAGATCTGACCCCTCTGCAGAGATTTCTAATCTCAGAGCCTCTCTCTCTCTCTCTCTTCTCCTTTCTTTCTTGATGTTTATGTTTTTCTTTATAAGGTACCTTATTTTCTCCCAGAATTAATTATCTGTGAGTCTTCTTGTTGACTTTGCCTGTTTTGCAGAAAGTCCTTGCAATCTATACACACAGGTCATCCTGCACTTTAAGATGTTTTTCTATTTTATTTGCACTCATATATTTCACTTGACATTCCTTTGATGCTCTTCCTTGGGAAAATCAGTTATCTGTGTATCTATGGCCCCTTTCTCTTATTTGGGGGTTGGGAATTTGAGGTGCACATGATTCCCCACCACTCAACAAACTTTTCTACATTTTGTGTGTCTTTGGAGCAACAGCAGATAAGGGATACTTAGGTGGTCAGGAACTCTCTTTACAGTAAGGTTACAGGTGTTCTCCCAACCCAATCATTCACAAATTTGAGCTGAATCAGCATCACCTATAGGTGTGGTTAAAACCCCGACTGCTTGGCCCCACCCCCTGAGTTTCCGATTCAAATAGGTTGAGGTTGGTCATGAGTTAAAAGCTCATTCACCATCCAAGTTCTTGGATGGTGCACATACTGTTCATCCAGGAATCACACTTTGAGAATCACTATCCTAAATTTAAGTGATCTCCATTATAACAAGGATGTTGAAAAGTGGTTTATTTGTTTTCAGAAATTATAAACAAATGTATCTATACACACCATCCAGTAGGGTGTTTGTTTTTTCTTTGTTTGTTTTTAAATTGGTTTCTAAGATGGCTAGTCAATGCTCTCTTGACCAAAAATCAAAATAAGCTTTCTATTTTTTTAATTTTTTGTTATGTTAATCACCATATATTACATCATTAGTTTTTGATGTAGTGTTCCATGATTCATTGTTTGTGCATAACACCCAGTGCTCCATGCAGAATGTGCCCTCTTTAATACCCATCACCAGGCTAACCCATCCTCCTACCCTCCTCCCCTCTAGAACCCTCAGTTTGTTTTTCAGAGTCCATCGTTTCTCATGGTTCGTCTCCCCCTCTGATTACTCCCCTTCATTCTTCCCCTCCTGCTATCTTCTTCTTTTTCTTTTTTCATAACATATGTTGCATTATTTGTTTCAGAAGTACAGATCTGTGATTCAACAGTCTTGCACAATTCACAGCGCTCACCATAGCACATACCCTACCCAATGTCTATCACCCAGCCACCCCATCCCTCCCACACACCCACCACTCCAGCAACACTCAGTTTGTTTCCTGAGATTAAGAAGTCCTCATATCAGTGAGGTCATATGATACATGTCTTTCTCTGATTGACTTATTTCACTCAGCATAACACCCTCCAGTTCCATACGTGTCGTTGCAAATGGCAAGATCTCATTCCTTTTGATGGCTGCATAATATTCCATTCTGTATATATACCACCTCTTCTTTATCCATTCATCTGTCGATGGACATCTTGGCTCTGTCCACAGTTTGGCTATTGTGGACATTGCTGCTATAAACACTGGGGTGCACGTCTCCCTCGGATCACTACATTTGTATCTTTGGGGTAAATACCCGGTAGTGCAATTACTGGATTGTATGGTAGCTCTATTTTCAACTTTTTGAGGAACCTCCATACTGTTTTCCAGAGGGGTTGTGCCAGCTTGCATTCCCACCAACAGTGTAGGAGGGTTCCCCTTTCTCCACATCCCCACCAAAATATGTCGTTTCCTGACTTGTTAATTTTAGCCATTCTGACGGGTGTGAGGTGGTATCTCATTGAGGTTTTGATTTGGATTTCCCTGATGCCGAGCGATGTTGAGCACTTCTTCATGTGTCTGTTGGCCATTTGGATGTCTTCTTTGGAAAAATGTCTGTTCATGTCTTCTGCCCACTTCTTGATTGGATTCTTTGGGTGTTGAGTTTGATAAGTTCTTTATAGATTTTGGATACTAGCCCTTTATCTGATATGTCATTTGCAAATATTTTCTCCCATTCTGTCAGTTGTCTTTTGGTTTTGTGGACTGTTTCTTTTGCTGTGCAAAAGCTTTTTATCTTGATGAAATCCCAATAGTTCATTTTTGCCCTTGCTTCCCCTGCCTTTGGCGATGTTTCTAGGAAGAAGTTGCTGTGGCTGAGGTCGAAGAGGTTGCTACCTGTGCTCTGCTTTAGGATTTTGATGGACTCCTGTCTCACGTTTAGGTCTTTCAACCATTTGGAGTCTATTTTTGTGTGTGGTGTAAGAAAATGGTCCAGTTTCATTCTTCTGCATGTGGCTGTCCAATTTTCTCAACACCATTTGTTGAAGAGACTGTCTTTTTGCCATTGGACATTCTTTCCTGCTTTGTCAAAGATAAGTTGACCATAGAGTTGAGGGTCCATTTCTGGGCTCTTGATTCTGTTCCATTGATCGATGTGTCTGTTTTTGTGCCAGTACCATACTGTCTTGATGATGACAGCTTTGTAATAGAGCTGCAAGTCCGGAATTGTGATGCCGCCAGCTTTGCTTTTCTTTTTCAATATTCCTCTGGCTATTCGGGGTCTCTTCTGGTTCCATACAAATTTTAGGATTCTTTGAAAAAAGTGGATGGTATTTTGATGGGGATTGCAATGAATGTGTAGATTGCTCTAGGTAGCATTGACATCTTCACAATGTTGGTTCTCCCAATCCATGAGCATGGAACATTTTTCAATTTCTTTTGTCTTCGTCAATTTCTTTCATGAGTATTTTATAGTTTTCTGAGTATACATACTTTGCCTCTTTGGTTAAATTTATTCCTAGGTATCTTATGGTTTTGGATGCAATTGTAAATGGGATCGACTCCTTGATTTGTCTCTCTTCTGTCTTGTTGGTGGTGTATAGGAATGCCACTGATTTCTGTGCATTGATTTTATATCCTGCCACTTTACTGAATTCCTGTATGAGTTCTAGCAGTTTTGGGGTGGAGTCTTGTGGGTTTTCCACATACAGTATCATATCATCTGCAAGGAGTGAGAGTTTGACTTCCTCTTTGCCGATTTGGATGCCTTTGTTTTCTTTTTGTTGCCTGATTGCTGTGGCTAGGACTTCTAATACTATGTTGAATAGCAGTGGTGATAGTGGACATCCCTGCCACGTTCCTGACCTTAGGGGAAAAGCTCTCAGTTTTCCCCCATGGAGAATGATATTCGCTGTAGGTTTTTCATAGATGGCTTTTATGATATTGAGGTATGCACCCTCTATCCCTATACTCTGAAGAGTTTTGATCAAGAAAGGATGCTGTACTTTGTCAAATGCTTTCTCTGCATCTATTGAGAGGATCATATGATTCTTGTTCTTTCTTTTGTTAATGTATTGTATCATGTTGTTTGATTTGCGGATGTTGAACCAGCCTTGCAGGCCAGGGATAAATCCCACTTGGTCGTGGTGAATAATCCTTTTCATGTACTGTTGGATCCTATTGGCTAGTATTTTTGTGAGAATTTTTGCATCCATGTTCATCAAGGATATTTGTCTGTAATTCCTTATGATGGGGTCTTTGTCTGGTTTTGGGATCAAGGTAATGGTGGCCTCATAAAACGAGTTTGGAAGTTTTCCTTCCATTTCTATTTTTTGGAACAGTTTCAGGAGAATAGGTATTAATTCTTCTTTAAATGTCTGATAGAATTCCCCTGGGAAGCCATCTGGCCCTGGGCTTTTGTTTCTTGGGAGATTTTTGATGACTGCTTCAATTTCCTTAGTGGCTATAGGTCTGTTCATGTTTTCTATTTCTTCCTGGTTCAATTTTGGTAGTTGATACATCTCTAGCAGTGCACCCATTTCTTCTAGGTTATCTAATTTGCTGGCATAGAGTTGCTCATAATATGTTCTTATAATTGTTTGTATTTCTTTGGTGTTGGTTGTGATCTCTCCTCTTTCATTCATGATTTTGTTGATTTGGGTCATTTTTCTTTTTGATAAGTCTGGCCAGGGGTTTATCAATCTTGTTAATTCTTTCAAAGAACCAGCTCCTAGTTTCGTTGATCTGTTCTACTGTTCTTTTGGTTTCTAGTTCATTGATTTCTGCTCTGATCTTTATGATTTCTCTTCTTCTGCTAGGTTTAGGCCTTCTTCTGTTCTTTCTCTAGCTCCTTTAGGTGTAGGGTTAGGTTGTGTATTTGAGACCTTTCTTGTTTCTTGAGAAAGGCTTGCATTGCTATATACTTTCCTCTCAGGACTGCCTTTGCTGTATCCCAAAGATTTTGAACAGTTGTGTTTTCATTTTCATTGGTTTCCATGAATATTTTTAATTCTTCTTTAATTTCCTGGTTGACCCATTCGTTCTTTAGTAGGATGCTCTTTAGCCTCCATGTATTTGAGTTCTTTCCGACTTTCCTCTCGTGATTGAGTTCTAGTTTCAAAGCATTGTGGTCTGAAAATATGCAGGGAATGATCCCAATCTTTTGGTACCAGTTGAGACCTGATTTTTGACCTAGGATGTGATCAATTCTCGAGAATGTTCCACGGGCACTAGAGAAGAATGTGTATTCCATTGCTTTGGGATGGAATGTACTGAATATATCTGTGAAGTCCATTTGGTCCAGTGTGTCATTTAAAGTCTTTATTTCCTTGTTGATCTTTTGCTTAGATGATCTGTCCATTTCAGTCAGCGGGGTGTTAAAGTCCCCCACTATTATTGTATTGTTGTCAATGTGTTTCTTTGCTTTTGTTATTAATTGCCTAATATAATTGGCTGCTCCCATGTTCAGGGCATAGATATTTACAATTGTTAGATCTTCTTGTTGGATAGACCCTTTAAGTAGGATATAGTGTCCTTCCTCATCTCTTATTACATTCTTTGTTTTAAAATCTAACTTGTCTTATATAAGGATTGCCACCCCAGCTTTCTTTTGGTGTCCCTTAGCATGGTAAATGGTTTTCCACCCCCTCCCTTTCAATGTGGGGGTGTCTTTGGGTCTAAAATAAGTCTCTTGCAGACAGCATATCGATGGGTCTGGTTTTTTAATCCAATCTGATAGCCTGTGTCTTTTGATTGGAGCATTTAGCCCATTTACATTCAGGGTAACTATTGAAAGGTATGAATTTCGTGCCATTGTATTGCCTGTAAGGTGACTGTTACTGTATATTGTCTGTGTTCCTTTCTGATCTATGCTGCTTTTAGGCTTTCTCTTTGCTTAGAGGACCCTTTTCAATATTTCTTGGAGGGCTGGTTTCGTGTTTGCATATTCCTTTAGTTTTTGTTTGTCCTGGAAGCTTTTTATCTCTCCTTCTATTTTCAATGAGAGCCTAGCTGGATATAGTATTCTTGGCTGCATATTTTTCTCGTTTAGTGCTCTGAAGATATCATGCCAGTCCTTTCTGGCCTGCCAGGTCTCTGTGCATAGGTCTGTTGCCAATCTAATGTTTCTACTATTGTAGGTTACATATCTCTTCTCCCAAGCTGCTTTCAGGATTTTCTTTTTGTCTCTGAGACTCGTAAGTTTTACTATTAGATGTTGGGGTGTTGACCTATTATTATTGATTTTGAGAGGGGTTCTCTGTGCCTCCTGGATTTTGATGCCTGTTTCCTTCCTCACATTAGGGAAGTTCTCTGCTATTATTTGCTCCAACATACCTTCTGCCCCTCTCTCTCTTTCTTCTTCTTCTGGGATCTCAATTATTCTAATGTTTTTTCGTCTTATCGTTTCACTTATCTCTCGAATTCTGCCCTCGTGATCATGTAGTTGTTTATCTCTCTTTTTCTGAGCTTTTTTATTTTCCATCATCTGGTCTTCTATATCACTGATTCTCTCTTCTGCCTCATTTATCCTAGCAGTGAGTTCCCCCATTTTTGATTGCACCTCATCAATAGCCTTTTTGATTTCGACTTGGTTAGATTTTAGTTCTTTTATTTCTCCAGAAAGGGTTTCTCTAATAACTTCCACACTTTTTTCAAGCCCAGCTAGTATCTTTAAAGTCATGATTCTGAACTCTAGGTCCGACATCGTACTAATGTCCGTATTGAGTAGGTCCCTGGCTGACGGTACTATCTCTTGTTCTTTTTGCTGAGGTGATTTTTTTCGTCTTGTCATTTTGTCTTCCATTAAGTGGTCGCTTCTCTGTTCAGAGAGTTGTTACTACTCTCCTCTTCGATATCCTGTTGAGTTCGTAGGTGTTCAGAATGGTTTGATCCCTATTCAGCTGAATTCCTGAGACCAGACGAAATCTAGGTCTCCTACTCCAAAATAAGCTTTCTAATATAAGTTTTAACATTTCTTTTCAACAGTTAAAACCCTTCAGTAACTTACAATAACTGACAGGATAAATATGAAAATCCCTTAGCATGTACTCAAACTTTTACATTCTGTTCTGGGCCCACCTGTCCAGACTCCTCTCTCGCCACCCTCATTTAATGTTGTAGACTGATTTGTGTCCCCCTGAAATTTCATATGCTGATGCTCTAAGCCCTGGTATGTCTATGTATGGGGATGAAACCTCTAAGGAATTAGGACTAAATGAGGTCATGAGCATGAGGCTCAGTCCAATGGGATTAGTGTCCTTAGAAGAAGAGAAACCAGAGAGCTTGCTCTCTCTAGCTTGCTCACTTTCACACACTCTCTTTCCCTTTTTTCTCTCTCTCTTTCTCTCCCTCCCTCTTTCTCCCTCTCTCTCTCCCTCCTTGTCCACCCACTGTGAGAACAACATGAGAAGGCAGCCATCTACAAGCCAGAGAAGAGAATCCTCACCAGAAACTGAATGTGTCAGCATCTTCATCTTGGCCTTTCTAACCTCCAGAACTGTGAGAAAATATATTTCTGTTGTTAAAACCACCTAGTCTGTGATATTTTGTTATAGCAGCCCAAGCATACAATGACAACCAGTGTCCTTGTTACTCAGGGTTTCTCCAGAGAAACAGAACCATTGGGATATCTATATATACAGATGGTCCCTGACTTATGATGGTTCAGCTTACAATTTTTTGACTTTACAATGGTGCAAAATCTATATGGATTCAGTAGAAATCAAACTTCAAATTTTAAATTTAAATTTAAATTCGATCCTCTCTCATGATGCTGGGCAGCAACAGTGAGCCATGACTCCTAGTCTGCCACGTGATCACAAGGGTAAACAACCAATACACTTACAACCACTTACAAAGTACATTCTGTCATACAACCATTCTGTTTTTCACATTCAATGCAGTATTCAATAAACTACATGAGCTATTGAACACTTTATTATAAAATAAGCTTTGTGTTAGATGATTTTGCCCAACTGTAGGCTAATGTAAGTGTTAAGGTGGGCTAGACTCAGCTATAATATTAGGTACATGTTAGGTGTAAATGCATTTCTGACTTACGATATTTTCAATTTATAATGGGTTTATTGGGATATAACCCAGCTGTAAGTTGATAAAGATCTGTATAAAGAGATTTATTGTAAGGAACTAGCTCATGAGGTTGTAGAGACTGAAAAGTCCCAAGATCTGTAGTCAGCAAGCTGGAGACCCAGGAGAGTTAATGATATAGTTCCAGTGCAAATCTATGTCCAAATCTGAAGGCAGGAAAAGGCTGATTGCCCAGCTTGAAGACAGGAAAGAGAGAGAATTCTTTACTCAGCCTTTTGGTTTTATTCAGATCTTCAGTGGATTGGATAAGGCCACCCATGCTGGGGAGGGCAATCTTTATTCAGTCTACTGATTCAAGTGTTCATCTCATCCAGAAACACCCTCACAGAAATATCTAGAATAATGTTAACTAAATGTCTGGGCGCCATACAGCCCAATTAAGTTAACACATACAATTAACCATCACAGTCCTCTTTGAGAGCTATTGCACTAGTTACCAAAAAATCATGGACGATGTGCCATTCTAAGTCAGCAGGATGTCCCTTGTCTTGTCATCCTGCTACTACATGCTGTTTGTTCCTTCTGCCCTGAATGGCTTCCCTCGCATCCTGCCACCATTCATGTTCACCTAAAAATCTCCTACCCATTCTTTAAATCTTAACTCAAGGGCTCATTCCTTTGAGGCCTCTCTTGTTTTCCTCAAGCATAATTAATGTTTCCTTCTGTTGCCTTTTAAAGCAACTGTTGAGAAAACCCTATCATGTTATATTGTAATTTCTTATTTATAAATATAAAAAGACCTATTTCTTACTGAACTATGAGGTCCTCCAGCTCAAAACGTGTGTCCTTTTTTTTAAAAAAAAATTTTTTTGCATTTACTACAGACCATTATGTTAAAAAGTACTTCAATAGACCTCTGATGATTGAAGTAACACATATGTGAAAAAGAGCAGGGCTAGAAATCAAATGACAAGATATGAAGCTGTACTAGTACCATCTCAGGAATTAGCTAGGGGCATATTTCCAGGACTCCTGATGGCAGAGCATAAGGTAGCTTCCTTCTCCATGCAAGCATGAGCACTCTCTTTAGTTTCTGCAGCATTATCCCATCTTCCTCTGTTACCATTCCTTCTATTTTGTCAGGTAATGGGTAGGCTCTCCTCAGAGAGCTCTGTGGGAACTCTTAACAATCTCAGCACCAGACACCTGAAGAGTATAATTTTCCTGACTGTCTCCATATAGAAGGAGATAGGATGCAAAGGAGAGCCAGGCTGAGTATTCTTAAGTACCTAAAATGTCATTACTCAGGCCAGATGAGGCACAAAGCACCCTGGAACCACACAAGAAAGCCTGGTGGATGATGAGGAATGATCCAAGATGTGGGAAGACAAAACTTGGGGAGTAGAGATAAAGGGAGCCTTTCTATCCGAGGCATAGTCCTCCTATACCCTGCCTGACAGTCAAGAACACTGGTGCTGGGGTGCTGGGCACCATGGCATCTGAGTAGTTTCACTTACAGTGCTGGAGAAGTGCCTGAAGTCCTGATCTGTAAAAGCTCTCTCAAAAAGCAAAATACTTGTTTGGAGTTCTAAGACAAAGATAGGCAAGTAGAGTGAGAGTCTGGGTGGGGTCCAAGCAATGCCTTTGGCAAAACTTGGTAAGCGGGAGATAGGGGTCTCCTGCAAATAGATGGAAAGTATTGAGAAGAAATCCAGACTGTCCGTGGTGAACTCTCAATGTGGTCTTCTATCTCTATGTCCAGCTGACATGATACTTTGGGTCACAGAAATGTCCAGCCCCCATATTTGGGTGCCTTAATTACACAAGAGCCAACAGAAGGAGGTGGCCTGCTAGATTTGAATGTGGGTTTTTCAGGTGATACCCTTAGGGTAGCAGGTAAGGCTGTGGAAAGCCCACATAAACCTAGTGTAAGTAGTTTTATGGTTGATATAGCAGATAATTTCACTACTGGATTTTAATCAACTGATAACAAAAGAGCACTGTGACCACCCATGTTTATTTGTGAGGTAGGACCTCTGCAGTACCAGAGAATACTGTTTCGTCATGGACTAGACAATACGCAGGCACCTCTATTGTCTTTATCCTGAGGCATGAGTAGCTGGGGTGTAGGAGAAGTGTTGTCTGAGGAAACCAGTGAGGGCAGCATAAGTACTACCTCTGAATGCAATCATTTAGAGTATGACGGTTTCCCTGTCCCCAACTTTTGCTGGCTTCTGTATCTGCAAATTCGATTAATTCCCATGTAATAATCATCTGAGTCCCCATGAGTTCACCGTGAAGTCCAATATTTCACTGGATATTCATCCCCAAGGAATTCTGAGAATTCCCAAGGAATGCTTATTACTGTTCCATCATCTGTCGCCTCAGGAAACCAGCTATTACCGAGGACAACACTGCTTTCTCCCATCACTTTTCACCAAACCATAACTGAATCTCACAGGTGACCACTGCTGTGCCTTGACTACATCACTTGAACCAGGAGTGGAACCTACTGTACAAGATGGATAAGACCAGGCTATAAGAGTTTAAATTTTTAAAAACCTCCCTATCAAGATAATAGAAGAGATTTACAACAGACAAAAGCCCTTGACAGTGGCTACAAAATGTGACAATTTCTAGACTGGATGGATGTATCTCCCATACAGTCATCCCCTCAGTAGGAATGCTTTTGACATTGTCCCCCTGTCTGAAGTACTGACACTTTCCCAGCCCTTCAGAGTCCAGAATATGGTGGGTGGGGGCAAGGGGGTTCTTCTCTAACTCAATCTTATATTCACACTTTGGCCTATATAATAATCTGTAAACATAAAGCTTTATCCACAATGACACAGATTTATATCATGATTCTGAAGAGATTGTCTAATCTTTGTTATCTACATATAATCAATAGGCTTACTAAAATATTCCCAATACTGAAAAATAATACTAGGTAACAGTGCTACATTTTATTCAGACATTACTAGGCTCCAGGATTGCTATGCTAAGACTATTACACGTGTTAATGCATTTACTCTTCACAACAATCTTATGATATAGGTATTTATTATTGTTTTAATTATTATTATTTAACCTTTTAGGAAAATTAGATGTAGGGAAGTTAAATAGTTTTCCAAGCAAGAAAATAAAGTAACAAACTTCACATGTAAATAGTGAATGAGGACAAAAAACTGCTGTAATTTTAGAATAGTAGCATCCCTGTCTCCTATAATTCCTGCAGCCTGCCCTGCCCCCAGCTCTGCCTCCAGTCATGAAGCATATATGTATTTATAGAGCTGTGATCCAGACCTACCTCACTATATATACACTGCATTATCTTCTTAAAATCCAAAAATTCAGACACATATCTGGCCCTAAGATTTTCAGATAAAAGACTGTGAGTCCATATCACATTATAGAAATTCAGTTAGCTTCAAAGGCTGTAGTAGAGCTTTCCTGACCAACACTGATGAGTAACTGGGGGTGTAGCATGTGCACTCAGTCCCTGATAATTTGATGTGAACACACACACACACACACACACACACACACACACACACACACACACTGACAAATCCTAAAGAAGTACAAGAACACTGGATTAGTGAGATTTGATAGGGAAGAGTAAAGGGAAAATGAAAGTAACAGAAGCAAACAAAAAGAGGCAATGGATGGAGTGAGATGATACAGAGGTAAAGGCTGATCTTCTAATGAAATATTGTCATAGATCAGACCTAATTTAGTCCTTTTAAAAAAAGTGTCATTGGCTTCTAAATTCCCTAAAGAACAATGGCATCAGATTGGAGAAGGAAGGCACATTTTGACTCAATCAGAATTGTGACTTAATGTATGTATGTTATGTCACCATCTATATTAGCTTTGGATGTCCTTATTTCCTATATAGTTTCCATTGCAGACTATGACTCTATAATGTTAAATAGAATCTAACACATGCAACCACCATGAACAAGATGTCCTCAGCACTGTTCTTTGTCACTTTTAGAAAACAGATCAGATTAGATCATGACAAATACAGCTGAAGATTGTAACAGGAAAGACAGCATGGCAAGGAAGGAAGTATATACACATATATACTCCATTCAAAGAACTCCCTCCATTCAATTATAACCCATATACCTTACTTGGAAATTAATGCTATTATTGTCAGGCTGAAATTAAATAATGAATGTAAAAGTGTTCAGAGCATGTTTGCATGTCAATTAGCATACATCTAATCTACATCATCATTTGAAATGATTGCATTATATGGATATACCAAACTTACTGAAACAATTCATTATTGTTAATCATGTACTTGTTTCTAAGTTTATCTCTCACAGTAATAATGGGATAAAGTTTTACATTTATCTTTATGTTCTTATCTAATTATTTTCTTTGGGAAAAATATGAAAATAAAATTGATATGCCAAAAAACTTTTTATTTAAATTAACTTTAGGTAAAATTACATAATATAAAATGCACTATTTGTAAGCATATATAGTAAAATGAGTTTTGACAAATGTGTGCAATATGCAACCACCATGACAATTAAGATACAGAACATTTTTATAACTCTAAAAGTTGTTTTGAACCCCTTGCCAGTTCATTCTCATCCCCTACTCCTGGCCCCAAGCAATCACCGATCTGTTTTCTATTACTGAAGTTTAGATTTATGTTTATAAATGGAAAGCATACAGTACAGTAATACTGTTTTGTGTCTCATTTCTTTTATTTGGAATAGTATTTTTAAGATTTATCCATATTGTTATATTTACCTCGAGTCTGTTCCTTTTACTACAGAGTAGATGTCCAGTGAATAGATATACCACAGGTTATTTATCCATTTGCCTCTTAATGAGCTCTTATTAGTAAAGCTGCTGAGAATATTCATATGTAAGTCTTTGGATAGGCATGTGTTTTCATTTTTGGGGGGAAAATACCGAGGACTAAAATTGTGGAGTCATATAGCAAATGTATCACCTTTGTAAGAAACTGCTTAATTATTTTCCAGAATAGTTATATCATTTGACATTTGTCACCAGCAGTGTATAAGAGTCCCATTTGTTCCTCATCTTCAATAAAATTTGAAGATTTTTTTTCAATATTAGCCATTCTAATGTGTTGGTAGTACTATCTCATGGTGTAAACTTTCATTTCCCTGATGACTAAGGATGTTGAGCATCATTTTATATGCTTATTGGCCATTTACATCTTTTTTGAAGTGTCTTTCCAGATCCTCTACACACATTTAACTGGGTTATTTATCATCTTGGATTATTTGAATTCTATATATATTCAGGATATGAGTACCATTCTAATATATGAAATATGACTCTCCTAGTCAACAGCTTGAAGCTTCATATACTTAAAGTTGTCTTTACAAAATAGATAGGTGAAATCCATTTTTATTAAATTAAACTTTTCCAGTTTTATGCCTTTCATGTCTTAATAAATCTTTGTTTACCCTAAGTTAGCAATAATCTCTATGTTTTCTTTAAGAAGTTTCATCATTTACATTTTGGTTCGTAATTCATTCCACATTATAACATTTGTGTATGCCAACCTCTTCCTGCCAGAAAGGCCAAAAGTTCCAAATTATAAAATAATTCTAAACCTAGAATGTCTGTTTACCCAAACTACCATTCAAATTTATAGCTATAAAAATATTATTGGGCATAGGAAGCTTTGCTACTCACAAGTGCTATGTGGAAAATAGTTTGGGATAAAGAATTTAAATAACAGTGAAAACTAATCCAGGTGATATTACCTATGCACATACACACACACTCACATACATACATATATGATACATATCATATATATAACTGATACATATTTTATATAGCATATGTAATGTGATATATGTTATATAACAGTATTTTGATATTGACAGTCACTCCCTTAAAAATAACTATGGGAGGGCGCCTGGGTGGCTCAGTTGGTTGGGCGACTGCCTTTGGCTCAGGTCATGATCCTGGAGTTCCAGGATCAAGTCCCGCATCGGGCTCCCTGCTCGGCGGGGAGTCTGCTTCTCCCTCTGACCCTCCACCCTCTCATGTGCTCTCTCTCTCTCTCTCACTCTCTCTCAAA
This sequence comes from Callorhinus ursinus, assembly GCF_003265705.2. Taxonomy (NCBI): domain Eukaryota; kingdom Metazoa; phylum Chordata; class Mammalia; order Carnivora; family Otariidae; genus Callorhinus; species Callorhinus ursinus. The sequence goes on from NW_027397073.1 coordinate 34,524,962, forward strand.
TAAATAAAATCTTTAAAAAAAACAACTATGGGAAACTTTGGAAAAAGCAGTATATTACAAAATCTGAAATCCCTCTTTGAGTCAGGTCAACTCGTGACTGAATTGAGATAATGTGCTTTCACTATTACTGCCTGCCAAAGACAAAAAGTCACCCTCTCTGGAAAAAGATAACATTATCCAGAACGTCTGTATTTTTTTTAATTAAAAAAAAGTCCATCATTCAATCAAAACTTACCATGTATTTCAAGAAATTAGACCAAGAGGAAAAACAGACAGTAGTAACAGACTCACAGTTATTCCAGGTATTATAATTATCAAATATAGATAATAAAATAATTGTGATTAATATATTCAGAAAAATAGATGACAAGAGGGAGCATTTTGCCATAGAACTGGAAACTATAAAAAAGAATCAAATGGCATTCTAGAATTAAACATGACAATATCTCAAATTAAGAGCTCAATAGATGAAGTTAACAGCCACTATGCTAGAGCTGATGAGAGAATTAATGAAGTGAAAGACAGAATAGTGCAAAATAATTATAGCAAAGAGAGAACTGAATGGAAAGTATTAGAGAGAGAGAGAGAAATGGGTCACAATGAGAAGTTGTAACATGTGTAATTGTAACCCCTAAAGAGAAATGAAAGAGAATGAGGTAAAAGAAATACAAAGAAGTCATACCCAAGAACTTTCCAAAAATTATGCAATTTTGAAGCCACAGATTCAAAAAGCTCTATAAAACTTTAAGCAAGAAAATTACAAAGAAAATACATCTATGTATTTACATCATATGTATTAATACATATGTCATGGTGAAACCTGTGAAAACCAAACACCAAAAAATAAAACCTAAAAAGCAGCCAGAGAAAAAAAGACATTACCTTCAAATGAGAAAGAGTGTGTGAACCCTGACTTCTCATCAGAAGACACGGAAGCCAGATAATAACATAATATTCCCAAAGTTACAAAAGAAAACACCTGTCAACATAAAATTCTGAACCAAATAAAAATGTCCTCCAAAAGTAAAAGCAGAAACAAGGGATATCTAATGAAACAAAACTGAGAAAATCTGGGGCACCTGGGTGACTCAGTTGGTTGAGCATCTGACTCTTGGTTGGCTCAGGTCATGATCTCAGGGTCATGGGATTGAGCCCCAAGTCAAGTCCTTCGTGGCTCTGAGTCTACTGGAGATTTTTTTCCCCTTCGTTGTCCCTCCCCCTCTGTTCCCCCCGACCCCCGGCCATGAACTCTTGCTCTCTGAAATAAATAAATAAATAAAATCTTTTTAAAAACACTGAGAGAATCATTAATGAACACCTGCACTAAAGGAAGCATTAAAAAGAGTTCTGGAAAAGACAAATTATTAAAGATGGACTCAAAAAAAACCATAGGTGGGAATGAAATGCAATAGAAAGGGTAAATATGTGGATAAATATAAATGAACACATGTTTCACTAACTAAGTATCTTATATGATACACAAGTTTCTCTTCACAAACATAATCTTTGTTTGAATGCACTCTATTTTAAGCCACAGCATGCTGATGGTTCCTAGTGGGTAGGCAATCACCTAAAACACCACATCTTTTAATGAAGTGATGCCAATGCATGACTCCTCACACTGCCCCTTCCTGAGTCCCCACATTTATATTCGTATATTTCTCATCTTAGTCACGTCATGTCACTGTGATGGGATCAACACCAATTTATTTCAGGTTTACATGGTCCTAACCTCCTGGGTTTGAGGAAAAATACAAAGTTGCCAGGACTTAATTTTCCCTTTACACTGTAGCCTTCTGAGGCACATTTCCTTATGTTTACCATCCTCTTTATCTGTGTATTGTATCCTGTAAGGAAAAGCAGAGATACCTGTAAGTCACATAAAATCATAAGGTCTATGCCAAATACTCATTTATTATCTGAAAAGTAACTATACCAGTTATTTATCTAGTATCTTACAGCCCTACATTGACGCTTCTCTGCTCTGTAATGCTGAGGTTGTGTGTCTCTAAATTAAATTTTCCAGTTTCCTTTGCCAACAAGTATCCTATTAGTTTCCCTAAAAAGAGGCATTAGTGGGAGATCAGAAGTTGGGAAGAGGGAAGAATAAATTCTTCTCTCTCTGCTTCTGGCAACATCTTTGGAAATGTAAATGTCTCCTCGATGATCTCAATTGGACCTTGATTGATATAATACTTACTATCAAGAGACTTGATATTTGCAAAAGTGGTGAGTTCTATAGTATCATATCACCCATTAACTATTTAATTACTTAATCACTAACTTTTTGGCTATGCACAAGATATCTAGATCTTGAAAAAAGACTATGAATTACCACAAAATAAATCAGGTGGTGGCTCAGGTTGCAACTGATGTTCCATGTGTATTATCTTTCCTTAAACAAAACGGAATTCCCTGGAACTGGGCATGCAGCACTTTATATATCAAATGTTTTGGGTTTTTTTCCTATATATGCCAATTTCTAAAGACTCCCTGAAACAGGAAGCTTTCACCTGACAGGTTAGCAATATTCTTCAACAGACTTGTTCCACAGCTGTGAGAATCTTCCCTGATATCTGTCAAAAACTAACTTGCAGGGATTTGAGCATACCCTAGAGAACATCATTCTGATTCTCTATCTTGATGACATCACGTAGATTGGTCTTGATAAATACTTAGTAGCAGCTACTGTAGATGCCTTAATAACATTGAAATATGTCAGAGGTTAGGAGATAAACCGCATAAAAATATGGAGACCTGGCCCCATGGTGACATTTCTAAGAGTCCAGCAGAGTTTCCCCTTATACAGCCTATCACTAAGAAATTAGATCAACGCATGTTTGGCTTCTTTGGATTTTGGAGACAACCTACACCTCATTCCAACCCATTTACTGATGAGCTGATAGATTCGATTGCAAGTGGGTTCTGAAGCTGATCCAGGTTGTGGTGGTGTTCTGCTGCCTCGGCCTTAGTGACCAGCCTTTCCCATGAAACCTAGAACAACTGTGGCAAACAGAAATGCTGAATGGAGTCAATGGGATTCACCAGCAGACAAAAATCATAGTGCTGTTCCCCTAGGACTTGGGAGCAAAATAATGCTCCCTTCTGAAAATACTGTTAGCTTTATGGGGGGGGGGGGAAGAAGCTCTTAGGTTGATATTGGGCTCTGATGGAGATTTAATATCTGATCATGGGACAAAAACTGACCCAGCAAGTTTTCTTGTTTTCAGTATTTCTCATCCATTAGATCACAAATTTTTAAAGATGAGAAGCAGCACTCCATTATCAAATGGAAGTGTTACATACAGAAAGAGGTCTTAGAGATACCTAAAGTCACAAGTAAATTGCACAAGCAGGAGGCTTGGAATCTTCTGGCACTTCCACAAAATGCACCTTCTGTCATCACTCCTTTAACCAACTCCTATGGCTTTATGGGAAAATCTCAATGACCAGTTTAGAGAGGAAGAAACAATTCAGGCTTCGCGCCATAGATATTTCTACATGATATGCTGTCAGCAGTCCTAAGTGATTGTTACTCTTCAGTCCTAATCAGGAATGTCCCTGAAAGACAGTAGTGGAAGGAAATCTTCTCATGGGCCTAACTTTGAGAAGTATATAAAGTTATTTACTTGTGCCTGGATGGATATATAGCCACACTGATTCACAAGCAACAGATAACAGTTTGGCCTAAGGATCAGATAACTGGAAAGAAAAAAAGATTCAAGGATGGAAATTTGGGAAGAAGTACAGAGGAAGAAGCATGGGATGACTTGCCCAGGATGGGCATAGCAAGAGAGGATATATTTGTTCTGTGTTATTGATTACTGAAGGGTACCCAGAGCAGAGGAAGTTCTCAGATATTACATAGACAAAGTGACCCTTCTTGTGGATGTTAGCCAACCTCTGCCCAGCCACCCTCATGCTTAGTCAATGGACTCACACTCAAATAGCCATGGGAGCAGGAATAGGAAATTATATATGGGTCAAGAGCATGAGCTCTCACCTCACTAAAAAAAAAAAAAAATCCTGCTTCTATCACTGCTGACTGTTCAAACCTTCCAACAGGCCCTAATGGGTTCTCATTTCTCAGGGGGATCATCTCAGCTACCTGATGGCAGTCTGATTATATTAGTTTATTTTCTTTTTTTTTAAGATTTTATTTATTTATTTGAGAGAGAGAATGAGAGAGAGAGAGAGCACATGAGAGGAAGGAGGGTCAGAGGGAGAAACAGACTCCCTGCTGAGCAGGGAGCCCGATGCGGGACTCGATCCTGGAACTCCAGGATCATGATCCGAGCCGAAGGCAGTCGCTTAACCAACTGAGCCACCCAGGTGCCCCTAAATTATTTTCTAAAACACTGGGAACAGTGGTATGCTCTCAAAAAACCAAAGTTATTTTGATAAGAATATTTCTTCTCTGCTCAAAATTTTTCTGCCAGTACCAACACCCATGGATTAATAAGATGTCTTATTCACCATCATAGTATACCACACAACAGTGGTTCCAACCAAACAACTCATTTTAACATGAGAGTGCAGCAATGGGCTAATTCCATGACATTCACTGGTTTTGTGCCATATATTCTTTCCCCCAGATGCACTTAGCCAACATAAAATGATGAAATGAAATGGCAAACTCAATTGCAAAACGTGATATGTGCTCTGAACTTGTGACCAGTATGTGGTACTATTTCTTCCATAGTCCAAATGCCTGAGTTTGGAAATGAAGAGGTAGAAATGGGACCGCTCCTTTCACTGTTATACCTAATGAACCATATTATTTTATATAGAACATGGATGGTAGTTGAACTTTAAATTTTGCCTTATGTTACATAATATCCAGATGGGCTTTGCATTTGAAATGGGTAGGCACTAATATCACTCAGGGACAGAGGCAAGGAATGATCAACGAAAGTTGGTGTCATCCCTTTGGAAGATGTGCGTTTTCCTATGTACCAAGGAGAATTAGATTTTATTAGGCAGAAAAATGACATTGCCATTGCTATGGTGCAGGAATCATAAATATGAGTAGAAGGGTATGGGTGGATGCTGATTAGCTCGATAAATGGACTGAGCCAGTTACTGACCTACCTCTTTGTCTCATGCCTGCCCTTCTCAACTCTGCTCAGGAATGCCAGACCCAGGGAGTCTGTTTATCCAGCAGGCTTCCTGGTAGGTTTAACAAGGAGGAGGTATTGGTGGGGTCAGATGCAGGGGTAGGGAAGAAGAAGCAGCATTTCTTCCTTTCTCTGTCCCTCTAGGCGCATCTCAGGAAGTGGCCGCCACCCTGATTCCACCCCTGAGACCCTCTTTATGGTACCAGTACTGATCATGTGGCCTTTGCTTAGTACTCTTGAGCAACCACCACTTCCTCCCTTTCCCTCCATCAGCCCTAGGAGTGGTGAGTGCTTCCTACAATTATTCATTTCAAGAATCTCTACAATTATGATTAGCTCACATCCCCATTTAGTCTCTCTCTCTCTTTGAAACAAGTCGAGTGTTTTCTTTTGCCCTGCCTGACATACCCTTCCTTTAACCATTCATCTCTCTTAGACATTGAAATATCTCAATTCATCTGAATCAGTGCTTTTCACCGTTTCTTGCAGTCTGAGGAATTTCCAAAAGCCCCCTCAGAGCTGCTACTAAAAAAACGGGGATGGAAATTGTTTGGAAAACAACCCCCTCACTTCAGCAGATTATTTCTGTTTCATATGTTTTACTTATTTACATTCCTCAGAGGGATTTCACCACAACAGAGGCTTTCACTTATAATAAAATGTTTGAAACTATGGATCTTTGCCACTGATAAACATGTTGAATAGAATTTGGTCAAGGATAAAATTCTGGCTGTTCCCTCTGTAGACGTTACTTTGTTCTCGCGAGAAGATGGTGGAGGAGGGGGGAGACATCGCTATAAAGTTTAGTCCCTTCCCTCTCTCACCCCATCTCATCAATTAGAATTCTATTCCCGTGGCCCTGACCCACTGCCCCTTGTTTGTAGGATATTCCTACTCACAGGAGCCTGACTGAAAAGTTTCCTGAATGCATTGTGTTTCAAAAGAGTGAATTCATCCATAAAGCCTGCAATAAAAATAACCCAAACAAATGACTACCACGTCACATGTCCTATTAGCAAAGTACTTGTGTGGGAACAAAATGTTGTTGTTGGTTTTGTTTTCATTTTTTTTAATATAGTCAGGGCCCCAGTGGGACATGAATGTGGAATATCATCCCACTTTATAATATATGCACCATAATCTCCTTAAAATGAGTTTTCACTTCAAGAAACATAAGGACTTAAATATGAGCAGCCTGTTTTGTGCGTTTGTGTGTTTGGCATCTCATTACACTTCAGACCATTTTGTCTTCTTAGAACAATTGAATATCATTAGTGGAGGCATATTTTGTTGCCAGAACTTGCTTGGTTGCGATTGTGCTTGTTAAAATGTGTCCATTTGCCAGCTGATGGATGGGAATTCTGAAGGGTGCCTGGTGAGTGAGCATTTGAATATCAGAACTTTCATCTCTTTCTTCCAGAGAGAAAAATAGCTTTGTTACCAGCCGACACAAAGCATGAATTGTCCTTGACTTCCCCTCCCTCTTTTGTCTTTTTTGTGTAACACTGTTTAGCTCACTGAGTTTATATCAAGGACCTGAACTGTGCAAGACATAAAAGCTTCAGAGCCAGGCAAACCTTGGAACAGATCCAGACTCCTCAGCTTTATTTGCATGGTGAGTTTGGGCAAATCTCGGAACCTCTCAGGCCTCAGGGTTTTAATTTGCAAAATGGGCCTCCTAATTCTTACTTTTCAGGGCCATTCCAATGAAAATCCCACACCCATTTTGGGCACATAGTAGATGCTCAATGATTGGAAGCTAGCCAAAGTGATAGATCAGGAAAAAATGCAGAAAACAATTGGAGAAGAGCTTAGAAGCAAACATAGTGCAGCATTTATTAGAATATAATTGGGCATTAAAATAAAAGGTACCCCAAAATAAATATCTTCGGAGGTAAGATCTAAAAGTTATAGTTGATTCTTAATATCTATGGTAGTTAACGTTCTATAAAGTCAACAGGAACACTGAATTCACAAATACTGAACCATTGCTCCTAGGGTAAAAACAGGGTTAGGTTCCTATGAGCCTCTGATAACATTTTCATCACCTAGTCAATGAATAACCTTGTGTTATGTATGTTTCTACTTTAAAACACCTTATGTAGGGGTGCCTGCGTGGCTCAGTTGGTTGAGCATCTGACTTATGATTTTGGCTCAAGTCATGATCTCAGAGTTGTGAGATTGAGCCCCAGGTCAAGCTTAAGATTTTCTCTCTCCCTCTCCCTCTGCCTCTTCACCCCCTCTAAAAAACTAAAAAATAAAAACACCTTCTTTAATATATATTGACAATTCATTAACATTGAACTCATGTCTAAAAGCACTATAACTCATGCCTGAATAAAGCTTACCTAGCATATGTATTTTCTCTATGAGGTACATCCCAGCCTTTTTGCTTAGGAACAATAGATAGTAACTCAGCACTCTGCTTGGGGGCCATTTTAAATAGATAAATCAACAACAAAAAGCACAAAAATATTAAAAATATCACACTAAATAGAACATGACAAGGACACTCGTTTACAGAATGAGAGCTAAAACAAGAAAGAGCATCTCCTTGTTCAACCTCACCTGGGAATGTATACACAGGGTGACTCAAATTTTTTGCTACTTTGTGCATGCACATGTCCACAAATGAGCACAAAAATGCCATGAGTATCGATTTGGGAATTATAAATAATTTTAGCAAATAGGTGAACTGGCAAAAAAAAAGGAACCTGCAAATAATTAGGATCAACTATAAATACCAAGAGGGAACCTTGGACAGAGGAGGGGATAGTTTAAAATGAATGATTAGAGGAGACAATCCAGGGAGGAAGAGCCGAATCAGCATAGGGAAGATCATTAAAAGTCAGGAACAGTGTATGAGAACAGATCATGTCTGCCAGGAATCCTCTAGCCTGGATCCCATGTGATGCCCCTGTCATTTCCTTCACATCTGATCAAATGTCCCCTGCTCAGAGTGGCTTTTCCTGGCCTCCCCATTAAAATAACATCTATCTTCCATTGCTCTCTAGATCTTTCTTCTGCTTTATTCTTCATTCTTCTCTGGAACGCACTTTCATGAGTGACATATGTAAATTTTTAGTTGTAAATTGTCTGCCTGTCCCAGTCAGAATGCAGAAGCTACGAGGTGAGGACTCTATGGATTTTGTTCAGTAGCCCAGGTACTTGAAGAGTGCTTGCAACAGTGTGGTCATTACTAGCTGTTGAATGAAGACGTTAACCTTAAAAATAAAACTGTCAGTTAGTTTGCCAGCAAAATGGGTTTATTTGGGGGAAGAGCAGAAAATTGCAATTCAGGACACCCAAACTACAATAAAACCATAGGCAAGTCAGGAGAACAAACAAGAAGAATGCTCCTTTAGAGAGGAAAGGTGAAAGTTGGAAGCAGTTGTCATAAACAAAAAGTCTCTTGGTGTAAACTGGGAGCTCCAAGTATCGTGGCTTTTCATTGGCTGAGTTGGGACAGTCTTTCATTGGCTGGGCTTTGCTGAGCAAGGAGAAAATCTTTGCTCCTCCTGCTTGAGTAGTAAAGCCCACTTCCTACTGGGAGTGCAAGGTATCTCTCTTCCTGTTGGGGCCTGTAATTGACAGAGTCCTGGGGGCTTTGAGAGCTCCCCCTGCTGGCCTCCTGACTCCATTTTAAATGAGCTTTCCTTTTATTAATTTTCACGAGGACATTAAGTGTAACGGATCTGAGTAACACATTAAGAATTATAACTTTCATCTCCGAGGAAATAAATAGCCATTTAAGTGAAGGGTCCTATTAAATATGGAAGATTTACAGTGCTTCTGATACTATATGCAAAATTTCAAAAGAGACATGCCTGATTATTCCATGTTGGCTGGAGGTCCTTTCCTACTCCAAATCTTCCCAGAAATCATAGCAAGCATCTGTCCTTAACAAAACACAACTTTCTGGCCATTTTTCTGTTGCCTCAACTGCAGCTGCAGCCTACCGGTATGATCTGAAGGAAACCAGAAAGCTCTCTACATTGTTCATGGTGTCTAAAATGTGAGTACTACAGAAGCTTTGGGGTCTAAGAGCTTTCAAAATTTCTGCTGTACCTGGATAACTAACTAATTAAACTACTGTCAGTCATTAATACTTTAGTGTAAATTAGCTTATCTTGGAGTTTCAAGCAATAATCATGTAATTCCAAACTATAATTTTAGAGAATGAGAAAACTGAGATGCATAATGGGAACATAGTTTTATAGCTAATTTAGTAATTCGAGACAGGACAAAAATGCAGGTCTCCTGGCATTCAATTAACTAAAGCATTCTGATTCAGAACCTTTCCAGCAGAGGTGTTTGAGACCATCTCCTAATGAAATTTCCAATTAGTAAATCCTTATGAGGAAAGAATGTAAAACCCCCAATAAGATGCAAATATCTTAACTGAAAAAAAAAATGAAAATAACTTGAAAAGGTATTATCTTCAATTGGGTTATCAACTTAGCTGTTCCCAGAAGTCAAGTCCCATCTTAGGACACAATATCCTTCTATGAAAGGCAAACTGGGTATAAGTTTTGGTGAAGAATGAGGGACTCAGGAAAGGGCTGGGAGTTCTGGGCAGGTCTAGGGCCAATGTGCAGAGGGGACAAAAATGTAGAAAAGCTCAAGAGGGAGGGGCATAGAGGAGAAGTCACAGGAAAGAGTCCCCTAAAGCAAACATCAGCTTTGTCACTTTCCTACATTTGACTGTGGCACATTCACAGGAGTCCAGGGCCCACAGAGATGGGCAGGTGGCTGTAGAGACCTGGCTCTTTCTGAGATACCTGGTGAGTCCCTGAGAATCATGTAGAAGCAACTTGCAATCCTTGTGACTGCAAATGCTAATCAAGAAACTGATTAGACCCCACTGGGAGGAGAAAGATGAGCTAATGGAGGAGCTGGGTTTTGACTAAAATTCCTTTGGAAATGTGTCATTTCAGTGCTGCCCATTTCTTTAATACATTCCACCACTGCCTTCCTAGCCATATCTTACTTCACACACACACACACACACACACACACACACACAGGCGCACATGCACACACAGGCACACACGTGCGCACACATGTACACACAGAATTTTATAAACAATTACACTTAGCTGTTAATGCTTGATGCTAGCTTAAAATAATCTCCATATTTCTGTCTTCAACCCATTTGTCCTGTAGATAAGTATTGCTTATACCTTCTCAGGAGTATTTAAGTTGTCAAAAGGAAATTTGCTTTTCTTGCCCCTTGAGGGTAGGAACAATTATTCTCTTCTTTCATTTGCATACAGCATCAGGAAACATATCAGTGCTATGAATTGAATTGATCTACTAAAGGTAGAATTTCTGACATGAGAGCAGGCAAGTGAGTGAGTTACTTGGGGAAATGAGATCCCTTTCCTATAGCCTCCAAAAGAAACTGTATTTCCTGCCACCGTTTTGTACATCCATATCTCAGTAACCTTGATACACAGAGATATTGAACACCAACAATAACATCTGCAAAACTGTAGGTGATTAAGAGAAACATCTGGCTTTCTATTTTGAAGGCCTGTGTTTTGCTAATTTTCTTTCAAGATGCATTAGGCTACTATGTTAGGGGAAGGAATAACATTGCTCTAAACCAGGGGTCAGGAAACCATATTCCACAGGCCAAATCTGTCATGCTACCTGTTTTGTAAAAAAAAATATATATATATATATTGGGACACAGCCACATTCATTTATTTACATATTGTGTATGGCTGTTCTCATGCTAGAACAGCAGAGATGAGTAATTATGACAAAGACCATATGGCCCACAGAGCCTAAAATATTTACTATTGACCCTTTATACAAGAAGGATTTAAACCAGGAGATTTACTTTTTCTAACTTCTAGATCAGATTTTGGACAGAGGCATTTATGTGTTTAACAAGGCTTCCAGGAGAGGCTGCTCTCTACTGATGTTTGAAAAATTCCATGTGGAACTTTACTTGAACCAGCTTCAAGGAGGGCCTATGGCACGAATGGAGAAGGGACAGGTTTAAGACTGTTGCCCACTACTCAGGCTCTAAGGAAATCCTATGTGATAGATTCCTCTTAACTTCTTGAGTCTCATATTCCCTCCAGCTTTCTGATATCACCTCCTTTTTCCTAATGCTGATTGTGGTACTTTTCCACTGAGTTCTTGGCATCCCCCTTTTCAGACAGCCAGTATTTATCCTTGGCATAACTCTTTGGTTCCAGTCTTGCCACTGCTATTGTGTATGATGTTTATCTGTCCCTGCTCCACTGCTGACTCCAGACATCTTTCTGGTGCTGGTTTTCTAATCCCCATCTCAGTCTGAGGATGAGCAAAACAACAACAGTCAACATTCTTCTTATTCCAGTGATTTATCTCTCAGGATGTGTCTAATTCTTAATGTTTGATCCCAAGACAAACATGAGATTGAGACACCAAGACATGTTTTTATCCCATACCCCAAGTCAATCAGTGCTCACGGAGTTAAGTGGGATGGCGGAAAGGCACAAAATTCCAGAGCCTCAGGAAAAGCACCTTCGCCAAGCCATGGTATTGGATTACCTGGCATGCTGTGAAATTCATAATCAGCATTGTTCTCAGATTCAGGAAAGTGGCATTCTTCCCCAACTGTATCTATTTTCCCAAGTCTAAGAGGAAAATCTGCGTTCAGACTTCCCATTGACAGTGAAAAGTTGGGTGATAACAGCTTCTCTGTGCACACTCCACCCACCTTCCAGGTAACTAAATGGCCTGAACTTCTCTTGGCCATTAAAAAAAAAAAAAAAGAAAAGAAAGAAAGAAAGACATCTTGGGACGCCTGGGTGGCTCAGTTGGTTAAGCATCTGCCTTCGGCTCAGGTCATGTTCCCAGGGTCCCGGGATCGAGTCCCGCACTGGGCTCCTTGCTCAGTGGGGAGCCTGTTGCTCCCCCTGCTTGTGCTCTCTCTCTCTGACAAATAAATAACATCTGTAAAAAAAAATCTTACTTTGACTATATAAACTTAGAATTGTAACATTAAAAACACTGACCTTTGGAGATTTAAAGACTCTCAAAATTGGTGACACATCTATTTTTACAAACTGAAAAAAGTATTTAAAGTGTGTATGTCACTATATATTATATATACTCATACACAAATAAACATTTATGTGATATTATTATGATATAGATACGACAATAAAACAATGAAAATAGTTTATAAGAAGCCAAGAATCACTGTAACTTGGAGTCATTGATAGTAGATTTAGATAGCCCTACTTACCTTAAAAATTCCCAATAATATCATGGTTAAAAATGTAACGTTAAGTATTTTGTTATAATGACTTTGACAATTCAATAAAAATCTGAATTATTTTCAGTAACTCCTCTTAAAAAGGTAAAACACACATTTAAAAATTTATGAACTTATGATCTAAAATATTTAAATAGGAACTTTCCTGCCAATAGAACATAGCTGTGCTTATGTGGATTCATTTCCAATCCTGTTTAAAAACAAACAAACAAACAAAAACAAGATCCTTGCAGATAGCTATTAAGTAAAGACTGATCATGACCCTCTGAGTGCCCCACGAGACCTGATCCGTGTCATATCCATCACTGTGCTATCAATGTCTTGTGTAATAACTGAAACCCAACTCCTTCCAGGAAGCCTCTACAGCCTTGGACGCAAACTTCATATTTTGTCAGGTAGAATTATTACTCACTTTTGAGAAGTGGACCTGAAGAAACCATTCTGTTCCCACTTGAAACCCTAGGGTAGACTTAATTTCTCCCAGCCCCGGATCATCCCAGCACTGGCTTCCTTCTCAATAGTGAGGACCAAGAGTGCCTCACAGCTGTGCTCCTTCAAGACCTAACAATTCTCTACTCTAAAATTTGCATCACCCAATTGCTACCACCTATGGGAAACTGTATGAGGCCCTTGTAGCAGTTCATTCTAGGCCCCTGGAGTTCCTCTCAGGGAGATAATGAAGATATGTGTCAAAGTTAAATGAGAGTAAAACCCAAGGGGTGAGCGCAAATGCCGCCATTCGGAGCGATAGAAATGACAAAGGCTGTAATATAGGGACACAATGCCGAGGGCACTGGATGATGTAGATGCAGGGAGGATCTAGGAGGGGGAAAAAAAAACCAGGACAGGATAAGACTTTGGTCAAAAGAAAAATAATAACAGAAACAAATAACACAGCAACAGATTGTTACTGCAAAAGTGGTGAAGATGCCCTCCAATCAGTGATGATGGGAATACTCAGAACCTATTCATCTGAAGTAAGGAGTGACAAATCAGAACACTCTTGTTATTGCAAGTAACCTTCCACGAGATGGTGTGGAAAGGAGTACAGACATCAGGTTGGCTAAACCAGAAGCAAAGAGGAAAGGATGGAGGTTTGAGTGAGATGGAACATGTGTGAGGATATATTTAGAAGAGTACATTTTAATTGTTTCCATTGAGTAAATCTTGTTTTCCCATCTAGACTGCCAGATCCTACAGGACAGGGACAACATCTTGTAAGTGTTTGAAAACACAGCACATACAAAATCATGCCCAACTTGTCTAAACAAGAGAAAACAAATTTGTCTAAAGTCACAGAGGTAGTAATGTCAGAACACTTTGACACTAGAGTTCTATTGACCCGCCTACATCAAATGTATGCTTTTTTGTCTGATATGCATTTTATATATGCTTCATTCTTGGCTTCATTTTAAATTTCTTCTGTTGTCTATTCTTGTTCTTATCCATTCATAATATCTTATGTTGTTATAGTCTTTGAATCTCTATAAGCCATACTATGTCTTTTCAAGTACAAAGCAGTTAAATGAGACACGAATGTTATTTATGTGAAACACACACTTTCTCTCTCTTTCTCTTTCACACACACACACACACACACACACACACACACACACACACACACTCTTACCCTTAGGTGGAATGATTTGCTCTTTGTAGTTAGAGGTTGGTTCACCTGCTCTTCAATCTCTGAGAATTCTGAAAGACAAAATTCTATCTTTCCACATTGCTTAATAAATAAATTACTTAGGAGCCCAAGTAAATGCAGACCTCTATTAAAATCTGGAGTCGCTCTACTATCCTTCTTTTTCATATCATCTCACCTTAATACTTTCTCAACTGACCACTTCCTGTGGGTCTCTCCTTTCTCACTAAGTCTCCACTCCCTTACACCAAGTTCAAGGACTCAGAATGAAGACAGAGGTACCCCCCGGGTTTTAAGTCAAGCGTTTCTGTTATTTACTGCAGTTTCATTACTTTTGATCATTGGGAGGCATGCTGGCATATGGGAATGGAAATTTAGATTGAGTCACTTTCAGCAATGTCAAATGAGCTATTAACAGAACCAAATTCTATGGTGTCCTAGTTGCTTTTGGAATATGGCTTTCAGTGTCTCAGCACAAGATGACCTCTGAGTTTGATGGAAGTCTACCAATAAAAAATAAATAGATAGGAAATAATAAAAATGACATACTGGGATTTAAAATCATAAATGCATGCAAACTCATCTCAAAGAGGATTAATCAATCATTAAATAATTAATGAAGACTTAATGTTTTGTCAGAACTGTCCTATGCACAGATGGAATGAAGGAACAAGGAAACTTTAAGTCTTAATTGCTGAAAACATGGAAGACATATGAAATGTTGCATAAAAGAGGGTGAAATAGGGAGAAAAATAAAAGTACTAATGTACATGGTAAAATTAATATGTATAAATACATATTATTTATATATATAAATATATATATATTTACATCTATGGGTCTCATTACTCTAGGAAGTGATGTAGAATGAAAATATTAAAGCTTTTGGAATGGAACACTGGGATAATCAAGGGACAGGGGTACAGGAGTCCCAAATCCAGCTCCGGTTTGGCCACCAGTGAACTTTGTGGCTGGGAAGTTCATGTCTAGGTCTAGTTCTTCATCTGTGAAATAATGGAAATTGGATTATTTTTAAACTGAAAGAAATGTTATGTTGTATTATGTTATGGAATATATAATACATTTCTTGATATTAAACACTGACTTATCAAAAGAAATTGGAAATATTTGAGTTGCCAGGAAACAAACTGAGGGTTGCTGGAGTGGTGGGGGTGGGAGGAATGGGGTGGCTGGGTGATAGACACTGGGGAGGGTATGTGCTATGGTGAACGCTGTGAATTGTGTAAGACTGTTGAATCATAGACCTGTATCTCTGAAACAAATAATATATTATATGTTAAAAAAAAAAGAAGAAGAAGAAGATAGCAGGAAGGGAAGAATGAAGGGGGGGTAATCGGAGGGAGAGATAAACCATGAGAGACTATGGACTTTGAGAAACAAACTGAGGGTTCTAGAGGGGAGGGGGGTGGGGGGATGGGTTTAGCCTGGTGATGGGTATTAAAGAGGGCACGTACTGCATGGAGCACTGGGTGTTATACACAAACAATGAATCATGGAACATTACATCAAAAACTAATGATGTAATGTATGGTGATTAATGTAACATAATAATAAAAAAAATGGAAAAAAAGAAAAAAAAAGACATATTTGAGTTGCTCCTACATTGAGAGGTAGTATTAACAGAGGCAACAGTGGTCTCCTCAAAGTGTCCTTTAATAAACTGAGAGACAGGCATGGGCAGAAGGGCAATAGAACCAAGTTCAAGAAGGATATTTTAGAGTGCTTACATTTTGAAAAAATATGAACAATAGTATAAGTGAGAACCCATACTATTGGATTAGAATTTTTATAACATTTCTCCACTTCTTTTTACAGGGACAATGCATAATACATGGACGAAGTCTCCAGGATTTGAAGCTGGACCAAAACCCAGCTATAGCATTTATTAGCTACTTCACTTCGAACAAGTTAAGCTCTCTAGGAATCAATGATCTTACCAGAGAAGCACAGGTAACATTATCATCTAAATCATTCTTGTGAGGGGAAAGTTAAGTAAAACAAGCGTTCAACAAAGTGTAAACATTCTGACACTCGTACTTACCCAGATCTGGAAGAATAAATAGAATGCTTATTACTGAATTGGAAGAGGCATCATCACAACCTGGAAAACTTGGTTGTTTTAACTATCTTTAAAATGCTAGCATACTCATACCAGCTGATCACCATTTAGATGTAATCTAAACTTTCTCCCTAACATTAACATTACCCAAATTTGGTCATTAAGAAGGACAGTGAGTTTAGCCTTCACTTTAATCCATCTCTCTGGGAGGAGACATCTCCATGGTTGGTCCTATCCACGTTCATTGTCTGGCCTATGGACTGTGTCTTACTGTCCTCCTTAATGCACAGGTACAGGTGATTTCTTCATCTAAGAGTCTGCAAGACTGTTTTTTTTTTTTTTCTTTTCTTTTCCTGTCAAACTCTTTGAGGGCATTGGGCTGACAGTTCTGGGTCGGACTGAGTTTAATCTTTTCCTTTCAAATCAAATTACGGGGAAAATGCCAGGGAAATGGCTCCCTAACAGCTGGCATTGTTCAGAAATCACGGAGCTTGGTGAATTTGTAAGATAAGTGTCTAAATTGTGGAGAAAGGCAGACAGCTTCCCCTCTTGGGCTGATATCTGAGCAACTAATGACTAAATGACTCCATTTTGCTCTCCACACAATGGCCTGTCCCGGAAGACTTGAGAGGCTCTTGGGGTTCAGTGGCCTCTCCAAAAATCAGCCTGCCTAAAAGCTGGTTTGGGGTCTTCCCCATGCCTTTGCTCCCTATTTGGTAATTTTATAACTTTTAAAACTGGTAAGAAGAGGAGAGGGTAGATACCAGCCTTGAGGAATGTGAAATCCACTGGAACCTCCCTACCGAGACATGAAGAAAAATGGCTGAGAAAATAGAAAGTACTAGTAGAACAAAAGCCAAAAAGGGAGAAACAACTTTTAAAATATTATTGGAGGGGCACCACATTCACATTAAATACTAAAATATTAAAATTGATTGAGGTTGTGAAACAAGTGAATTACTTAGTCTCCCATGCATTAAAATTAATTTTTCATCTCCTTCTCCAGGCCACTTCCCACTGGCTTTCGTTGAGCCCTCTTAATATTTTATTTGCTGAAGGGAAGAGGTTTCCTTTTGACATATTGGCGTTCCTGGGGTTGGTTGACTATCTCAGTGCCAACTCCATGAGAAGATTTCTCAGTCCTAGTGAAGGAACAATAAAGAATAAAAGATTTGCTATACTTCCTAAACTTGGCACATTTTTTTTTAAACCAGACCCTCCCCTAAAGACTGTTCTTCATGGGGCCATTCCCTTTGCATGTTACATTCCCGCCTTTCTAACTCTCTTCGAACCTCCCCAACCTTTAATCTGTTGGTAAGTCACCTAAAGAAAAAAAAAAACAAAAAACTGAAAGACAAGTTGAGGTCACTACATTTGAGCTGCCCAAACCAGCTTTTACATTTCGTTATTTGGAACTCTGGGAAGGGGGTTGCTTCTTTGGGGATATAGAGAAGCCAAGGCATGGTGGTCCCTGAATTCTGGAGCTCAGGAACTAATATGGCAGATCCTCTGTAATTAGGAGGTGAATTCAAAGGTGGTACACAGGTATCAAAAGCAGAGTGGATAAATGGTCCAGAGAAGGCAAACAGGGCTCAAGTCACTGGAGATGGGCTTTGGAGACTTACTAGGATGTTAATCATAAAAACCTCCAAGTTTCTGGTCTCATACTCACAAGCTAAATTTGGACTCTTTGCTGTAATAAAAGTTTACACATGTGAGGAAGGAAGTAGGGTAAGAAACACTCAAAGTCTCTTCAGAATGAAGTGGGATTCCAAACTCTCCATCATTCCTGAAAGTTCCCTTCTTCATGGCCATGAGAGTAGAGCAATGCTTTTGTGCACTGTAGTCATACAGTGTTAGATCAAGAGAGGACTTTGACGCTGGTCTAGTCTAAAATCCGCTTTCCAAATGTCATATAACTGCAGCAAATGGAAGGGACCTGACTTGCCCCAGTCAATACAGAGTTAATCCCTGAGCCCCCACTGTTTCCCAGGTGCCCAATCCAGGACCTTTGCATAGCTCATTTTTAGGGCAACTGGTGGTAGGAATATGTCTTCTTATTCTTAAGGTTCATTCTTCTTTTCTTAGATCACTCAAGATTAGGGGCTAAGGCAGAAGCCGTGCTATTTCAAGTCACTTGAATCCAGAGAAGATGGTACAGATATATTATCTGTTCATAACAGTAACACAGTCTTGACTTGGTTCAGTATTCAGACTAAAACTTTAAGTTATAAAACCAATAATTAGTCTTGTACATACAAAACTATCAGTATGTAGTTAAATCCTGTGGTGCCTATTGGAGAAGAATCAGAAGTCATCAGCCCCACTCATCCTATAAGGAAATGTTGATCCAATTCCATTTTTCATATGAAGTCACACTATTGGCCAGTCATGGGGCCCAGTCATGCCCTATTGCTAGTTGTGTGCTCTGTCTTCTGTCCCCAAAAGTGATAAGATATATTGTAGAATGCATTTCATGAAGGACATCAATTAAAAGGAAGGTTTCCAAAGCTTCAAAAGAAAGGAACCCTAACCCATGTGATGGTAATAGTGGTTACAAGAATCAAGAGAAATTCCATAACAATAACAAAAACTATACTAAATAGAGCTTAACATATTTTTATGAAGCAGAAATTTTCAAACCCTTTAATACCTTGTTGAGTTTAAAAACATTTAAGAGTGTATATACTAAGCCTGTCACAAACATATGTGACCCTGGAAATCATCAACTGAGGAGCATTTCAAGTGAATGTTAAGACACAGAATGCACCATAGGAAACCAATTTAGTTAGTGTCCATGGCATCTCACTATTCTCCGTCAGAGTTGCCAGATTATCAGGTAAGAACATAGAGCTAAAGTTTAGTCCTCTCAACCACCAATCCCCTTTAGAAGTCTACAATGAAGATCTCCCAATTCTCAAGGTTTCAACGGTCAACTCATTGTGAATGTGCTAAAATCACAATACGTAATTTGTCTTCTCAGATCAGACCTTCACCTTAGGTCTAAATCTCTTAACCTGTCCACAACCGAGCTGTGATCTATTTTTTTTTTTCACATTAATTGCAGTCATAGTCCTTGTTCTTATCACACTTGTGCATTTTTGTTCACATAATGACCATGGTTGTTTTAAGATCTTGTCTTTACTTATACTGTTCTTCTTATCTGTAATGAATTGTTTTCTTCTTCCTCTCAGTCTAGTACAATCCTAACTGAGGTGACCTTATACCCTATCTCTTCTCTAAGTTATCAGCATCCCCAATTCAGAAGTGAGTTTGTTTTGCTATAAATGTTCACAGTATCATTTACTTTCTGCCTTGTTTTGTTAGTTATATTTTCACAGGTTTGTGTTTCATCTTCCTATTTCTGTTATAAATTCTTTTATTCATCTTTTTTTTCCTCTGTCATAATGGGAGCTTGATGTCTGCATATAAAGCACTTCAAGTAATTGTTAAGGTTAAATGAAACAGGAGTTGAAGTTCTATCAAATAGATTGAGATCAGATTAGAGAGTGCCTTTAAAGCCATATAGAAGACTTTGGACTTAATCTGATGAATGGAGATGTTCTGGATCTCTTCTTAAAGAGAAGGGGTATGAAAAAAAGACAGCCTCATCCCTGGTTGGATAAGCAATGTAGCTTTTTTGTGGTCGGGGGTAAGCATTCTGAATCATACTTCCTAGGTCTGAGTCCCTGCTCTGTTTCTTCTACCAATGTGAAAGTTAGTAAACTCTCTGGCTCTCAGTTTCCTCATCTGTAAAATTAGAATACATTATTCCTATGGTCATTGTGAAGTTTGGATGAAGTAATCCATGAAAAGCCCTAAAAGCAATGCCTAGCACCTAGTGAGCCCTCAAGAAACAGTAGCTAGCATTGTAACTAACCAAATGGAGAAGTAAAAATAGCATTGGTCTGAGCATCACGAGACTTGGGCTCTGCTACAGTTTGAAGAAAAGGTGCAAATGAGGTCAAGTATTACCAGTAGAGGAGCTTGATTGGCATTCAAGAAAAATGAGCATGTGTTTGGTGAATTTACCATTCTCTGCACCCTAGGCTTACAGGCTTGAAATCAGACTTGTAGCAGAACAAATGCATTAATCAAGCTTACTGAGACAATCTGTAAACACAGAAGCCCAATTCATTAATTTACAATGAGAAATATAACTATTAAGTAGATGGGATGTCAGTGTTTATGGATAAGCATGTTCTCTCCTGTGGACAAGTATATACCAGAAGCCAAATCATAATCCTAGAATTGTCTGATGAAAGGGAAACAGCAGGAGAGAAAGGGGGTGACCTCGACATATAATCAAGTTCATAGCCAGATTACCCCACTCTGCTACAGGCACATACCTATCACTCCAGAGATGCCAAAACACATTCCCCATCTCTTCCTTCTAGTGACAGAGAACACTGCATTTCCTTAGCTTCTGATAGGTACCTTTATAGATGCCATGCATACCATTGTTTCCTTGTTACAATGCAGTCATTTGGATGGATGTTTTCTAAGTGCAATCAACATTTATCTGAAGTTCTGCCTGAATGCTATGATTGAATTCTTGATGTTCATAGATCATTTTTTAGGACAGTTTTAAGATAACTATCTTCTCCTTAAACTTTTTTTGGTGAACCTCAGGCTTCCCTGAGAGACTAGGCAGAAGGGATTTCTGTATCCCTTCCACTTTGAGTCTTCCTAAATCTATCCTTCGATGCATATTACTTAGCTGGTGTTGTATAATAAACTACCTCAAAAGGCATTGGTTTAAATGTTTATTTTGAGCCCCTTTTTTTGCTAAAGACCCTCTGGATTAGCATCTGAGATTGGGCTCAGCTGAGTCCGTTTCTCTCCACATGGAGTCCGCTGCATTTGCACACATGTCTGTCCTCAGACACGGTGGAGACAACTGGGACCATTGGGGTGTCTCTCCACATGTCGCTCACCCTCCCTCTTCAGGTAGGCCAAGTCAAGGGCTCAGTCAGGGGAAAGAGACTCCACCTCTTAATGGAGAAAACCGCAAAGGATCTGTAGCCAGATTTCCTAAAACCTACCATGGATAGGAATACATTTTGACTGAACGAACAAACGAACGAATGAATGAATGAATGTGTCTTCAGGGAGAGAGGTCATACCAGTCAAGTACTCAAGGCAGCTGAATCAGCAGTTCTGTAACCTATGAGTCCAGCAAACCCACTCACACAAGCCACAGTGAGTGAGAGATGTTCCAGTCCCAGAAAGAAGTTCGGAGCAGGCAGCATGTGCTATTCCCTCCCGACACTCAAACTTTATGATCCTAAGAAAGTAATCAGCAGGGGAGGTGAAAACCCCTGAATGGATGCTGACATCGAGTGACCCTTGCCGAGGAAGCTGACGCTGACCACTCCTGCCCAGCGATCGAATTTGATGGGTTTCATCATCTTCCTCCTGTGCCCGCTCCGGCTCCATCGATTGCATCGCCTTCAATATCTCTTTTGTGGTTAAAGGCTGCTCCCGAGACTGCCCTCTCTGAGTTACCTAGTTTTGTCAATTCCAATTCAGCCAGACATCCTTTTACCCTTTCCTAGACAACAAAGCTTTCTGGTCGATGTTTAAAAAAAAAAAAAAAAAGGAAAAAAAACTCATAGGAGCCTCAGAAGCCTCAGAAAGTCTTACTAAACCCTTCTTTCCTTAGGACGCATTCTCCCCCACCTGGGTTAAGGAGAGCAATTCTCCTTCTCTGCCGATAGCTCATATTTATCTTCTCTTCCAGCTTTTTACATCTGCCTTGGGATCTCAGACAGAGGCCTCCTTGTTATTTTCCCCTTTCTTTCTTCTTTCTGAAAATTAAAAATGCTTTATTGCACATAAAGATAGCCTGTACATTTTAACCCTGTACATCACTTTGACCTTGTTTTCTAGATCAGAAAAAAATACATCTTTTGAGAATTCTCATTAGGCCTAAATTATGGAACAAGGACTTTCCATTTTATGCTTCAAATCTTGCATGGCTCTTTAAAGAGGCTGCAGAAAGACCTCCTCAAAACAGGGGACAGAAAGTAATGCCATGAGAAGAATGTTATGGTTACCAAGTGTCTCCCCATTGCATCATGTCTGTAACTCCATGACAGACACGAATCAGTTTCCAGAATCAATGCCAGGCTGAGGCCCCCAAACTATACGGTAAAATCCAATCTCCTTATCATAAGAATAAAAATTTTAAAATAAGATCTTGTCCCTGCCAACTTGTCCAGCTTCAGCCTCGTCCCCCTCCCCAAGTACACTGCTCAGAAGCCACACCAAACCTCTAGTCAAAACTCTGCATTTTCCACCTCTGTGAACTCAAACTTGTTATTTCCCTGGCCAGAATTTCCTTCCCATTAGTTTGCCTAGAAAAATCCCTTTTCATATTTTAGTCTACATTTCAATATGTTCCTTACCTGGTAAGCCTTTCTTGATCCACCTAAACAGTTATTCCCTCTTTTTTATCATCAGTGTATGCATATTACCCCCACTAACCTCACTGCATGAGAAATGTTCCTATCCGTCCATCCGTCCATTCGTCCATCCGTCCATCCGTCCATCCGTCCATCCATCATCTGTCTATCTGCATTCTCTTCTTGGAGAGGTTGCAGAATCCTGTCCTGGGGTTTTTATACATCCCTGCTTTTGTCTTAGGGCTTCTCCTGATCACCTAGTGTGCTGATATCTGAATTATCTGCCTTCGATTTTGTAGCACATTTTCTCTGCTACTCCACTTCATTCTATTTCCTCTTCATCTTCCAATATCCCTCTCCATCGGCATGCTACTTTCACCTATAAACATGACCTTGACTTCTTTACGTCAAAAAAGTCTGTCTTGATCTCCCCGTGCTCCTCCACTGAACTACCTCTCATTCTCCTTTACCTGGGCACCTAATTCCTAAGAAGCATGATTTGCACTTGCTGGCTGTACTGCTATGCCATCTAAATACTCCTTAATTCTTTATAATCTGGTCTCTAACTTCATCACTTTGCTTGCAGTTGATTTCACAGACATCAGTAATTATTTCTTTGTAATACACCCACCCATACGTATGTGCACGTGCGCACACACATTTGTATACACGCTTGTAGGTGTATACAATATGAGATTATAAGCAATTCTTACCATCCTTAATCCTTCAGCCACATTTCCTCCTTGAACTCTCGATCTCTCATCCTTCAGGACGTTATGCTCCTTACTCCTTATTTTGGCTGACAGTCAGTCGAGTGAGGAATAGTAGGTGACACTTACCTCACACCTAGGATTAATTGGTGTTTGCTCTTACGCCCAGAGTGTACTGACCGTGTGTGACTGGGAGGCAAGGCTCTGGTTTGCCCGCATACTTCTGTTCCGACCTGTGAATTCCATACTCACCAAGAGTCAAGTTGTGTTGATGACCAAACATATTTTTGGCATTTGGGGCTTTTAATTAAAATGACACATTTTAATGAAATAACATGCAAACTGATAAAATATGAATGCAAAAGAAATATAATTATTTCTTTCTTCCTTCTGTGGAAACTAAAAAGATTTGATGATGGCAATTTGCAAGAAACAAAACACAACAAACCCTGTTGAATTAGACTGAGACTTCAGATGTGGAGAAAAAAACTAATGAAACTCCTAAGTAACCCTGGACTTGGCTGTGCTCTCTGAACACCCTTACACTCCTTGCATGGCCGCTCTGATGCCCTGCTCTGCTTGCTCAGTCTCAGTGACTGTCGCTTGGCTTGGGCTGCCAGGACTTCATTGCCCTGGGCCCTGACCTGAAAGCTCATCTGCTTGCCTGGAATATTCACACACTGTGTTATGTCATGCTTCTGCTCTGACTGCCCTTTGAATGCCTGACCCCCACCCCCCACCCCATCTACTCCTCTGCTGGTAGATGAGTTCCACATGAAATATCTCTAAGAGCCACTACTATTTTGATTTTCTTGAAATATCACCACTGCCCAAAATTCCCTACCAATGAAAAAAAAATGTTTTTACCAGACTGGGCCTTTTGCATGTGAGCTCTGGCCCAAAAATGGAATGGAGTCCCCACAGCCCTTTGGAGAGCAGGTGGAAGACTGCCCATCCCCTTCCGTCATCTAGTTAGGTTGATACTTTACCTGACCATCTCTCTTGCTTCTTCTCATTTTCCATCTCTCTTGCTATGGAAGACTCGCCATGACTCACCTTTGGTAATCCATGTCATGGTAGTTAGCAGCTGCTAAATTATTTATGATGAACTGGTTGCTCTCATTTCATATGCCCCCAGGCAGGTGATACCCAGGACAGCCATCCTGAAGGGCAGGAGGAGAGGGAAAGCAGGGGTGAGCTGCGGCTTGAGAATAAATCAGAGAGAAAGCCTGAGAGAGGTCATGGGGCAGCGTGTGGTGATCTTGAGGGCCAAGAGATGGGTAAGTGTGGGGTCTGCAGTTGATAGTGGCTATAAAAGAGAAAGCCGGAACCATTAAAATCAACAACCATCCTTACGATTAACTCTAGGGTACGTGAGTGATAACATTCCCCATTAATAAGGAGACAAAGAAAAAGAAGAAAGGATGAGCATATGGGAAGAAACAGCAGGGAAAACACAGTGATTCTTTCCTCAAAAGGAGCTGAAAAACTAATTGTAGGAGGTGGGTGTATTGTTAATGAAGAAAACAGTATAAGAACTTTATGGAAAGTGTCAGCGAGGTCAGTGATAGGAGATGAAGGGACTTTATAATCACCCTAGATCCTCATGGACATTGAAGTCGGGAATAAGAGTTTAGGAACCATACAGAGTGCAATTATGTGTGATACTAATGGAAAAGGAAAAAGCAATCTTTTGGGGGTGATTCACACAGTGAGTAATTGACTCTGGGTTTGGATTGTAATTGCAGCAATGGCACCTCTGGACAAAATGATGAGGCTTCAGGGGCTGCAATCAGGCAGGTCCCGGATCCAGCAGCTTCCTGGGGGATCCAGTGGAGTTCTGAAGGGTGGAGCCTCGCCCTGTCCTTATCTGCCCCCCTGAGACGGGAGCCTAAAAGCTGAACTCCCTGACACACAGCCTCACAAAGGCAAATTACCACAGGAATGAGCAGAGGCAAATCCACCTAGCTGGATTGATTGAAACAGAGTCTCTGTGTGTATGATGGGGCCGGGGGAGTATTCACAGCAGCTCAAGAATTCATGGAATCCTATGGGTAACCATAATCTGGGCTTTAAGATGGCTGCACTCCTTGCTACCCTCTAAAAGCCACAATTTACCCACTTAGTACCCTGGCTTACACTAGTCTCCTATCTAAAATGCACTAATCTTCCTCCAACATTCCTTGTCCAAGGTTAAGTGCAACTACCTCTCCTTCAGTAGGCCTCTCCCAGCTACTCCAAACTACAGAGCCCCTCTCTTCCCTGGTTGTCTACAGTCCTTGGGGTCTAGTAAACAGCAGTACTGTCATTGATTACAGTTTGAGTCTTATCACCCTAAAAGATCATATAAGCTTCTTAAAAGCCAGAGCCATATCCCCAACAATATCCAGCACAGACTAGAGGCATTAATTGCCTAGTGAATACATATTGATCAATTGATTATTTAACTCACTTAACACTTTCACATTACTTGGCTTAGGCATTTGATGGTTAGGAAAAATTCAGTGGAAGTCAAACCAATTTAGCTCTAATTAATGAGGAATAGAAATGAGACAAATGGCTTCTTTGGGGCAATAAAAATAGACCTGAAAAAGTTGAATAACCAATCACATAAAAAAGATATGAAACCTCACTAGTAACCAAGAAAATGTATTTTGAAACAATAATGAAATACCATTTTTCACATCAATTTTAAAAGTGGAAAAAAATAACACTGATGTGGGGAAATGGGCACGTATTATATACTTTTTGGTAATCCAATGGCTTTTTACCAAAATTAGCAGTTCTACTTTTATGGACCTGTCCTACAGAGAAACACGTATTTGGTCCAAAATTGTAGATATCAAGATGCTTTTGGCCTTAAGGAAAAATTGAAAATGACCTGAGTGCCCATCAGTAACATTGTGCTTAAATAAATACTGAGTTGTCCATATTATAGAACACTGTGGAACTAAAAGGAATGAATGCAACTGACAAGGAAGGATCATCAAGGTACATGTGTAAGCAATAAACTAAGCAACTCATTAGAAGTATATATATAGAGAGATGATCCCATTTAGGTTTAGAATTTCTATGGATGTGCATATATACATGAATATGTATCTGGGCTATCTACATATGTAAATGCATAAAAAGAGAGCTGGAAAAATCCACGACAAAGTGTTGATAGCAGTGAGCACCCTCCAGAGAGGAACAGAATTAGATAGGAGGGAAATGAAGAAGCTCTCTATATACTTCCATACAAAACACAGAGTTGAATACAAGCTGGAGGACTAGACCCGGGGGACTTCAGCACAACCCTCATGAAAGGTTTTCTCCACATGCACTGCGTCAAGGACAGTTTGCCCAAATGCAGTGTATCTTCTGCTTCCGCCCACCATCTGCGCAGCGTCAGGGAAGTGTGAGTTCCTGTCACCCAGGGGACACCACTGCCTTCGCTCCCTCACCACACTGCTCCTCCCACTCCATGCTTCAGTCTGGTCCTCTTTCGGGGTCCTCTGGACTGCCTCAGTCCACACTGATCTCACCCCCTCCGAACTCCAGTGGCATACATCTGCATCAATCAACAATTAATTATGAATGATTTTGTGACTTTGGAGGGGTCACTTTCAAATGAGCTACCAAGCAATTCCATATTGTAATGTTTACAGTTTTCTGTCCATCTATAGCAAGTAGCATAACTACAGACATTCATTCTGTTCTTCCCGCCCACCCCCCTGCAGCCCCCTCACCTTTGTTCCCTTTTTTCTTAATTCCCACTCCCCCATATTCTGGGAATGCTCCACTCAAAACGAGAATGCAAACTCATGTAGATGGGGAGCAGGGACCTTTCTCTCCCCAGGCTTGCTGGAGCACTGTCCCCCCCAAAGGTTCAAGGCAATGTGGCACTTAAATGAACATGAAAGCCTTCTCCTCTGATGGACCTCCTGGCAAAAGAGGAACCAAACACTGGCCTGTGACAAACTGAACTGGGTAAATTAGCCTAGCAGCTCCGCTAGAGTTATGGAACTGGGTGAAAAAGAAATGCCATAATAACAAGAGTCCCATTTCAAGTGTTAATTTTAAGTATTGAGCCTCTGAGTTTAAAAAACTGGGAAATTAGCTTTTGTGCGCCAATCACTTTGAATCCATCACTCAGTCTCCACCCAGAAACAGGTCAGACCATCCAGAATGGCAGCTGGTCCCAGGACAGAGTGGTCCCTGCTCAGCAGGACCTTTCCCTGGGGCTTCTGACTGCTGTGCTCTTGGAAGGGAAGAGGGGCTGATAACGATTCTCTAAGTCCACTGGGTCTTCCCTGTTTTCCTGTTCTCTCTGCTTTTACTCAACTGTCTTCACCCCCCCCCAACTCCTAGAATTCCATAATAGATGCACAATACATTTTTAATGAATTAAATTAACATTTTGGCAACATTACAGGAGAAAAAGCTCTGCCCCTGGCTAAATGTGAAATAAAAAGAGTTAATGTCTAAAATTTAGGTGTTACAGGAGAGAGAGAGGAGAGACAGAGACCCACAGACAGGATAAGAGAGAAATGTTTGATTTGAATTGGACAAGCCTGTAGTTGAAAAGCAGAGGATAATAGAAAGGTAGGAATGAGGAAGATCGTAAAGGGTTATGTATCCACAACTGAGATATTCAAAGAGTCAGTGAAGGATTTAAAATAAGGAAATGACATGACCAAAAGTTTGTTTTAGAAAACCATCCTACAGCAGCATAAATGTTAGATAGGGAGTTAATAACCTCAGCAAAAGAACCAGCCAAGACATGATTATAGTGGCCCCCAGATGAGAGCCTGTGCTAAGCTAAGGCCCAGGGGTTGCACATGAGGGCAAGATGTTGGGTAGACTTGTGAGGGTTGGAGCCTGGAAGCTGCAGGGCAGGTAGGAAGACTCATAAGGTGATGCTCATGTTTGGGGACAGAATGTCCAAGGGGTTGTTTGGATGGGGAACAAGGGGGGGGACTTGGTAATTTTGAGGTGCTATGTGGGAACTGCAAGGAGATGTAAGGCAGAACATTGAAAGCATAAGCCTGGAGCTCCATTGAGTAAGCTGTGCTGAGTTTAGGAATATGGGGGTCATGCATTAAGCCCCTCTGAATATTTCCTGTTTCTCTGGAGTATTTGCATGTCGAGGTGCTGGGGTTGAGGACCTCTGAATCTAGAGAGGACAAGACAGGAAGTCAGTCCTGTTACTTAGAAATTGGTATCGAATAAAATACAGTTCTCCACCCTGATCCCCCGGGGTGATATTTTAGAATCTATAGCCAAGGCTTTCTGGACTGTAGAGGTACTACTGTGTCTACATCAGAGGTTCCTCATCACAAGGAGCAGCAACCTCAAGTGTTTCCAGTGTGATTAAGGCTTTTGACATAATCTGAACACATTCTGTAGATAAACGGGTGCCAATTCATCTGAATCTGTAATGCTAGGATTAAAAACGCTAATGAAATAGAGCACTATAACACTCCACTGTACAATTTCCGGATGTTTTCCTACACATTCAGAAGACACGCAAGCTCGTCTCCCTCCAAAAATCTACCTGAGGCCAAGCCAGGGCTGAAGCACAAGATTCAGGCGTAATATCAAACCCGCCCATGCTGACTGCCAGCAAAATAACCCGGAAACATCCTGTGGGCTCTGTGCTTCTCCAGCTGGGAGTGAGCGTAAGTGCTTCAGAAGGCAGCGGGGAATCTCAACAGACTAGAATGAAAGACTTGACCCCTCCGCTGGGAGGAGGAGGGTGGCAGCTGTGGCTGCAGGGACAAGGTTGGCGATCCTTTGTTCTGGTGAAGGAGAAGGAGCGTTTCCAAGGAAGAGCGGAAATGAGGAGACCCAGAAGTCAAGAGTGTGGAGAGGACCTGGCTGGAAATCTAAACAGACGGCGAAACAGAGGAAGGAGAACAGGGGAAATGAGAAGGGCAACTGTTTGAGAAAGCGTATGGAAATTGAGGTTGCTTAATAGTGGAAAAGAAATACATTTTCTAGTAAAGAGATGTGACGAATTTTCGTAAATGAGAATGGGAGGATGAAAAGACACCGAGCACCAGCCAGTGTTGGAAAGTACCCAGCACTGGGGGGAGGAAGACGGAGAGAGGAGGCTAGTTCAGGGTGGAGCCCAACTCTCGGCCTTGGGGAGCAGCCTGGGCGCTGACTGCAGGCGTCCAGGTTCGCCCTTCAGCAGCCACTCAAGCCCCCTTCGGAGCTGCCTGTCAATCACGCCCCTGCGGGAGCCCCGCTGTGGTAGAACCGTCCTTCCCAAGGTGCTCCTTCCATTATCCCCACTAAACTTGCCTCTGCCGTAGGGATGCACGCAGATTGCTCACATTAAGAAGCAAATTGATTATGAACTGAGTTTTGTCTACCAACAATTTTTAATATGTAATCTTGTCATGAGTGAACGAAAGTCATTAATAATACAGTAAGCAAAATGTGCTACAGTTAACCTTAAATTATAACTTACAAAGAGCATTCTTGCAGTTTCTTCTTTGATTTATGAGCTCAGTTTATTCTATGCAAATTCATGCACAGTTTCTAATAAGAGGGAGGAGGAAAGATAAAGGAGCTTTGAATATTTTATAAGCTTTTTCCACTTACCTTAATTTAGAATTATGAGGCTGAATATGTAAGTAGAGAATAATTACCTATTACTAGTCTCCCACATAGTTTATCTATTTCAGCTCTGAACATCCTGAGCAATGCAAAGCATAACTGTTTTACTACCTGTACCACTGTGAATATGTTAATTAGGCCTCCTTCAGCGTTACTTGTTGCTGACACATGAAAAGATAGACATTGTAATATAACCAGACAGTCCTGCACTGTTGTTTAATATCCCTTTTTAAAATACTATCCCGGCTGTTCAATATTTCATTCATTGCACATAGTTAAAGTGAACTTTTTAAGGAGGTTTGTGCCCTGGCAAATTCCCTTGCCTTTCTTCTCCCACTGCTGCGTTCTTTGAGCTCCTGGGACTAAGGAATCAAGTGAAGGGAGTTACATTGAAAGAAGGGCGAGGGATGGCCTGACAGGCAGAGGGCTCACTCCACCGGCCCGGGGCAACTCTGCCCATGCCCCCACCCTCCTCTCCTGCACAGCTGCCCCCTCTCCCACACCAGCTCCACCCTTTCTGACTCCCCACTCACCCCCCAGGGGCTCAGGGGTTTAGGTCACATCCTTGGCAGGGTAAAGTGGGGAGAGAAACAAAGAAAACTCAGGGTTTAGTTGGCCTGGCAAATGAATGGATGAGGCTAATGATGCCTCAGGGTACAAAAATGGCTTCTCGATTGTTAACTGACTACAGGAAAAGAATATGCCTTTCCACGGTTCACTAGACCTCGCCGGGGTCAAGAGGAGGACTCGGTGACTAGTAGAACCCTGGCAGCGAGGTGATCGCCAGGGAGAGGCAGGAGATTCTCTCAAGCACTGCCCAGCTGTGGGTGGGCTTAGGAACAGCGGCCTGGACCAGGTGGCAATGGGCAGGTTCCAGACTTCGGGAGCCACACACACTCTTCTAAGGAAGGCTGGCAAGGGTGGCTTTATTTTTAAGAAATCTGGACCTGAATATTGAAACTGACCAGCCCATTTAATTTAGGAAACAGGGTGAAATGGATGGCCAGCTCTTCAGTGCCTGTACTCCCAAGTGGATTCAGAGCCCAGGAGGGAGGGACAGGCCTCCACTGCTTATTGTCGCAGGACCTGTGCTAGGGGATACGGGATCTCAGATTTGTTTTGTCTTCTTAGATTACCAACAGAAACTCTTAAGCACCCAGTGGTGTGCTGAATTATCTGAAAAATAACAGAGATTGAGAGTGAACTGTGCTTCGCATTAGTTAGGGCTCAAGGCAAATGTGGTACCTGCGGTTTCCTCTTCTATCATAGTAAATGCTGATCAAATTTAAGAGAAGGAGCAGGAGCTCCCAATAAAGAAAGAAAAACGGGTTTTTCTCTCCTGGTAAATTGTATCATTGGATTTTGGGATAATTAGCACTTCATATTATATTACAGTGATGGTGTCAGACCAACAGCCAAACAAAATTAATGAGTTAAACATCTGTCAGCAGGAAGCTTCAGGTCTGATTAAGGGCACTGCAGGTGTGTGTGTGTGTGTTTCTTTTTTTTTTTTCATGGTGGTCAGTGTTTTGAATTGTCAGAGAGACCATCATACTATTAGCATCAATTATCAATGAGTCAAGAAAATTATAATCTCTCCTCTTGATCATAGGAGGAAAACTTCAGAGAATAATACATGATATGATAAGAAGAAAAGGCACACTGAAATACAAATTTAAAACCTCCTCTTAAAAAAATAAAAAATAAAACCTCCTCTTTAGTGACTGATGTAAGTGCATAAATGAATAAAGCAGGACTCAAATCCTTCATTCCTGTCCAAGTGCTGCTTCAAAGTAACCAAGTGGTTTTGTGACATAAAACTTTTCATTAATGAGTTAATTCTGGGGAATATAAAATTTACCAGGGTTTACCAAGGAGCAGGCACTCTGCCTTGCACTTTTTTTTTATTTACTTATTTGACAGAGAGAGAGAGAGAGAGAGAGAGCACAAGTGGGGGGGTGGCAGGCAGAGGAGAAGCAGAGGTCCCTATGTGGGGCTCGGCTTAATCCCAGGACCCTGGTATCATGACCTGAGCCGAAGGCCGACTGAGCAACCCAGGCGCCCCTGCCTTGCACCTTATATACATTGTTCATTTAATCCTTCTATCAGCCCCACGAGTATATTTTGTTATTCTAATTTCAGGTGAAGAAATGCAACATCCAATAGAACTGCCCATCCTTTATTTTAACAACTAATATTTATGGAACATCTTCACTGAGCACTGATTAAGAAAGACTATATCAGAAAGGAGAAATATCACCCCTACCAAAAAGGAGGTTTGAGTGAAGTTACAGTTATAAAGAAAAATGTGTGAGGAAATAGATTAAAAAAAAAAAACTAAAAACAGAAGAGGGAAATAATGCTATGGCACAATGTAATATCAGAGCTGTCACAATGCATTACATAGTTGATTGTCAAATGAGTGGCAGAGGTAGAAACTATTAGTTTAGAAAAGAAAGAGAAAATTGTGGGCTAAAGTGGTCTGAGAAGATTGAAGGAGAGAAGAGAGTTGACCTTGGTCACGAGGGGTGAGCAAGGTTTGGGTACAACAAGAAGGTCTGTAGGATGGGACAGGGCACTTCAGACCGGGACTAGGAAAGAAAAGTCTGCGGGGAGCGAGCACCACTTCTGTTTGGGCGGCAAAGAGCTGTCCAGTTTGGAGAGGAGGGCGAACACAAACAGGCACTGAGCAGTAAGGCAGAAGAAGCGAGTTGGGTTGTGCAGTAGGCTCTTAAGAAGGAGAGAGAAGAACCTGCAGTGTATTCATTTAGAAAAATTGAACCATCCCCATTTTAATCAAATCTATTGTTGGCACCTGCTTGCAGTTAATTGCCCTCACCGATCATCAATCATGTGGTCCAGTAGCCTTGTACTTTGCTTCTCAAATAGCATTCTCTACCACTATTATTATGGTCATATAGAATACTTTCAAAAGCAGCTTATAGAGCTCAAATCCAGTGGTCTCCAACAGTTTCTGGCCATATACATCTATCAGGAAAAAAAATTGAGCTTGCTGCCCCCCTATAAATAAAATAGATAAACATACGTATATATGCATATACATATATACATATTATAAGTTAATATGTTGTATTTGTTGTAAAACATTAAAATATAAATTAAAAATGAGAAATAAATAAAATCAACATTTGCCTTTTTATTTTATGTAATCACAATTTAATGTTAACCTTTTGCTGAAATTGAAAACATTATTCATAGTAATATTTCCAGAGAAAGCCTTGAGCCTGAATATGCTTCACATTTCAGAAAGTCTTGGTTTAATACATTATGATAGAACAATTGTAAGGTCCGGCACTGATATCAGTTTATTTTGGTCCTTGGTTTTCATGGCTGCTCTGACTGTTAAAGGTACTTCAGGAAGACACACAGTGCCTGTGGATGAAGGCACAATTGGTTCTGCCGAGTAGTCATGCGTTCACTCTTCAATCCTATGTACCCAAAGAGCAAAACTACTTGTTGGAATTTTGCTAGTCAGTTTCTAGCTTATCTAAAGTCAAGCAGGTTAGAAAAATTTTCCTGACATTTTCAATGTGCTCTCACACAGGAGAACTTTAATCATCATTTTTGGCAAGAATATCACACAGAGATGGAACCATTTCTAAACACCGGTTTTCAGAGGGTGTTTACTTTCCCACTCACTGACTGACCTTTCTTTACATCTGATGGGATTGCCGTTATTTTTACCTGGCAGTGAGGCTAAGGCAGAGTGAGGAAGACAAGTGTGAGCGCCACCCCGTTCTACCAACGTGATTCTCTGGGGCTTGTATGGTTAGCATTCTCTTCAGTCCCCAGTTTTTTCACACAATTATTATAAGTCACTTCTGTGTTCTATGAAGGGCAGTTTCGTTAAAAGAAGATAGTAAATCCACAAATCCCTTTACCTGGGCATATATAAACTAAAAGAATAAAGCGGGGATGGCACACCACCAAATCCCCTGTGCTACAGAATACTTACCCTCCTTTCTGGTCACCTCAAGACCACTGTGAGCTAGGTGACTCTGGCTTAAGGACTGAAGAGGCCTCCAAGCAAATTAAAAATTAAAACGTTGGAAATTTAATCCTTTTACTAATAACACAAGTTCCGATACTCTCTTCCCACACCTTAGTGGATCATCTTATTCATCCTCTAATTGTGGATGTCACTCTGGAAATAACTGTTCCGTACCTGCTTTGAGTGCATGGCATCTAAAAGCAAAGGAGTCTGTGACTTGACCCAAGAGCTACAGTCATTTTGTGCTGATGCCCACATCAGAAGCAGGTCTCTGCACTCACAGCCCCTGGGCCCACTAGGGGATGGTTATGTGTCAAGAATTCACAAGTATGCACAGATAAGTCAGAATCTCAGATGAGATTTCTGATACATTTTCAGGTGTTTTTTTCCCTCCATCCCCTGCCTACCTCTCCTCCATCCACAAACTTAGCACTGTATCTTACCCTTAGTATGCATTCAATTTATATTTTGGAATTAAATGTAATCCAAAGTGCTTTTCTAGAGTAAAGGAACAGTCAACTCAAACAAATGCTCACAGACACATTGACAAATCAGTGCAGACAAGCGACTTGCTTAAACGTCATCGAAGGGAACCCCAGCCCAAATATCTCCCCTAAAGACCCAATACAATGTCAGAAATGTCCACCGCCCCCCCCCAGTTATTCTTAATAGGCCCTTTTCATTATGCGCTCCTAGTTGGGATATGAGCTTTGTGTACTTGAAGTAATAGTGCATAGCACATTATGTTAAAATCAGATTATTAATATCAATAGAATGGTCTATAATTTAGAATTTAATTATGAAGCTTAAGCTCTAAATGTCATAGGAATTAGAATAAGAAGAGATGAGAATGGGCTGGAGAAGCAAGGGATGTTTTCGGGGAGGAAGGCAAATCACTCTGGGCTGTGAGGGATGAGTAGTCTTCCTAAAGCAGGGACAGAGGCTCCAGCAGGCAGAGTACAGCCAGGACGGGACAGGGCACTTCAGACCGGGACTAGGAAAGAAAAGTCTGCGGGGAGCGAGCACCACTTCTGTTTGGGAGGACACGTGCAGGGCTGACGGGGGGTCCACGGAGTCAGGATCAGACTCATGAGTCCAGTGGGTGTGTTCACACGGGCTTTTTCTCCTAAAGGTGTCTTCAGTGCCTATTCCAGATGAAAATACTTTCATGGAAGTGACAGCCCTGTCAACTGAACTTTCATATCTCCCCATTAAATGGTAAGAATGTGATTGGAATGTTACATTTATGAGGCAGGTTTTGAAACAATTCCTTTGGGCATTTGACCAAATGTCATGGCCTCATAAGAGGCTTCCTTCTTCCTGGGGCGCCCGGGTAGCTCAATCAGTTTAAGAGCTGGACTCCTAATTTAGGCTCAGGTCATGATCTCAGGGTCCTGACTTGAGCCCTGCATTGGGCTCCATGCTGAGCATGGAGGCTGCTTAGGATTCTCTCTCTCCCTTTCCTCCTGCCCACCCCGCCCCCCACTCTCTTCTCAGCTTTGAAAAATGGCCTAGTCAGCTTTTGTCTTGCCTCCAGCATATCTGTGGGCATGGCAGTCGCACGCCGTGTTTTCCAGGGTGGTCTCTATGTCCTATAACCTGCGCCATCATAAAACCAGGTACAACATATATAGGCTGAGAAAATATGGCCAGTGCACTTAAGGGAAACTGCCTCCAATGTGCTCAAAGAAATAAATTTCATTTTACCACTAACATAAACCCATATCTAGACCTACGCATCCCCAGTCATAACAGGCCCCTCTGCTTGTCACTTCTGTCCACACATCATGCATGGGCTCAGAATCACTCCACACCGTGCTCTCTTCCTTGATAAAATTCCTCGAGAATTGACTCAGGACCTCTTAGACAGACCAGCGCATCCAGGTTTCTCCCTTTGCTCTTTTCCTTGAGTCCTTACTGTCTGACCCACTATCTATAATTTATTATTCTTTATGCACGTGCTTCTGCCCCTATTGCCTGCATTCTGAAGGTAGATGCAAATTTTAGTCTGTTTAGTTCATAGTTCTCTGGATCAAGGATACTCCTGAGATGATGGAAAAGAAGGTATAGAGGGGTTAAGTACTTGCTCAAGATCCCACAGCTAATAAGTGTCAGAGTCAGATTCCAACCAAGCTGCTGACTCTGGAGTTCAAGCATTTTACCACTTTTCTATATGTCCGTAAACTAATTTATGATCTAGTTAGTGAAACAAAAACATTCTTAGAACAGAAAGTAGTTAAAGGCTATGGTATGTAGTTTAATTATAATTACATTAAAAAATCCAGGAACTTGGGTGTTCATTTATAGTGGAATGGCCAGAAGTTTCCTGGAGAAGGCAGGGCTTGGCTGGCCCCAAAGTGCCAACGGAGAGAGGCCAGCACTCTAGGTGGAGAATTGACCTGCAGTGGTGCTGCAATGCAAAGGAACTCACGAGGCAGAGGAAAGAGTGTTGATGGCCAGCAGTGATCTAATGGACCTACCTCATGTGTGGTTTTAGGGGATGGATTGATTATTTAGGAATAATCAAAAAGAACATGTCCTAAATGGAGGAGTGATATGATGAAAACATCATCTTCTGATTATTATTCATTCTCTAAAAAGAGTGCTTTCTGAGTACCTACTGGGTTAAAAGGACCTTGCTAGGTACTGTGTGAAGTGTGAAGCTATGTGAAACATGGTCCTCAACTTTAAGAAAGTACATCCTAGTAAGGGGGTTAAAGCGTGAAGGCCAAGACCCACGGTAGAAGGCAGGTATCTTGAGCATCCTTGTATCATTCACCAGGCTGCTGAATTTCAGAGAAAAGTGGGATCCTTCCTGCTGAGGAGGTTGGGAAGGGCATTCTGTAACAATAGTGCTAGGTTTGAACAGTAGAGGGCAGGTAGACTTCTTATACACCGAGTTGAGTGATGATAGCATTCTGGGTGGAAGAAGAGTAGTGACTACGTTCATGTGTGCCTTTTTATAGATGTGGGAAATGGAGTTGAAGAACGAATAGATTGGGTTTAAAAACAAAAGAGGCATGTCCTTAAATTATATTCCCAGAAACACTAGACTCTCAAAATGTTAAATGAAAAAAGGGGTTCTTTTTATTGTTTGTATGTGTGTGTGCACATGCATACACACATCTGTAAGCATGTGTTCATGTTTGGGCATGTGTGTGCACATGTTTGTGTGTGTGTGTGTGTTGGGTAAATGTTAAACACGTTGGAAAACTGGGGGGTTTGAGTAACGCAGATAATGGCCACGGGGTATGTTGAGGACACACTGTAGAAGTCCTTGGAAAGATCATGAACAGAAAGCTGACATGAAAACAGCAGCACATAAAAACGCACGTGGATGAGAGACTCAAGGAAGAAAGAGCTGCTGGTTAAAAGACTTGTGGAGTGTTCTAGATAGGGCACGACCAAAGGTTTGTTTTCATAAGTAAGTCTTATCAGAAAGGTGATGCAAAGTTGTTTATGTATATTTTAATTCATTTTTAAAACCCCACCTTCACTCTTCTTTCCCTTCTAACTTAAATATATTACGTGGAACAGAGTTGCATCTTCATGGTCATTTCCTAGAATACAGGTATTCTGAGAATTCAGATTTCTCTAAGACTGGAGGCAGTCAGAGACGCCCTCTAGAGATACTGGGAGCAAGGTGAGAGATCACTGGTTTCTGCTCTGGTGGTGCAGGGCCCCAGCTGTGAGTGGCTCAGACGATGTGCAGTGCCAGGACCAAAACCTGAGAGGACACCTTGTTCTTTGGACTTCTCATTCTCAGCTAGTTCTCAAGATTATCTCATTTTCCTCTCCCAGAGCCGTTAATGCTATCACCCTGAATGCCGGTTAAAGGGCATCCCTTGCATGACTTGGCATGGTTCCCAGATATGTATTTCATCCAAAATATAGAGACCAAATTACCAATAAAGAAATTATGAGTGACGGCCGCTGCTCTGTCTCTGTCATCCTCCTCCACAGTTGAATACTCTTCATTGTTAGAGACTCGTTTTTTCCTGCAATTCAGCTTAAATTCTCCCTCACTTGGCTTCCTCCCATCACTCCTAATTACAGACTAATAAAGCCTTTGGATTACTGTGAGCAATTTTCATCCCTCCCTTCTCCCACCTCCACTTCCCTCCAGAAGTTTCCTGAACCTATCACTGGATTGTACTGAATGAGTGGTAACTGAAACCCACAAGTTTACTCCATGGAATTACAATCTGGGGTTTGAAGTTATTTGCTCAAGGCTTGTTCTCTATTCTTAGTCATCCTCCTTATTCCTAGCTCTCCAGTAAGTACCCACCATAAAGGCTGCCTGAGCTGAAGACTGCCTGGAACGAAGCGGAAGGCACAGATACAGATCTGTGGAAGGTGCTCGCGGGCCAAATTTCAATGAAAGGGCATAATCTTCCGAATTAGTGAACCCAGTCATTCAGCTTCAACCCAGCCTGTCTGCCTACACTGGCTGAAGGGCCGTTGCTTGACACCTCCTGGAGGGCTTTGCTTTTTCTAGCCCCCAGAAGAATCTAGTTCACATTATATTGCCTAGCCAGTCCCTAGCCCACTCCTCCTTACACACTTGATGAGTTAGCTTCCCCCTCAAGATCAGACTACCCCAAGCGAATCAAACATTGAGGGGGTACTTAGGAACAACACAAGTTATTAATCGTGTGACTCTGGGCAAGTTACTGGATCTCTCTACATATTTCTTTTGTAGTTTCAGGGAAATAATTTATAAAAAAGATTTATCAAAGTGCAGTATGGTGAGGGATATGATAATTGTCAAATCAAGTGCTGTTAATATTCATTGGAAAAAATATTCACTGGGACAAGAGTTCAAAAGAAGGAAAGCTTGGCCTGGGAAATTTAAAAAAGGACTTCTTAAGATGAGAGGGGGCATAAGACAGACCTCCAGGGATGAGTAGAATTCAGTAACTGGAGACCCTGACATAGAGCATTCCAAGCAAGTGAGCACCATAAACAAAGATTAAGCTTTCTTTTTTTAAAATTTTATTTTATTATGTTAATTACCATCTTTCTTAAGGAATAAGGCCTTAATTAGCATTGTCCTTTCCCCCTTATTTTATGTGTACACCTGCTGTTCTGAAAATGTAAAATCCAACCCAAAACCTTATTAAGTTTCGTCATCACCCCAAGTAATTTGAGAATAAAGGTCTATCACTTCCCCGATCTATACTTTGGGGTTTCAGAAGATAACAATCCCAACCTCCGACCCCTGCCACTACCACCACCATTATTTGCTTCTCTACCTTCCTTATCCCGCGCACTTCTAAATCATAAATACCTGCTTAAATTATATTTTGTAGAATGGATAACTAGGGAGAAATGGAGTTGGTCTTATTAATGACCCCAGATTGGGGGCAATGCCATGGGCCTCCCAGTGCCATGAAAACCAATCAGTATGGCCTGACTCTGGGGACATTCCAACTGGCTCACCGACGCCGCTGGATGACAGGGAAGGCGAGGTGAAAGCCCTCCCATTGGCTACCCCTGGCCTGGAAATCAAACATGATTTATCTACATTAGTGGGCTTCATCTATGTCTTATTATCCCAGCCACAGCTTGCGACCCAGGCCGACTCTCCTGCCTTTTAATAAACAGATTTAATAGGACTGATAGTTTGGCAATTTGTACAGTAAATTAGATTTAATTTGGCCTGAATGCCACTGATTTCTCATATTGTTCAAAACATCTTATCCAGGGCTGCATGTCATCCCAACACATTCTTAAATGATACAGCTAAAAACAGCCAACTGACAGACTTCAATGAGCGGATGTGCTCTCATGAGGCTATGGCCTCTCCCTTGCTTCCTGTGACTTAATTCACTTAGAAATAAAGCCCAGTTTGGGTATAATAACTATGACGATAACAAAACCAGTGACAGTTCCATTGTGTTGCCACTATTAGGTGTCTGCAGAATAAGATAGTGTCCCTTTAAATATAATATGTCAATATATTAGGGATTTTGCATAGAAATAATTCTAAAACGTAGTATCGGTGTTCAATCCCTCTTAAACAGAATGCACAGAACGCAATTTTACTTTTCCTTGATGAGTGGGAGCTGAAATGAGCATCATTTGTTATACTATACTGCACAGCAGTGCATAACCCAGGCCTGTGTAGCCAACCATCTGCCTCTAAACTAAATAGCCCCAATCGTGCATCTTGACTTCTAGTCTTCCCTTTGTCTCTTCCCTCACAAACAGCTGGCTTTCTTCAGTATTGTGGGGACCCTGCCAGTCATAGCCTTCCCTCACTTCTAGAGTACTGTAGATCACCAAAAAGTGTTGGGTCTGGTGGCATGGAACTTTCTGGTTCCTTTGGGGTTGGGGCCTGTCAATTTCATCACCAGTGTAAGACCCCCATGAGGTTTTCTCTCTGCCATCATGACTGGTAGCATTCCAGAAGGTGGCTGCTTTGTCAGTCTGGGTTCTGAAGCAGAGACCCAAGCCAACCTGTGATAACAGCAGAAAGACAGAAGTGTGTGTTAAGTCATCAGGAGTTGGGGTTTGTATGTTAGTGCAGCATAACCCAGCCTATCCTAGGAGATTTATTTCCCCACTTTCTAATCTGAACATTCTAGTATGGTATGGACGTGAATATAATAAGATAACCAACCTTTTTTTTAATTGCACAAAAAATTCCATAAATAACCTTTCTGTGGGCTCTCAACTATAGGCAAAAATGCATCAAATACATCAAATTTATGGGTTTTATTACTGCTGTTTAGAATTCCTGTTTTTTAAACTATATACCGTTTGGGGCAAAACTATATAGAAGGCAAGTGTCTTTTTCACTAAGAATCATGTTCTATGCCTTTCATGATGGAAGCAAGCCAATGTAATCAACCTGCCTCCAGGTAGCTGGCTGGTCACCCTGGGGAATGGTGCCATGTCAGGGTTGGTTTTTGCTGCTGGCAGATTGGGCACTCAGCAGTGGCTGTAACCGGTTCATCCTTGGTGAGTGGCAGTACATGTTGCTGAACCCACATATACCTTCCATCCCGGCCATCATGGCCACTTTGCTGATAAACATATTAGGAAATGACAGGAGTGGCTAT
The DNA here is from genome assembly GCF_003265705.2 of Callorhinus ursinus. Taxonomy (NCBI): domain Eukaryota; kingdom Metazoa; phylum Chordata; class Mammalia; order Carnivora; family Otariidae; genus Callorhinus; species Callorhinus ursinus. The sequence goes on from NW_027397073.1 coordinate 34,565,888, forward strand.
TAGGAGGAGGCTGACTGGTATCCACTGAATAGGCTATGCTATCTACATGATTTTTTATAATCCTATTCTATTGGGATCACCCTTTGGTGAGCATTCACACAGGACACAAATATGTTTACCCTATGTGCTCATCTTAATTAATCTACTTGCCTCTTTCCTAGGCCCTCTTGTCACCAATTTTCCACTCTTGTTCTTTCCAAGTCCTTGACCAGTCACCAAAACCATTCATGGTCTATGAGCTGGTATAGATATACAATTCTTGCCATCTTTACTGGGCACTGTCCAATGTCCTGCCACTGGGAAGATTTATTTTTAGGGCCATCCAGCATGGGGCTCTGGTACAGCAGCCATGCACTTCTTAATGGTGAATGCACATCATGCAGAACCATCTGTAAAATACAAGTCCAATATTTTCTTCAGCTAACTGATCATAGGGAGCTCCCTATGAGGCCATAGTTTGAGAGAAAGAAAACAGTGTAGCAACAGTAGGGACCATGGGCATCTGGGCCACCTCTTCATGCAGCATACTTGTGCCTTCAGGGCCTGCTTAAGCCCAATCTCATGTATATCACTTCCATCTGATAATGGAGAGCACCTGTCCATGCTCAACTTCATGGGTTGGTGGATATACCACACTAGTTTGTGATGGGCAGCTCAGGTCACACAGTGACTCAGTGGCCCATGGTCAAGTGTTTCTCTACTAAGGCCCAGTAGCAGCCAAAGCGGTATCTCAACAGAAGAATAATTGTATGAAGAGAAAAAGTAGTTTTACTCCAGAATCTGAGTGTGTTCTGTGATTCAGCTGCAAGGGCTTGCCAGAGACTACACCTATATCTGCCATTGACCCTTCAAGCACCATTGATTCTGCTGGATCATATGGCCCAAGTATCAGAACAGCTTGCATGATAGTCTGGACCTGTTGGAGAGTCGTCTCTTATCTGAGGCCCACCTAAAATCAGCAGATTTTCATGTCACTTGGAAAATGGGTTGGAGAAGCACACCCAAATGCAGTAAATATTGCCTCAAAAATCCAAAGAGGCCTCCTAGGCACTGTACCTCTTTCTCAGTGGTACCAGGGATCAGATGCAGCAACTTGCCCTTCCACGGAGGAAGAGATATCTTAACATGCTCCAGACCACTGAACACAGAAATTTCACCATGGCAAGAGGCCTTTGAATTTTTGTAGGATTTATTTCCCATCCCCTAGCATGTAAGTGTCTTACGAGGGTCTATAAACTAGTTGCTACTTCTTGATGCTAGATCCAATAAGCATAATACTGTCCATGTGATGGACCAGTATGGTGTCTTGCGGAAAGGAAAGACAATCAAGGTCCCTGCTGGCTATATTATGATGTAGGGATTGACAGCAAGAACAAGCTAGAGTGCACTAGCATGAGCTGGAGCCTAGGAAAATGTTCTGAAATTTGTGTGAGTTCTTATTGGCTCTGACCTTGAGGGTATCCTACAGAAGCCAGGACCTTTTGTCTCACAGATGAACCTACACACCTGGCCCAGGACTCAGTGGAAGGTGGATCAGTTGCAGGCCCAGCTATTGTTCAGGACCACAGGTGCGTCAACAGAAAGTGACCATGTGTATGAGATACCAAATTACTTCTGTTTCACTTTGGCCCAACACATCTCCCATAAGAATCTCCTTCATGGCACACCCTAACCAGAAACATGCAGGAAATGGAATTCAGCCTATCTAAATTGAAACATTATAAATCCACCACAGCCTATAATCACATATTCTGAGTGTATACTTTCTTTTCACATGCGTTAGACAAAAAGGGATACATGGTACTAGCAGATCCATCTTTTCTAAGGAAGACACCATCATTTCAGTCTTGAGAGGCACTTTGAGCTGTTGCACTTTGGGCTGAGCCTGGTTCTTGGACCACATGGTGGCAACAAAGTTCTCACTCTCCATCATGGATGGTGTATACTAGTACTGCCAGCAAAGGACTATGAGGAAGTAGTCTCTGGAGTTCTGACTGCAGAGAGTAGCATAAGAGCAGCATCACGGTTGACTATATATGAGGTATAAGCTTCCTGCTATTAAAGTCTCTGCAACAGGGGCGCCTGGGTGGCTCAGTTGGTTAAGCAACTGCCTTTGGCTCAGGTCATGATCCTGGAGTCCCTGGATCGAGTCCCGCATTGGGCTCCCTGCTCGGCAGGGAGTCTGCTCCTCCCTCTGACCCTCCCCCCTCTTATGTGCTCTCTCTCTCTCATTCTCTCTCTCTCTCAAATAAATAAATAAAATCTTAAAAAAAAAAGTCTCTGCAACAAGGAAGAAAAGGGCAGCATCACAGTTGAATATATACCAGGTATAAGCTTCATGCTATTAGAGTCTCTGCAACAAGGAACAAAGGAAGAAAGAGAGTGAAAAGGAGGAAGAGGAGAAGGGGAATAAGGGAGGGAAGAAGTGAAAAAATGAAGAAAAAGAAAGGAAGGAAGGAAGGAAAGAAAGAAAGAAAGAAAGAAAGAAAGAAAGAAAGAAAGAAAGAGAGAAAGGAAGGAAGGAAGGAAGGAAGAGAAAAAAGAAAGAAAGAAGAAAGAGAGAAAGAAAAGAAAGAAAAAGAAAGAAAGAAAGAAAAAAGAAAGAAAGAGAAAAAGAAAGAAAGAAAGA
>NW_027397073.1:34568616-34592919 GCF_003265705.2 Callorhinus ursinus
AGAAAAAGAGATGGAAGGAAGGAAGAGAGAGAGGGAGGGAAAGAGGGAAGGAAAGACAGTGGGGAAAAAAAGGAAAGGTAAAACTGCTTATATATGATTCTGGTGAGGTATCTTCCAGTTGCCCAAGCAGGAGCAGGATCTTGGGTTACTATATTAGGTAATTGTTTTTTTGTTTTATTTTGTTTTGTTTTTGTTTTTTAGTTTATTTACCCCACCCAAGAATCTCTCTAGACTAAGAAATTTGAAAATATGATATACAGTGGGTTCTATGATGGGGTAGTCTTCATCAGCAACAATATCAATCAAGTCAGTAAGGAGCCAGCCATGAACCTTGAATTGGATGGCTTAAGATCCTCTGAAAAGGAAATACAAGATTGCAAATTAGGCAAGCTGCCATCTGGAGCCCTCTAAGACTGGCTCACAAGCAAAAGAGCTTGTTCCTCCAGCAATACCACTGACCAGCTCTTTAACCTTGAGGAAATCCCTGTCCTGCTCTGGCCTTGGACTCCACATATGAAAACTATGTCCCTTCTCATTTCGGAAGGAAGTGAGGAAAGACTCAGGAGGAGGTCAATGGGGAGAAAATTCAAACCCATGGCAGAGCTCAGGAGCTCCTGAGGGTTTCCCTTCACTAGCAGCATTCATGCTCAGAATGAGGACCAAGGTCATCCAGAGAAGTGCAAGGTATTCTCCCCCTTCTCTTTACTGAAGATAAAATTAGAACAAAATATTAAATATAATGAAAAAAAAATCCAAGAAAATACATTTAATTTTTTTTAACTTTAGAACAAAATTCAGTTTGGATGTTTAAAAGTAGATAGAGCTCAGGTATCTGGAAGGTTCAGTTCTGCAGACTATCTTAGCTCTCAGGATTCCAGAATGTGGCGGCACTGTGAGGAATAAATCAGAACAACCTTCTTTTGTCATCGCTTTGAGATGACTCACCGCCATTATTTTAAATACCAACTGCTGCAAGGAGGCAGTGATGTCTGTAGGGGCTGTGGCAAGCTAACTAATGTCAGAGCTGGAGGGGATCCTAGGTGATTACCTTTTCCAGATGAAGTACTGAGGCCACGGAGGTGAGGCCACTTGCCCAGGATGGTCCAGGGGGATCTGTGGCCTCCTGAGTCAGGGCCAATGCCTGGGGGCCAGACCAGTGCTCTTGCTGGTACCTAGGACTCAGTTGGTGGTGCTTCTCAGCTCCTCTCATAACTCTAGACACTGTCATCACTTTGACAAACCCAACCTTTCAGTGTGTCTTCTGCCTGTTTCCCATCTCTGGGAGAAATCTCAAGAAGAGGTGAAATCTATGGGGAAAAGAGCCTCCATCTCAGGAAAGTGGTCAAGATGCAGTCTTACATTCTTCATGCCTGGAAGAGTTGATGAGAGTCCCCCTGCCTCCTAAGGACCGAGGGGCTTCTGCTTTACCACCATTACTTTGGTCACATTACAAAATTGGGCTCTTTTCTACTCTCGAATGACTTTCTGCTGAGTTTGTGCTAATAGGTATAGCTCCCCAAGACTGCTTTCTCTAAGGAGGAGGAAGTGTGGGCATGAAACTAACATTGGAGATGATTAAAACAAAAGCCGTTTCTTCATTTCTCCTTCATCCTTCCCCTCCCTTCCTACCAGTTGTGTGTGTGTGTCTGTGTGTGTGTCTGTGTGTGTGTGTGTGTCTACAGAAAACTAAGATCTGAAACAGACTCTCCCCAGGAAGAACTCACAGGCTCAGATCCATGAAATAGAGAAAAATAAATGCATGACCCTAACAAGGTGAATGCCAAAAGGACTAGTCCAGTTGTGGCAGAGGATAAGGAGCATCCATGTGTACTAGAATACTGGGAAGTGGCACTTGAGCTGAAATGATGATCAAGGAACAAAAGGAGAGGGAGAGAGGAGCAGCAGGATGACATGCATCCGAGTGGTGATTACAGCTAAGGCTCTCTAAGGGGAACATCTCACCTCATCTGCACTGTGACTCAGGAGTGGATTACTGCCCTGGTCCCTTCCTATGGATAAGGGAACTGAGGCTCTTATACACAGCGGTCTGCCCAAGGTCACATGGGGCACACAGAGCCAGCAGAGCAGGTACCAACTCCAGCAGTTTGACTCTGGCTCTTCACCACCCTGCACAACTTCCAAACTGAGAAGTGGGTGAGGGCATAATGGAGCATGGTGCAGGAGGGTGGGGTCAAGAGCAGCCAGGGTCACGTCTCCAAGGCTTTCAGAGAAGCCCAGCCTTCTCCACATTGGCTGGTTTGCCTTAGCCTGATGTGCCCCTCTGTTTGTGGCACAGCCCCACCCAGCTGTCAGCATAGGGAGCAGATGCTCACTTAATCCTCGGGATTAGCTCCAGATCATGGCGAGTAATCAGCAGTTGGCCAAGGTGCGAGGCAGGTGATACCTTGCATGCACACACTTCTATATCCGGTTTCCTAAATGTAATGCGGATACCTAATTCTATCCCTAGATTTCTCTCCGTAATACATAGAAAAAGCAGAAAGCTGAGACAAGCCTGCCAAAACTTCCAGCCATCATAACTGACAAAGGAGATAATGTCTTGTTATTTGAAAAATGCTTTGAAATCCATAAGTGAACAATGGAATATGTATCTCAATTTCTCTCTCCCTGTCTTTCTCTGTCTCTGTGAGAGAGAGAGACAGACAGACACAGAGACAGACAGAGATGGAAGAAGGGAGAGAGTGCTATATACTTAAGTGCCATATAATTAAAGTATAACAACCCAATTTTTGATGTATGGAATATATGTACCCATATACATATCCATTATATCCTCAAATATGGAAAGAAATAATTAGCCTTCTAGTGAACCAAATATGCAGGTGAGAGACAGCTAGAGACTATTAGATGCCCAGGGTCCCTAACAAGCTGTGTGACCCAGTGCAAGGGAACGGCAGCCTCACTCTACATCTCAAGGACAGGTGGAGCAGTGCCTGCCCTTCCTGTTTCCTAGGCTCACGGTGAAGGGATCCATGTGCAAGTACTTTAGAAAGTAGAAAATGCCAAATACATGAAAGGGATAATTACCAGTAATCATCATCATCATCATAATTTAATACCGAGGATGACAGGCATTGGTGGGGGAGAAGTAGGCTCCATTATAATTATCTGGAAGACACAGCTGAAAAGCACATTTAAGCCATATTTCCCACCTACCACATTTCCTACCTCTGTACTTGCTGTTCTCAATCCAAAATTCATAAAGGAGCAGTGCTGTTTTGTTATCCTAAAACAACTGCTGGCATAAAATCTACAAATTGAAAAACCCCTTTCCCCCCTTTCCTCCATATTTGTTGAACTACCTCCAGCCTGAGAAAGCTTGCATTGGTGTAAAAACTCAAATTTGCCTTATTCTTTATAGAACACCATGCCTCCCGTCCACTCAGCATATACTCCCTTTCTTTGGGCCCTTGGGGACCACCCAGCCCTCTCAGTACAGCACCCTTGATCTGGGAATTGACTTGTGCTAACCAAATGTGGAAGCCACTAAAATCAAGCAAGCCTATTTTTAAGCTACCTTCGGGGCTGCATGCCCACCTGGCTAAGGTGAACTACTTAGCAAATTATTTATTCCTCCCAGGAACCGGTCTTGGCTCCTTTACAGCCAAGCTCCTTGTCTAGAGTTCTTTCCTCCATTTATGTCTTCCATCCTCTTCACCCCATCTTTTGTCTACATTCTTTCTTCCCTTCCCAGCCCCCTTCTCTTCCTTCTCCTTTTTTCTAAGGGCTGGGACAGAACATCACCAGGGAGGCCTCAGGAATGTTTCCCTTTTCCTGTTCTCCTTCCCCCTTGGCTTCACTACTTTCCCCGAAGGGACTTCCTGTCTCAGATAGCTTTATATGTTTCTTTTTAATCAGAAGTAATTGTTATTTAAAAAAAATAAAATAAGATTTCTGTGCACCACAGTGCTTACTTTCTCCCATTCTCCTTTCCTCATGGAATTGTTGTGCCCTTCTCAGTCATATTGGGAGCTCCAGGGGAAAAGAAAGAAGTCGGCAGCAAAATCCCTGTGTTTCTAGGCATGAGGGTCTAGGTAAGGGAAAAGGAGATGAACATTGACCCAGCTCACCACTCAGTTCCTCTCCCTTTTGGATGTTCACCCTCTCCCTTCCTACTGCCCCGACTCTCCCCAGGCCTTCTAAGGGGAAGTCTTCCCCAAGACCATGGCTCTCCCAGAAGGAGTAGTTCTCTTAAAGGAGCAGCTGCCCTTGGCTTCTGAGATTGTAGGTAAACCTTGATTTCTTCTGTACTACTTTTCTTTATTTTCCAAGTGTTCTACATGAAAACTGTTTTTCAAGAAAAGAATTCAATAAAGTACATATTTTTAACCTTCCCTTGACAGATATCTCCAATATTTACTGTAGCATTTCTCTCCTTCCCTTCAGAGATAAGCTGAATTCCAAAAGAAGATTCTTGGAGGGCAGTTGTCTCTGCTTCCTCACACTGTGTTAATGCCTTTTAAAGTACTATTTTCATGTCCAGTAGACCCTTTTTAACCATTATTTAATGCTTTTTACTGTAATTACACATAGACTGATACTATTTCCAGGACTAATTTTATTTTTTGTATTTTCCTATCTTCTCTTTACCCATCCTTTTATTTCTAACTTTTCTTCCTTTGCCATCTTATTTAGGTGATTCTTTCTCTTTGATTTATCATTATGACAACATGAAAGTCATCGATTTTAATATTGGATGTTAAGGCATTTGTAATTATTGGCATAACATGCATCTTGCCCTACTCATTCCATCTTCCTGTGAGCCTCCTTTTGGGCATTCTTGCTGCTGCCTTGGTTTTCTGTCTTTGACTCCGTAGATACAATCTATTTGCTTATACATTCAGTGGTTATTTATAATTAAAAATTATGGGTTTTACTTCTAATAATTTGCCAGATATGCATTTGCATTTCTCTCTAATTATCAAAGTTGATATCAAAAAATACGTTTTGAGCTGATTCCTACCATTCCCATGTTATCTCTCCTTTTTGCAAGAATTATATCCTGGTTTTTGCAACTTGAATTTCTGTGCCTTCTTCTAGTATTTTCTGATTTCAGTTAGCTCCTGAGCTCAAATCCCTTGCTCCCAATGTATAGATGCCAGGGTCTTTGGTGTCTATAACAGTATGTGTTTACTGCTGTCAGAATAAGCAGCAAATTGGAAGCATTTGTATTTAACTACGAAAGACACGAGACATTGGAGGGGAGCAGGGATGACAGGGAGGAGAGAAATAGCTTCTGCCCCTGATCTGACCTCAGGGCCAGTCCTGGTCACCTGGCTGCAGGAAGGGGCAGAGGTTGATGCAGCTTCTCATCTGCGAAGAGCTCTGTGAGTCTCTGCTTCAAGCTCAAATACTTTGGGATTTGTGTGGCCCAGACCTGGAGGGAGGTCTTTCCTTCCCCTCAGCCGGGCCTTTTTCAGATCAGCCTCACCAAAGCCTGAAGCACTGGACACCTTGAAGCCAGTGTCCCCACAATGTGCAGGGCAGTGGGCATGGACACATCCAAGGACATCAGAGCAGGGCAGGTGAAGGGGGCAGGAGTCATATGGTGCCCCTGAGGTGAGAGATAGTCCTGCTACTGCGTGAATCACTCCCTGGGGACTCTCAGAAATAACGAGTGACCTTTGCGGGGTTGTCTGAGGTTGTAGTGTATACAGGGAAGGGACTATTGAGCCAGAAAGTTTTGGACTACACAGTTCATGCTTAAATCAGTCAGCTGGATGTCTTCTACACTATTCATGTATTTCATGTTTAAAGCATTCTTTATAGCTGTGCTTCTCCTTTAGGCACCCAGTGCACTGTTTGTTACCCAAGTACAGGCTTCAACATACACACACATGTATACACGGCACAGCATCCATTAATGTCTCCCACAGCCTACGTGCTGCTCTGTAGACTCTGGACTCTGCCCTCCCTTCCAGCCTTTTTCTGGCCACCTGTGTTTTGGCTTAGAGTCCTGAGTACACTCTGGTCAGTATTCCTCTGGCTCTCCTCAGGACACTGCTTCCAGCTGAAATGGCTTCTCAACACGTGTGTAGTAACATGGTGGAGCCACTTCCTGTGTGAAACCTGTCGGGTTCTCCTCCAGGCCTATCCCCGAGTGAACCAGGGCTCTTTCTTCCTTGTGCCCCCACTCAGCTCTAAACAGACATCCATCTCGCTATCATAGAGAGTGCTTCTTGTGGGTTTGACTTACATCTCTGTCTTCTTCTGGATTGTTAGATCTTTGAGAACAGAAGAGGAAGTTATCATTTATTATTCATATCCCCAGAACCTAGGACAGCTTCTGCCACATTAGAAGAGGTACTGAATCCATGTTTATGGGCATGAATGGGGAAATGAATGAATGAATGAGACAGAGTGACTGAGAGAGAGTGTGCAAGTCACTTGCAGAAGAAATGGAAGGCCCAGCTAAGGAGGGAGCTTTTGGTCTGCTGGCAGTAGGGAGCCACTGAAAGCATCTGACAGAGCAAATATTCTGAGTGCTCTGAATAAAGCACCAATGAAGAGAGATCTACTGGGCCCCCGTGTGCCCTTATTGCGAGTGAACTTGATGCATGGAAATGGCACCCTGCAAAACAAGCATTTAGGTAACATCCCTTCTCTGCAGTGTCCAGAGAAATTATGCCAGTGAGAGGGAGAGAAACAAAGTGGAAATCATAGGCTCATGGATGATGGGAGCCTTTTCTTGCTATAATCATAGAGGTCATGGTCTCAGGACTTGTATCTAACTGAATAGGAAATTCAAAATATAATACTGGAACCAGAAAAAAAAAAACTTCAAAAAACCCCTTATTTCCACTCCATTTTTTTTTCCTATAATTACCGATAACCCGCTATTCGACTTCAAGGGCAAAAATAACTCTTAAAGCCCCAGACAGAGGTGCCAAACTAGTCTTTTTCACCATGGAAGCATTTGGGGAAGACTATTCCCCTGGTCCTTGAGGGTCTGTAATTGTCATCATCCCTGGAGCCCATGGGGCCATGCAGGTGGGGGGTCTCTATGCTATGATTATGCCTCGTCTTGGAGCTGTATTCTGACACCTCTGGGGCTGTCAGCTCAGGACAGTGTCTGCCCAGAGAGAAGGGAGGGGGAAGTTGAGCAATACAGGGCCAGTCCATCAAGGGGAGAGGGTATAGTGCAGGGATGAGTACAGAGGAAATCTAGCATGAATGATGGCCGATGTTATAAAGCCTGAAGAGGTGAAGGAAAGGAAGGGCAGAAGTAGAAGCTCACCAAGGAGGAGTCCAACCTGTCCCTCCCTCAGTAACCTAAGAACCAGGGTACATTTGCAAACTGTTAAGAAGGATCTCGGCCACCTCCTGGAAAGGGTGGCTCTGAGCGCTGCTGACGACGTCACCACTGCCCCTTGACGAAGGCCAATCCAGTTCTCTTTGCACTTCCCACACACTGACTCGCTGTTTCCTCTTTTCCCCAGGATGCGCAGTTTCTTTCCCCAGCCCAACAAGGACAAATCCTGTTCAGTGGAGATGTGCTAATTGTCTAATTAAAGGATTAAGTTCTATCAAGGTCACTTGAATTGAAGAAGTGGCAAGATGAGCAGCCAGTCACAAGAGGCCACTTGGCAGGCAGGTACAAAAGTGATCCAGGAGCAAGGCACCTGCGGTCCTTTATTCTGGAACCACCCATGGCTTGGGTGGTGGTGGAAATGCCCTCAATATCTGTGATGCTCCTTTTTCCTTTGTGACAGGCTTGGCGGCCCATGAATAATTTTTCCAGAAAATTGTTAGGGTGAGCAGTGAGTTAGGAAGCGGTGAGCACAGAGAGATTTGGAATCCTCCACCTAAAATCGTAACTCAGGTTCTCTGTGAGATATGATTGCCAGGAGAGAAGAGAGATCTCTACCCCACCAGCTACCAGTTTGACAAGGGAAACAGGATTCTCAGCATGAGGCAGAGTGGAGGAGCCCAGACCCTGGAGATGGAGACTGAGGGGAGAAGCAGGGAAAGCAGATTACTTCTTGGGAGCCTTTGAGGTCTTTGGGCGTCCTGTGAGAGCACCCCAACTACCTTCAGACTCCAGCCCACACTGCCTCTCCCTCAGTTTGTATTCTAGCCACAAAGGAGCAGCCGGGGGTGAGAAGACCTGGAGAGTGGTCTGGCAGCCAGGGCACCTTCAAGCTCAAGCCCTCCTCAGAATATCCAGTTCCACTGGGCGAGGCGTGAATAGCAGCATTAAGAATTACAATCAATAGGATGCTTCTTTTTCATTAATGCACCAAGGAAGAGATGAAAAGACAGCACTTGACTACGGCTTGTCGAATCTGGAGGACACTGTTTCGTGAGGTCCAGTGTGTGGAACACTAATTGCTGATGTCCTCCTTCAGGGTCTTGGGTTAAGTCCCACAGGCTAAGCTTTCCTCGTGCACAGTGCCACCAGCATGGCCTCTTCCTCCTCTTCCTACCCTTAGCCCCTTCCGTAGGAAGTAGTAGAAGGATAATCAGGGCAGAGTGCCCTGTTCAGACCCTTTTATTTGAAGAGCCCAAATACAATCAGGCCCTGAGCTGTGAGTAGACAGAGGGAAAGAAGAAAGAGAAACAGTGGAAGTCCTTGGTCACTGCCAGGAGCAAGATGTGGGCAGGGGACCATAGGATATGGGACCACAGAGACAAATAAGGTTCAGTCCTAGTCCATGAGGAACTCACTATCTAGTGAGGAAGATAATGCAAAGAATCAGTTCTGAATAAGGTGGTGCAAGGGCAAATTAACTGGAAAACTTCAGGGATCTTCACTCAATTTTATATTAATTTTTAAAATTCTTTCTCTAAAAGAATATTCCTCAAATTATATAAGCTTCAGACTCCACAAAACCTAGATCTACCACCATGTGCCGGGTCAAATGATAATAATATAATCATAAAGAATGTGCACATAACCTTGACTTGGGTTGAAGGGGTCAGACAAGCTATTCCAGTGAGTCAACACTTGTTTTAACTAAGCCATTCTCAGTTGCTAATTAAGAAAAAGCCATCCTAATAGATATGAGGTGGTATCTTATTGTGGCTTTGGGTTATATTTCTCTGGTGATTAACAATGTTGGGCATCTTTTCAGAACCTTTTGGCCACTTGTATGTCTTCTTTAGAGAAATCTCTACTAAGGTCTTTAGCCCATTTCTAAATCAGGTTATTAGCTTTTTTTTTTTGCTGTTGATTCATAAGAGCTCCTTACATGTTTTCTCCCATTCCACAGATTGTCTTTTCACTTTACTGATTAACAGGTCCAATCTCATTCTTTTGCATGTGGATAACCTGTTTTCCAACACTATTTGTTGAAGACACTATCTTTTCCCCATTGTGTATTCTTTGCACCATTGTTGAACATCAGTTGACCATATATGTATGGATTTCTGGACTCTCTATTCTGTTCTGTTGATATATATGTCTGTCTTTAGGTCAGTACCATACTGTTTTGATTACTATAGCTTTGTGGTATATTTTTAAAGATTTTATTTATTTATTTGACAGAGAGAGAGAGACAGTGAGAGAGGGAACACAAGCAGGGGGAGTGGGAGAGGGAGAAGCAGGCTTTCTGCCAAGCAGGGAGCCTGATGCAGGGCTCGATCCTGGGACCCTGGGATCATGACCTGAGCCGAAGGCAGATGCTTAACGACTGAGCCACCCAGGCGCCCCTTTGTGGTATATTTTGAAATCAAGAAGTACGATGAATCCAGCTTTATTCTTCTTTTTCAAGATTGTTTTGGCTATTCAGACTTTTGTGGTTTTGTGAACTTTATAGAATTATTTTTTTAAGATTTTATTTATTTATTTGAGAGAGAGAGACAGATAGTGACAGAGACAGTGAGAGAGAGCACAAGAGGGGAGGAGAGGGAGAAGCAGACTCCCCGCTGAGCAGGGAGCCCAACACAGGGCTCTATCCCAGGACCCCAGGATCATGACCTGAGCCAAAGGCAGATGCTTAACCGACTGAGCCACCCAGGTGCCTCTATAGAATTATTTTTTCCATGTCTGTAGGAAATGCTTTTGGGATTTTGATAGGAAATGCATTGAATCTATAGATCACTTCGGGTAGTATGGACATCTTAATATATGAGATATCACCTCCAACCTATTAGAATGGCTATTATCAAAAACACAAAAGACAACAAGTGTTGGTGAGGAGGTGGAGAAATTGGAACACTTGTGCACTGCTGGTGGGAATGCAAAATGGTACAGTCGCTATTGAAAACAGTATGGAGGTTCCCCAGAAAATTAACAGCTGAACTACCACATGACCCAGCAATCATGCTTCTGATTGAAATCAGGATCTTGAAGAGATATTAGCACTTCCATGTTCATTGCTTGAAGCATTATTCACAATAGCCAAGAAATGGAAACAACCTTAAATGTCCATCAACAGATGAATGTGTAAAGAAAATGTGGTATAAATGTACAATGGAATATCAAGGAAGGATGCAGCCTTAAGAAAGAAGGAAATCCTGTAATATGTGACAATGTAGATAAAGCTGAGAACATCACAAAGTCATAAAAGGACAAATACTACATGACACTGGCATTCCCTAGCAACTGGTTAGAAATGCAACTCCAGACCTACCAAATTGGAAATTGGGGAGTGGTCTCAGGAATCTGTTTTAATAACCCCCCAGGTTATTCTGTTGCATGCTGGAGTTTGAGAACCACTGCCTTAGATTGAGGGGTAGGAAATAAGAATGATTTCCCTAAGAACTCTTCTTAAGCTGTAACCCTGCCCAGGTGAGGAAGGAAGAACCCAATCACTACAAAAAAGCTATTTCACATGGTAAGGAAGGAAAAGAGAAATCTACATTCAGGATTGTGGTATATTTTGCAGGGGGTAAAATGCATTAGTATATTCTGTCAGGACCAAACTTTGCACTGTTTGATCACACCTCATTTGCATTTTTAATAGCCCCCATTAGACAGCCTCTGAGCTAATTAGGCAGGCGTCTATAATAGAAGACTTCTGTTTCCTGTTTTCAGAACTCAGAAACTAATGGCTGAAGCACTGCTAAAACAATTAAGTAATAAGAAAAATACTGTGTAAGATTGGCAAAAGCACAGCTGCCATAAATCATTACAAATGACTTGCAGCTCAAAATGTTTAATTAGGGAAGAAAAGTAACCTATCACATGTTGGGATAGCAGGGGAAAACAGAGGGAGAGGGACCCTGGAACAGAGAGTTGATTACCCTCTGCCAAGTGGTGATGGGGGTGGGGGGTTGTAATTCCAGGGATTCTAGTACTGACAATGTATTCCTAGGCATTAGGCATCTCTTACTACATCTAAGTTCAATAGTAAATGAAAACTACAGAAACCCAATAAAATCAGGACTACTAAAGATAAAGATTTATGGAAATGAAATATGGGTTAGCCACCACAGGAAGAAACCTAACAAACTGAGATGCGGGCTAAGGGACAAAGGAACATGCAATGAATGGATAGTAAGATAAGAAGTTATAAATATCAACTGCAGACTCATGTGCACTTTCAGAATTGAGATCAATAAGAGCATACCTATTTCCTTTTTTTAATGCACATATTTGTATATGTCGATCAGCTTTCTACTCTCTTTTCTCTGTAGTTTGATATAAGGAGTGTTGGTGATGGTTAATTGTGGGAATTTAGTCTTCAGGTTATAGAATATACAGATGGAATTGTGGCTAGTTTAACATTACCCAAACATAGATATAGACAGGATTTGGTGTCTCCACTTTTTAGGAGAGGGTAAGCATACCTTCATTAGGATGAGGGTTAGTTGCAGTCTCTTAAGTGGAAGCAAGATGATTTTATTACCATTATACAAAAATTTGACTACAGCAGAAGGGCATGTGTGTGGATGCTGAGAAATCACAGGGGTGAACTCTGCCATGAGTATCTCTTATCCCTCAGTTCCACATTTGCTTTCATATACTCTCTTCCCTACTGTCATAGCAGAAAGCCTGCAAACTATTTCCACATTGTTTTTCTGTTTGGAATACATAGAATGGCTTGGGTTTTTTTCTGACAGAACACTGACTGATACATAGGACGTGATTAAATAGACTGTAATTTGAATGTAGATCTGTTTTATTTGCAAGTATCACTATAAAATGAACTCACCTACATTCTAACTGTTAATTTGTATTAAGTGTGAACTCCTATAATTTATATTGATTAACTTATAAGTTTAGTATAATTCTGGTACACTTTACACTCAACCATTAAGGAAGAATTAATTTGATGACTTCAGAATGAACTCCAACTTTATTTATTCTTTCATGCATTAAGTTAAATAGTTATAGACCTCAGGCCATGTAGTCAGCACTGTGCTAGGCACTGTGAGGGAAATAAGAAAGGATAACACTTTGTCTGGGTCTCAATACTAAGATATGTCACAAGGCTATAAGCACTGAATGAAAATAAACACACACATACACACACAATTAGTATAGGTGTTGGGAGTTATCTGTTCCTAAGGAAAGATAATGGTGTGTTGGAGAAAAGTAAAAATTGAACTGATCTAAACTCATTCATGACAAAAACTCTCAGCAAATTAGGAATAGAAGGGAACTTTCTCAATGTGATAAAGACTATCTACAAAAACCTACAATTAACATCACAATGGTGAGAAACTTGAAGGTTTCCAACTAAGATCAGGTACAAGGCAAGGATGTTCCCTCTCACTGCAATTTTTCAACATTGTCCTAGAAGTCCTTGCTAATATGGTAAGTCAAGCAAAGAAAACAAATGCTATACAGATTGGGAAGGAAGATATAAAACTGTCTTTGCTCACAGCTGACATGATGGTCTTTGTAGAAATCTGAAAGAATCAACAACAACAACAAAAAACCTCTCCTGGAACTAATAAGCAATTATAACAAATAGCAATTATCCTTGCAGGATACAAGGTTAATGTACAAAAGTCAATTACTTTCCTATATGCCAATAAAGAGCAAGTGGAATTTGAAATTAAAAACACAGTGCCATTTATATTAACACCCTCAAAAATGAAATATTTAGGTACAAATCTAACAAAATATATGCAAGATCTATATGAGGAAAATACAAAACTCTGATGAATGAAATCAAAGAACTCAAGAGATATTTCGTGTTCTTGTACAGGAAGACTCAAGGTTGTCAAGATGTCATTTCTTCCCAACTTGATCTATAGTTTCAATGCAGTCTCAAAATCCAAGTAAGTTATTCAACAGATATTAACAAATTGATTTGAAAGTTTATATGAGAGACAAAAGACTCAGAATAGTCAACACAATCTTGAAGGAGAAGAACAAAGTTGGAGGAATGACACTACCTAACTTCAAGGCTTCCTATAAGCCTACAGTAATCAAGACAGTGTGGTATTGGTGAAAGAATAGACAGATCAGTGGAACAGAATGAGGATCCCAGAAATAGACCCCCATAAATATAGTCAACTGATCTTGACAAAGGAGCAGAGCCAGTACAATGGAGCAAAGACAGTCTTTTCAACAAGTGGTGCTGGAATAACTGGACATCCATATGCAAAAAAAAAAAGCAATCTAGGCACAGACCTTACATCCTTCACAAAAGTTAACTCAAAATGGACTATAAACCTAAATATAAAATGCAAAACTCTAAAACCCCTAGGAGTTAACACAGGAGAAACCTAGATGACCTTGGGTATGGTGATGCCTTTCTAGATAGAACACCAAAGACATGATCCATAAAATAAATAATTGATGAGGGGCCTCATTAAAATTAAAAACTTCTCTGTGAAAGGCAATATCAATATCATGAGATGAAAATATTTGCAAATTGGAGAAAATATTTGCAAAAATACATCAGATAAAGAACTGTTCTCCAAAAGATGCAAAGAACTCTTAAAACTCAATAGTAAGAAAACAACCCAATCAAAAAATGAGCAAGACTTTAGCAGATACCTCACCCAAAAAAACATATGATGGCAAATCGCATATGAAAAGTTTCTCTACATCTTATGCCATCAGGGAAATGTAAATTAAAACACCAATGGGATACCACTGCACACCTATTAGAATGACCAAAATCTGAACACTGACAACAGTGAATTCTGGGGAGCATGTGGAGGGAACTCTCATTCATTGTTGGTGGGAATATAAAATGTTACATCCATTTTAGAAGACAGTTTGGCTTGGTAGTTTCTTACAAAACCAAACAAACTCTTACCGTATGATCCAGCAATGGTGATCCTTGTTATTACCCAAAGGAGTTGAAAATTTAATGTCCACACAAAAACCTGCACACAGATGGTTATAGCAGCTTTATTCACAACTGCCAAACTTGGAAGCAACCAAGATGTTCTTTAGTAGGTCAATGGATAAATAAACTGTGGGACATCCAGACAATGAAATATTATCCAGCATTAAAAGGGGATAAGCTATCAAGCCATGAGAAAACATGGAGGAAACTTAAACACATATTATTAAGAGAAAGCAGCTTATCAGAAAAGGCTACATACTGTATGATTCCAACTATATGACATTCTTGAAAAGGCAAAACATTGGAAACAATAAAAAGATCAATGATTGCCAAGGGTGGCAGGGAAAAGAGATGAATAGAGCACAGAGGATTTTTAGGGCAGTAAAACCACTCTGTATATAATATTACAGTGATGGATTTATGCCATTATAAATTTATCCAAATCCATAGAGTGTATACCAAGAATGAATCTGATGGTAAACTATGGACTTTGGGTGATTATGATATGTCAGTGTAGCTTCATCCTTGATTAAAAAAAGAAAAAAGTACCACTCCAGTGAGTGAGGTTAACAATGGGGAAGGCTATTGCATATGTAGGGGCAGAGGTTATAAGGGAAATCTCTGTACCTCCTTCTTAATTTTGTTGTAAATCTAAAATTGCTCTAAAATAATTAAGTCAAAAAATTAAGCTGAATCTTTTTCTTTAAGATTTTATTTATCTGAGAGAGAGAGAGAGAGTACAGCAGGGAGGTGGGGCAGAGGAAGAGGGAGAAGCAGCCTCCCCGCTGAGCAGAGAGCCCCACACGGGACTCAATCCCAGGACCCCGGATCATGACCCAAGCTGAAGGCAGACACCCAACTGACTGAGCCACCCAGGCACCCAAATTAAGCTGAATCTTAAAGGAGAGTCTAGGAATTAGAAAGATGGAGAAAAGAAGTTAGTGTAGATAAAGTTAATATTTCAAGCTGTACACTCAGTTTCACTTACTTTATTGTATCATAGCCACTTAACCTAGGGGTAGAAAAACTATGGCCCATGGACCAAATTTGACCTACTGCCTGTTTTTGTACTTCCTGTGAGCTAAGTGATTTTAACTATTTGGAAAAAAAATTAAAAGAAAAATAGTACTTTATGATACATAAAAATTATTCAAATTTTAGTGTGTAGCAATACAGCTTTTTGGAGCACAGCCATGTCCCTTTGTTTATATATTGTGTATGGCTGCTTGCACTTTACAAAGGCAGAGTTGAATAGTTACAACAGAGACCATATGGCCTGCAAAGGCTAGAATATTTACTATTGACTCTTTGCTAAAAAGTTTGCTGCTCTTGACTTAACATATTACCGTACAATTAAATTTCACCATCTCAGCTCAGAGCTCAAAATATACAAGGCATTTTCAGATGCTTTGTACTTGACACCTAGTATGGCTCCTCACCTGTTAGTTCCTGCTCTGTCTTGTCTCTCACTTCTCTCTTCATTCCCATTTTTCCCCACTTCAAGGTCCTCACCTTTAATTCAAATAGCTGGCTCATAGACCCATGTAAACTGCTTCCCTTGTTCTTCCAACCAAAAATTCCATCTCACTACTTTTTTGTTTTGTTTTATTTTGAGAGGGTGATAAAATATTGAGTAGATACAGAAGAATGAAGTATCTATAGGTTATAAAGAATAATAAAACACACATCTATATCTCCTCCATCTAGCAAAAAAGACAAAACACTATCATTATTTCAAAAACTCCCTAGACATACCTCACTCCTTTTATACCTTTGATACTCAAGTCTCACCTCCTTGGTGTGGCCCTCCCAAATATCGCAAGCCAACACTGATGGTGCATGTAGCTTATTATCAGCACACAAACTTTAGTGATGGTTTGGAAATTTAGAAATTAGAAATTAGGTTTAGATACTCAGTGCATAAGTTGAACTATATCTAAACCACCTCTCAAAATATGCAGCCTCATATATAAATCTTTGCCTGTAACATTCTGCATCCCAAATACACCTGTCCATAATCTTGAGCTCTTTTTCAACCAAGAGAGAAGAGAATTTCAGTTTCCTTCTGTGAAGTTCATTTTCCACACCTACTGAATCTTTTCAGACATTTGGAAGATGGGTGCTCCTGACATTAACATGCTACCATCATTGGTGGTTAAAATCTATGAAAACACCTACAAAGGCAGTTAGGTCAACTTCATAATTTAAAGTAAGGCTAAAGATGACTCCCTATTAAACTACATGAGTTAGTGAAATGGGAATCTAAACGTTCTCTCCCATCCTCCTTGCCCCCAAATGATATTTCAATGGCTTTTTATAAACACATGATGGTGCTTGAGGTTCAAAGAGACTACTGTAGAGGAAAAAGCCTTGGGCTGATAGCTAGGAGTACTGAGGTCTTGTTCTAATTCCATTGTGAATTCTCTCTGAAGAATCAAGAAATAACTACTCTCTTGTCTTCAGTTTCTTCATCTGTAATTTCTGAGATGCCTTTGTCTCTATCATTCTAAATTCATGGGTCATTACCAACATCAACAGATAACAATGTAAAGTCTTACACCTCTATGTTCATCCCCTTCTTTTGAATCTCTGCCTCACGAAAAATGTCTTTCTATTCTGACTGCTAAATATTATTAATCAAAGAAATGATTCTTGACACTCTGAGAGGCATCGGAATCTAGGTCTGGAGATCTTCTATGTCCTCACCATTTTCCAACTGGTGTTTTGAAGCTCAGACAATGAGGAAATGCTGAAAAGGAGGAGAGTAAAACCATTCCTGAGAATTGCCATGCAAACAACTTCAGCAGAAGAGGCCATTGGGGGGGATTAAGCCTGATTTCTATATTACCAAGGAGAAATGGCACCATTGGTGCCAACTTCAGTTGTTTCTGTGGTCTAAAACAGTTTAACTCGGAGGAAGTTGCCTGCCTCCCCAACACAGTTCACACACCTTATTTTGATAAGCAAGAGGTCTCTGTAATTACCCTACTCTTTTAGCCAAACATTTTCTTCTTTTTGTCTCCGGAAAATACCCTTGGCCACTCCCGGGCCAACCCTATCACAGTTCCACCTGCACCGGCCTTCCTGCAGATCGGTGCCTCCTCTTCATGAACCTTTCCCCTCTATGAACTTCCATCTGATGCATCCTTGGGGACCTTGTTCCATCAGAACCTGGACCAACTACTGTATTTCACTCTTCAACTTCTGAAATATAGTAAAAAAAAAATATATATATATATATATGGATCTCTTCACATATCTTCGGAATAAAATCACTCTGTCTTTCCTCTGCCTTCTTTCCTTTTTTCTCTTTTCCTTCAGTGCTAGGCCCAATCCCCCCAAACCCTGAAATCTAGTAAGGTTTTGATACGTACCCAGAAATATGTGTTTTTCAAAAGTTCTCCCAGTAATTCTAAAGATGAACACAATGTAAGGGAAGAGTAGTCTAGACATATATGAGAATCTAGGAAGAAACTAAAATAACCCCAATAGCCAAAATGAATTTCAAAATGTTTAGTCATGATGTACCTTCTCATGGAAGGTAATCTTTTCTCATCTCGAGTTTATTTCACTTTTCATTTGGGCACATTATATAAGGTCATTTCCCGATTTCCCACAGCAAATTCAAAACCATAAATGAAAAGCATGTGTAAGATTTTACTAAAAACAGATATGACCATTGCACAAAAAAGTGACAGTTAATGACTCCCTCCAAAGGAGATGTGAAGCAGAAATAAGAGTAGTTAGAAAGGAAATGTTTTGTCTCCCAACAACTGCTATTCCTTTCCTAGTCTTTCCAACAAAGGGGACTTTTGGGGTTTGTTTGTTCTTTTTTGGGGTTCCAGACTTCTAGATAGGTAATAAGAATTCTGTTTCTATCACCTCAATTTCCTTCTTCTATGAAGATTTAGATTCAGAATAAAGAGAAAGATAGATCTTACTTAGGCCACAAGCCTAAATTTCAGGATCCAAAGATTTCTATCAGACCTGGCCACACAGCTATTAAAACCTGGTACTCTGATGGCCACCATTCTCTTTCTGGGTACTTAGTAACTTTAATCTCCACATTGGCAAAGGAAGGGGTTCCTAGAGGTAATTTGCTGGTGTAGACTTCTCATATACTATCTAATGCCATTTAAATTTCTACAGTGGCAGTCTCTAAATATGACTGCCAGAAATCCTCTATTTTTTTAATAAAGCATATCACTTCTCACACTAAAAATTGGAGACCACCCTCTTTCTCGTTAAACTTGTGATGGCATTGGGAATTGCTTTGCCTAGCAGAATGTGGCAGAAGTATTGTTCTGGAATGCTTGACCCCAGAGGGCTTAAGAGGACTGGCAGCGTTTGTGTCTTTACTTTTAGAGTTCACCCACCATGCTGTTAAGAAGTACAAAAAGGAGAGAGGCTCTGGAGGAGGTTGTGCCATTGTGGATGTCCCAGCCATAGCCAAACTCTCAACTAAAAGCAACAGCATGAATGATCTGACTCATCATTATGTGATGTAAAATAATTGCCCAGTTGAGCGATGTAATAAATTGTGGTTTTAAACTACTAAGTTGGAGGTCATTCATTATGCAGCAGTGGATAACTACAATATTTTCCCCCTGTCCCAGTGAAAACCTCACAGAGTACAGTGGTTTAGATATTGCTTGGGGCAGGAAAAACAGAGAAAACCTGTGTTATAGCAGAGTGTACTGATATTAGTAATAATGATCTTTATTAATAATGATCACAACCATTGTGATAACTTCAATGGTGCTTAAGGAAATAAGAATATCTGTCTAAGCTTGCATGATCTATTTTAAAAATAATCCCACTTGTTACATTTTTTGAAGATTAATACAGCAACTTTAAGGATGAGTATCAGGAATCTAGAACATTTGCTTATATGAGAAGCTTCATTCCTGAGAAAATTAGACAAATGATTTGTGGTTAGAAGAATTCTCTTGTCTTGTAATCAAAAGAGCCTGAAAAAGCTGAGATGAATGTAGGGCATGTAGACAGATGTGAGAGACATTAGAAAGACATCTCAAAGGTAAGGGTTGAAAGGTGGGAAACTGATCCCTAGAAAAACTCCTCTAACAGCCTACTTTGCATCCCAACATTGTCATTGAACATACTTTTAGAATAGACCTCACAGAGGAGGGCTGGATCTTAGCCATACCACCACCATTTATACCCTGTAGGCTTCAGCTGAATTACTTAATCTCTCGAATGCTAGTTAAAGAGCAAGTCTGAGTACCACTGATTCTTCTTGCAGACAGACTCTAGAGATTCTGTTTGAGTGAAGAACATTATATCTCCCTTGTAGAACTGGAACTGCTGAGCCAGTGTGACTCCCTCATAGTCATGGGTCCATTCATGTAAGGGTGGCTGACGTTTCCTGGTATATTAGTTTCCTAGGCCTGCTGTAGCAGAGTGCCACAAACTGGGTGGTTTAAACAATAGAAATTTGTTTTCTCACAATTCTGGAGGCCAGAAGTCTGAGATCAAGATGTCACAGGGTTGGTTCCTTCTAGGGGCTCTGAGGGAGAATCTGTTTCATGCTTCCCCCCTACTTTCCAGAGGTTCGTTGATAATCTTTGGTATTCCTTGGCTTGTTGTCACATCACCTTAACCTCTACCTTCATCTTTACATGATGTTTTTTCTATGTGCATGTTTCTGTGCCCAAATTCTGCTTTTTTATAAGGACACCAGTCACACTGATTTAGGGCTTACCTTAAGAACCTCATTTTAACTTGATTACTTCTGTGAAAGACCTTATCTCCAAATAAGGTCACATTCTGAGGTGCCAGGAGTCAAGACTTCAATATATGTTCTGGCAGGGACCCAATTCAAGCTTAAATACCTGGGTTAGTTGGGAGTAGCTATGCTTGAGCATCCTTGGAAACAGCAGACCCCACAGATGCTTGTCCTGATGTCTCCCAGAGATTGACTCAAGGTCCTTATTCCATCTTAGCCTGCAACTTCCAGAGAAAGTGTCCCAGCAGTTATCCTGAGAGCAGTTATCCTGACAGCACTAGCCAGCCTAAACTCCTGCTATTCCTCACTCCACCTGATGCCCCAAATCTACCACCACCCCTGCGACTCGCCCTCATCCTGTCTCTCACTCAACAGGCATCTCCCTGGATGCTGACGCCCCAAACTCACTGCCAAACCCTAGCCCTCTCCACTATTTTTTTTTAATTTAAGGTAGTCATTTTTTTTTTTTTAGTTCTTCTTTCCTAAGTGGTAAATGACACCATATTTGAATGACAGATGTGTCTATCCCTTGCTCAGGAACTTCAAAGGAAAAAACCCAATCCCCTTAAAGCAGGCTGGAATAGCCACTTAACGATTCATTGACTGTCCTAGTGCACATGCCTCTTTTCTAGTTAATTCTTTTATACTAACAACTGCTTTGGGCGCCATAAATTATATACCTGTTTTGACTAAAAGGAGTTGCATGACAAGTGGTAGGGCTTATCAAAATCGAGTCAACATTACAGGTGCTGTCAGCATGATAGACGGAGAGGCAAGGTATAATCCCGATGACTCCCTGATGAAACATATACAGAGGCTTAACCTAATCCCTGAAGGAATGACAGGGAAAGCAAGGTAAAAGACCAATTAGCCTCTTTCCATATAATCCTAAACTTATTGGTTGGCTATTTTCATTTCTTCCACTCCCTGACTCACCAAGTAGGAGCCAGGAGGTGACAAAAGCCAATGCTTTCTCAGCAGAGCCATCTATTGGATGCTTTCTGGTGGAAGATCTACCTCCCTTTGCTTGGACTAAAAAGCTGTGTCATATTTGCCCACAGCCTTTCTTTACTTTTAGAGAGTTGTAAAAGGCAGCACATTTGTCCCTATTTTTTTTTCCTAAATGGGGGTAACTAGGCACTTGGGAGAAGCAGCATTTTTCTAAAATGCCATCCATCAGTTTCTGAGTTCCCCCTTTGTGTTCACCCCTTGTTAGTCACTGCGGAAGATATGAGGGAAAGAGATGCAATATTCCATGGCCTATCAGAGTCTAGTATAGGGAAGAAAATAAAACTCTACTGTAGGAAGAGAACATCTTAATGATTCTGCTATTTTTCATATGTGATGAAATTGTATCTTCCTTTTAGTAGGACAAGGACTGTCTTTCCGAGTTTTATCCAGCTCTGGGGTTGGGGATGCACTGGGAATCCCTTCCATGGACTCATTCATTTAGCATCCTTTGTAACCAATGGCATCTAGTTGAAGAGATACCCCTCAGGACTCACAGTAGCACCTGCGGTAATATTTAGGGTCTGAGGCCAGGAATGAAGACATGTATGGCTTGAATTATACAGTTATGCTGTAAGGAGACTATGTGTTCGTGATGGGGACTTGACTAAAGGTCAATGTGACTGAAGCTGGGAAGACATCGTGAGTAGGGTGAGGGAGTTAAAAATGTTTCCTTCATGTGAGGGTGACGACCTTTATAGTGCTCAAATGTACTGCCCTGGCCCCAGCAGCCACTCTTCCTAACAGAATTCTCCACATAACCTGTCCTGAAGGAGCTACTAAAACCACCAGAGGGGCTTCACTCCGGGGACAGAGATCTGTCACTGTCAGCAAGGACCTCAGTCTCCTGGCAACCTAAGTAACTTCCCTAGACATGGAGCAAGCGCAGTTAGGAGAGACCATGCTCATCACTCTGACGGCTGTTTCCTTTCCGCTCTCTTTGCCCACATACGCCATTTTCCCCCCTAATCGACTTCAATTAAATTTAACTTAACAGAGATTGATAATAATTATCATTGCTGTAAAGAAAAACAATAATCTTTTCTCTTCCCATAGTGCTTTTTATTTTTTTCTAAACCATTTTCACATACATTAATTAGTTCAGTCTTTATCATCTGCCCTGTGCCCAGCCAGGGGCAAGGTGCTGTGAGGAACTCCAGAAGCAAATTTTCGCACACCCCCTGAGTGGCTGGTATGCTCCCTCTCATTGTTTTCCCAGGCCATGGTGACCAAAAGCATCAGGCCTGAAGTCATCAGACACAGCTACCAGCCTGGAGGCATGGCTCCTTTCTGGGAGGAGAAAATGGAAATCTGGCACCCTGGCACCCTGAGCCTCCTGCCTTCGCTCCATCACAAAGTGATGATGATCTGCCTGGCTCCCCCAGGCTGCTCCAAGCCCCTGAGCTTATGGAGCTGCCACATCTCCTTTCTAGATAACCTCCATGTTTTTGTTTCTAATTTTAACCTCATTCTGATCCTCTACCTGCACTTCCCCATAACTTCTCCAGGTTCCTTTATGTTGCATTTTGGCTCTCGACTGGGTTTGCAACTCCTCCCAATTTAGCAACATCTGGAAAATTTAATTAGCGGGTGGTTGTCTCCCTCTCCCACATAATTAATGAAGATGTTAAAATAAAACTGGATTAAGAACTTATTATGCTATAATTTGCAAATCATTGCCAAAGTTACCAGATAAGCTCTAACAAGGCAGTGGGGAGCAACTTGAGAGGGGTGAGGGTGTCTAAGCCATCATGGTCCTTATCTCTAAGCCAAAGGCAGTATGGCCCAAGGGCAAGAGTCCAGGCTGGGAGTCAGGAGCCAGGGTATTCACTGAGAGCCTGTCACTGGGAGAAACTCCCTTGTGACGAACCACCTCTGAACCCCAAGGTGCAGGCTGGGGAACACCAAGATAATTTCAGCTCAGTAAAATGAGGAGTTGGGTAGACTCTTATTTGAGGATGCAACACAAGTGGTGATCCATTCAAAAGGGAGGGAAAGAATGGAGAGGGGAAATATGTATTTCTCACTGAATACTGTAATACTAGTCTTTCTTGAAGACTGAACAAAATAGTATTAAAGTCAAATCATAAAATCACAGGACACACTTACTCCTAAATATCTATTCTTGGCTAGTGACGACAGTCAACTCAAGACAAAAATGGTCAATAGTAAGAAAGGAGAGTTTCTAACATTTAAAAATAATAGGCAATAGAAAGATCCTGCACCTAATTTTATCTCAGACCATTCACAACAAAGCCCATCTTTGCTTTTGTACCTTATGCTGGCCTTGGAATTACTTCTATTCCCCTTGTGCCTTCTGACCAAGCATCTCTCAGCTGAATCTTTTACCTTGATTCTTCTCTTCTGTACTTTGACTTCTGTCACTCTATAGCCCTCTCCCAGCTCCTTCATCAGCTTGACTCACTCAATCTCATGTCTTTCCAGCAGTAACCAAACAAGGCCCCTTACCTGATCCCATGTACAGGCCAACCCCACCCATGGCCCCTGTGACATCCCTGGTCCAGGCAGCTCTGTCTTCCATCTTGGAGCTGCCATTTCCTCCTTGCTGGCCATGACCACCCAGCTGGGAGCAAACCTGGAAACAGGATTAAGTGCAGTCATGAAGGACAGGCACAGAATAGATTATTGAAGGAGTTATTAGTGTAAGCAATCTTAGCTTCAAAGAGCAAATATTAAATAGGTAATGCTAGAGTATAAATATTTGTGTCCCTTCAAAATTCCTATGTTGGAAACTTAACCCCCAAGGTGAAGATACTAGGAGGTGAGGTCTTGGGGAGCTGATTAGGTCATGAGTGGAGCCCTCCTGAATGGGATTCATGTTCTTATAAGAGAGGGCTGACAGAGTTGCCATGTGAGGATACAAGGAGAAGTCTGCCCTCAATCAACCATGGTGGCACCCTGATCTTGGACTTCCATCCTCTGGAACTGTGAGAAAGAAATTTCTGTTGTTTATAAGCCACCAAGTCGGTGGTATTTTGTCATAGCAGCCCAAACTAAGACAGGTAGTCATACTTGGGGGAACTTTTTCAAGAAACTAAATGTTGAAGAATATAATTCATAAATTTGGTTTTAGTCCAAAGCTCTTTTGTTATGTCCAACATATAACAATGTAGGTTAGAACTGGCAAGTCATGCATGACTTGACTGCCTTACTAGCCCAATATGGCAAATTCCAGATGATGTTTGGTATCAGATACATTAATCTCTATATTTGAGCCCTGTGTAGTTCTTTACATCAATATATTGTAAAGACAAAGCCTATTTTGTTAAAAAGAAAGAAAAGAAAGAAAGAAAGAAAGAAAGAAAGAAAGAA
>NW_027397073.1:34593019-34603586 GCF_003265705.2 Callorhinus ursinus
AGAAAGAAAGAAAGAAAGAAAGAAAGAAAGAAAGAAAGAAAGAAAAAGGAAATAAAAGACAAAGTAGTGACTCACTCAAGGGACTACCTCGAAACGGGTATAATTTATAAAACAAAATACCCTTAATATGACAGCAGTCAATTTAGCCTGATATAAAGAGGGTCTGTGTTTTCTTTCATTTATATTATTATGATATGTAATGTCTTTATAATTTCACCACTCCACATCAAAGCCGCCAACCGCTGAGCGCCTAAATAAGTAGCATGTGAAGAAAATGAATGAATTGCTAAATGTCCCATTACGTCCACAGAGAATATCCTTCTATTTGGAGTCAGGAATCTTAAATTGAGACGACAAATGAATGGTTTTCACTCCAATGGAGGGAGAGTTTTGGCAACTTTATTATGTTCGGCATTTGAATGGACTAAAGGGGAAGTATAGAGAGAAATGAAGTTTTAAAAAATAATGTGTTGTTGGTATCTGAGTTCTGGCTCTAAATGTCAGTCCCTTTGTGAGACAGAGTGATGGGGACAGTAGGGGGCACAGCACATGCATAAAAAGCTCCAGGGAGCCCAGAGAGGAGGGCCTGTCAGTGGTGTGATTTCTCTAGCACAAAGAAGCTATTTGGAGAATCTTAACAGTTCCAGTATGTTTGGCCCAACACATTAGGACTGACATCAACAACTGAAAAGCAAAGAATGTGTTGAGCTGGTTAAAGGAAATCAAAATAATCAGCAGCTCTTAGGGCACTTAACCATAGACATCCAGGGAGCTCCAAGGCGAGGGAAAAGAAACAGGGCGGTGACTGTTGCACCATCCGGGAGTTCATTGACTTTAAAAATCTGCCCAACGTTCCAGAGGAAAATCAGATGAGTGGCATAGTGAAGACAAGACAGCTACTGGCCTGTGCATACCAGATGTACACTGGTCTCAGGGTGTCCACTTTCACAGACCCTACTTCATTCATTCCTAAAGCCTCACTATCTACAACTTCTTTGTTTCATGCCCCAGATCCCACCTCTCTCCTCTCCCTCACCATCTGCAAATTTCCATGTAGACTTCCTCTGAGCATGGCGATTTGTACACCCTAAATGATGGAAAGGAAATAGGCTCACTAGTGAGTTGTGGTGGCCTCTGAATCAGGAGGCTAGGCATTTTCAGGGCAAGACATTTAACTTTCTGATCAGGAATTAAACAACCAACTAAGAGCACAGGACCAAAATAGGGCAGATGTACTGTGAGTGTTGTGATCACAGTCACAGGGTGAACAGTTAGTAATTAAGTCAATTATTGATTCCTTGAATAAAGTTGACTTGAATCTTTGTGAATATGTGAAAATATATGTCCCATGTACAGGCAGTCAGAGCATGGTGGGCAGAGGCTTTCCCTCCTATATCTTTCAGGGTCTATATTTTAAAGAAAGCAGTTAAAACCTAGATAAGAAAACAAAACAAAAAAACAACTGGGTAATTCTATTTCTTATCTAGGTATAACTGCTTTCATTTACATGGAAGTATTTTCCTCTTTTAATGGGAAAATATTATCTGTACATAGCAAATAGGTATTAAAATTGCAACATAATGTAAATCAGAACATAAACTTTGAAACTTGAATACTGTTCTTTTAAGACAAAAGAATTGATCAATAGGTTGTTCCTCTCTGACCTCAGTTTTCTAATTACAAGAACAAATGGATTGGATTATATAATTCTAAATTCCCCTACAGTCTTAATATTGTATGGTCTTTAACAATACAAATAATAATATCACAACTACACAATAATGGCATATCAGCAACAACAATCTTGTCAACAACCATTTGCTAAACGCTTATAAAGCACCAGACAATGTGCTAAGTAGCTTATGTACTTTTACTCCATTTAATCCTTGCAATAACTTTATGAAGAAAGAATTACTGTTCTCATTTTTATAGATGAAGACAAGTAAGTTTTCCAATATTACATAGTTTGTGGGTGCCAGCTTTGGAATTCTAACTCCCACTGAATCTCAAATCCATGTTCTTTATTTAAAAACAATTATCAAATATTTTAATTTTACTTAGCGTGGTGGGAGTGGAAGACTAGCTACAAGAAACTGAGAAGTAGAACTGTTTTCACTGTTTACAACATCGAAAAGACCCACATGGGAAAGAGAGAACCGTACAGTTTGGTATGTGTGTTAAGTGCCAGACTGAATAAAGCAGTCAATGAGAACTACAGGATTTTTAAAAAGGGGAAATCATTATTAGCTAGATTCTAGCAAGGGGCCTAGTTGGAAAGGGCTTCATGTCACTGGGCTTTCCAAGGAGAGGATACAAGGCCGACAGAAAGGCTAGCAGAGGCTTTTCTGGTGGGAAAAAAGCCCATTAGCAAAAGCAAACACTGGAAGTATTGTGGCATGAATGAAAGATAATGGAGAGATGAGTTTGCTTTATCCTGTTTGGAGGAAACTCATAATGCTTGAGATTTGGGGGGGAAAAAAGAAAAGTTTATTTATTGTGAAATAGAGAATTCAGAGACAACCAATTCACTGTAAGTTATGATTAATTCGTTTACCTTTGCAAGATGTGATCAGCACTTCTGGACATACAATATTATGTTTGATTACTACCTTCAAAAGTATAATTGGTGGACCACAAGCATTAGGATCAACTAGGACCCCTTGCTAAAAATTCAGATTAACGAGTTCTCACACAGACCCCCTGAATCAGAATCTTTGCAAAATGAGCCCAGGAGTTTGTATGCCCAAATGCTTTTCAAGTGATTAAGATACTTTATTGAAGTACAGCTTTCATGAGATAAAATGCACAAATTTTAGGTATTTATTTTGATGAATTTTGGCAAACATATACACCCATGTAGTCTTCACCCCAGTAGAGATATACAACATTTCTTGGCCCCAGTTTCTTGTGCTCCTTTGCAGTCAATCCCTGACTGCTCCAGGTAATCACTAATCTGACTTCCAATCTCCATAGATTAATTTTGTCTGTACACAGGGTGTACTTCTTTATACGGGCTTTTTCCTCTCAACAAAAAGTCTGTGAGATCAATTTTTGGGCATCAGCAGTTTGTTCATTTTTATTGCTGAGTAGTACCCCATTAAATGAATATACCATGATTTGTTTATCCGTAGTCTTCTTGATAGACATTTGGGTGGTTTCCAGGTTCTGACTGTTGTGAATAAAGCCATATGACATAATTATATGTCATTCATAAACAGAGTTTTTATTCCACTTAGATAAATACTTAGGCATGGAAGTAGTGGGTCATGGGGTAGTGTATGTCCAGCTTTACAAGAAGAATAATCAGTTTTCTCAGGTGACTGTACCATTTAATATTCCCACCATCAATGTGTGAAAGTTTCAGTTGTTCCACATCTTCATTTGATATTGTCAGGCTTTGTAATTTCACACATTCAAGGTCAACATAGTTTTTTTATGGTTAGTGTTTTTTTGTGTCCACACAGTCCAAAGATTTTCAGTACCTTTATTATAATTCAATTCAAAATATTTCCTAATTTCCTTATAATTTCTTCTTTGGGTTATTTAGAAATGTATTCTTTAATTTCCAAATATTTGGAAATTTTCCTGTGCCTCTTATTTTTAAGGATTTTTAATTTAATTCCACCATGATCAGAAGACATATTTTATAAGATTTCAGTTTCTTGAAACTTATTAGATGCACTTTATGGATCAATATATGATCTAGCTTGATGAATGCTCCATGTGCACTTGAAAATAATATTATTCTCCAATTGTTAGGTGTGGTGATCTGTTTGTTTATTTTTTTTTTTAAAGTTCTATTCCTTTTATTGTTAATCACTGTGGCCAAGTATCACTTAGAGGCATAGAGTTTTTGAGCTGAGAATTACATTAGGGGTGATTTAGTCCTGTGGTTTTATATTTTTTTTATTTTATTTTTTTTTATTTTTTATTATTATGTTAATCACCATATAATACAACATTAGTTTTTGATGTAGTGTTCCATGATTCATTGTTTGTTCATAACACCCACTGCTCCATGCAGAATGTGCCCTCTTTAATACCCATCACCAAGCTAACCCATCCCCCTACCCTCCTCCCATCTAGAACCCTCAGTTTGTTATTCAGAGTCCATCATCTCTCATGGTTCATCTCCCCCTCTGAATTACTCCCCTTCATTCTTCCTCTCCTGTTATCTTCTTCTTTTTTCTTAAAATATGTTGCGTTATTTGTTTCAGAAGTACAGATCTGTGATTCAACAGTCTTGCACAATTCACAGCGCTCACCGTAGCACATACCCTCCCCAATGTCTATCACCCAGCCACCCCATCCCTCCCACCCCCAACCACTCCAGAAACACTCAGTTTGTTTCCTGAGATTAAGAATTCCTCATATCAGTGAGGTTATATGATACATGTCTTTCTCTGATTGACTTATTTCACTAAGCATAACACCTTCCAGTTCCATCCACGTCGTTGCAAATGGCAAGATCTCATTCCTTTTGATGGCTGCATAATATTCCATTGTGTATATATACCACCTCTTCTTTATCCATTCATCTGTTGATGGACATTTTGGCTCTTTCCACAGTTTGGCTATTGTGGACATTGCTGCTATAAACATTGGGATGCACGTACCCTTTCGGGTCCCTACATTTGTATCTTTGGGGTAAATACCCAGTAGTGCAATTGCTGGATCAAATGGTAGCTCTAATTTCAACTGTTTGAGGAACCTCCATACTGTTTTCCAGAGTGGTTGCACCAGCTTGCATTCCCACCAACAGTGTAGGAGGGTTCCCCTTTCTCCACATCCCCGCCAACATGTCGTTCCCTGACTTGTTAATTTTAGCCATTCTGACGGGTGTGAGGTGGTATCTCATTGAGGTTTTGATTTGGATTTCCCTGATGCCGAGCGATGTTGAGCACTTCTTCATGTGTCTGTTGGCCATTTGGATGTCTTCTTTGGAAAAATGTCTGTTCATGTCTTCTGCCCGCTTCTTGATTGGATTATTTGTTCTTTCGGTGTTGAGTTTGATAAGTTCTTTATAGATTTTGGATACTAGCCCTTTATCAGATATGTCATTTGCAAAAATTTCTCCCATTCTATCGGTTGTCTTTTGGTTTTGTGAACTGTTTCTTTTGCTGTGCAAAAGATTTTTCTCTTGATGAAATCCCAATAGTTCATTTTTGCCCTTGCTTCCCTTGCCTTTGGCGATGTTTCTAGGAAGAAGTTTCTGTGGCTGAGGTCGAAGAGGTTGCTACCCGTGTTCTCCTTTAGGATTTTGATGGACTCCTGTCTCACGTTTAGGTCTTCCAAACATTTGGAGTCTATTTTTGTGTGTGGTGTAAGGAAATGGTCCAGTTTCATTCTTCTGCATGTGGCTGTCCAATTTTCTCAACACCATTTGTTGAAGAGACTGTCTTGTTTCCATTGGGCATTCTTTACTGCTTTGTCAAAGATAAGTTGACCATAGAGTTGAGGGTCCATTTCTGGGCTCTCGATTCTGTTCCATTGATCAATGTGTCTGTTTTTGTGCCAGTACCATACTGTCTCGATGATGACAGCTTTGTAATAGAGCTGGAAGTCCGGAATTGTGATGCCACCAGCTTTGCTTTTCTTTTTCAATATTCCTCTGGCTATTCGGGGTCTCTTCTGGTTCCATACAAATTTTAGGATTCTTTGTTCCATTTCTTTGAAAAAAGTGGATGGTATTTTGATCGGGATTGCATTGAATGTGTAGATTGCTCTAGGTAGCATTGACATCTTCACAATGTTGGTTCTCCCAATCCATGAGCATGGAACGTTTTTCCATTTCTTTGTGTCTTCTTCAATTTCTTTCATGAGTATTTTATAGTTTTCTGAGTATACATACTTTGCCTCTTTGGTTAAATTTATTCCTAGGTATCTAATGGTTTTGGGTGCAATTGTAAATGGGATCAACTCCTTGATTTGTCTCTCTTCTGTCTTATTGGTGGTGTATAGGAATGCCACTGATTTCTGTGCATTGATTTTATATCCTGCCACTTTACTGAATTGCTGTATGAGTTCTAGCAATTTTGGGGTGGAGTCTTTTGGGTTTTCCACATACAGTATCATATCATCTGCAAAGAGTGAGAGTTTGACTTCCTCTTTGCCGATTTGGATGCCTTTGATTTCTTTTTGTTGCCTGATTGCTGTGGCTAGGACTTCTAATACTATGTTGAATAGCAGTGGTGAGAGTGGACATCCCTGCCACATTCCTGACCTTAGGGGAAAAGCTCTCAGCCTTTCCCCATTGAGAATGATATTCGCTGTAGGTTTTTCATAGATTGCTTTTATGATATTGAGGTATGTACCCTCTAACCCTATACTCTGAAGAGTTTTGATCGAGAAAGGATGCTGTACTTTGTCAAATGCTTTTTCTGCATCTATTGAGAGGATCATATGAATCTTGTTCTTTCTTTTGTTAATGTATTGTATCACATTGATTGATTTGCGGATGTTGAACTAGCCTTGCAGGCCAGGGATAAATCCCACTTGGTCGTGGTGAATAATCCTTTTAATGTACTGTTGGATCCTATCAGCTAGTATTTTGGTGAGAATTTTTGCATCCAGGTTCATCAAGGATATTGGTCTAATTCTCCTTTTTGTTGGGGTCTTTGTCTGGTCTTGGGATCAAGGTAATGCTGGCCTCATAAAATGAGTTTGGAAGTTTTCCTTCCATTTCTATTTTTTGGAACATTTTCAGGAGAATAGGTATTAATTCTTCTTTAAATGTCTGATAGAATTCCCCTGGGAAGCCATCTGGCCCTGGGCTTTTGTTTCTTGGGAGATTTTTGATGACTGCTTCAATTTCCTTAGTGGTTATGGGTCTGTTCAGGTTTTCTATTTCTTCCTGGTTCACTTTTGGTAGTTGATACATCTCTAGGAATGCACCCATTTCTTCTAGGTTATCTAATTTGCTGGCATAGAGTTGCTCATAATATGTTCTTATAATTGTTTTTATTTCTTTGGTGTTGGTTGTGATCTCTCTTCTTTCATTCATGATTTTGTTGATTTGGGTCATTTCTCTTTTCTTTTTGATCAGTCTGGCCAGGGGTTTATCAATCTTGTTAATTCTTTCAAAGAGCCAGCTCCTAGTTTCGTTGATCTGTTCTACTGTTCTTTTGGTTTCTAGTTCATTGATTTCTGCTCTGATCTTTATGATTTCGCTTCTCCTGCTAGGTTTAGGCCTTCTTTACTGTTCTTTCTCCAGCTCCTTTAGGTGTAGGGTTAGGTTGTGTATTTGAGACCTTTCTTGTTTCTTGAGAAAGGCTTGTATTGCTGTATACTTTCCTCTCAGGACTGCTTTTGCTGTATCCCAAAGATTTTGAACAGTTGTGTTTTCATTTTCGTTGGTTTCCATGAATTTCTTTAATTCTTCTTTAATTTCCTGGTTGACCCATTCGTTCTTTAGTAGGATGCTCTTTAGCCCCCATGTATTTGAGTTCTTTCCGACTTTCCTCTTGTGATTGATTTCTAGTTTCAAAGCATTGTGGTCTGAAAATACGCAGGGAATGATCCCAATCTTTTGGTATCGGTTGAGACCTGATTTGTGACCTAGGATGTGATCAATTCTGGAGAATGTTCCACGGGCACTAGAGAAGAATGTGTATTCCATTGCTTTGGGACGGAATGTTCTGAATATGTCTGTGAAGTCCATTTGGTCCAGTGTGTCATTTAAAGTCTTTATTTCCTTGTTGATCTTTTGCTTAGATGATCTGTCCATTTCAGTCAGCAGGGTGTTAAAGTCCCCCACTATGATTGTATTGTTGTCAATGTGTTTCTTTGCTTTTGTTATTAATTGCCTTATATAATTGGCTGCTCCCATGTTCAGGGCATAGATATTTACAATTGTTAGATCTTCTTGTTGGATAGACCCTTTAAGTAGGATATAGTGTCCTTCCTCATCTCTTATTACAGTCTTTGTTTTAAAATCTAGTTTGTCTGATATAAGGATTGCCACCCCAGCTTTCTTTTGGTGTCCCTTAGCATGGTAAATGGTTTTCCACCCCCTCCCTTTCAATCTGGGGGTGTCTTTGGGTCTAAAATGAGTCTCTTGCAGACAGCATATTGACGGGTCTTGTTTTTTAATCCAATCTGATAGCCTGTGTCTTTTGATTGGGGCATTTAGCCCATTTACATTCAGGGTAACTATTGAAAGGTATGAATTTCGTGCCATTGTATTGCCTGTAAGGTGACTGTTAACTGTATGTTGTCTGTGTTCCTTTCTGATCTTTGCTGCTTTTAGGCTCTCTCTTTGCTTAGAGGACCCCTTTCAATATTTCTTGGAGGGCTGGTTTCGTGTTTGCAAATTCCTTTAGTTCTTGTTTGTTCTGGAAGCTTTTTATCTCTCCTTCTATTTTCAATGACAGCCTAGCTGGATATAGTATTCTTGGCTGCATATTTTTCTCATTTAGTGCTCTGAAGATATCTTTCCAGTCCTTTCGGGCCTGCCAGGTCTTTGTGGATAGGTCTGTTGCCAATCTAATGTTTCTACCACTGTAGGTTACATATCTCTTCTCCCGAGCTGCTTTCAGGATTTTCTCTTGTCTCTGAGACTCGTAAGTTTTACTATTAGATGTTGGGGTGTTGACCTATTATTATTGATTTTCAGAGGGGTTCTCTGTGCCTCCTGGATTTTGATGCCTGTTTCCTTCCTCACATTAGGGAAGTTCTCTGCTATTATTTGCTCCAATATACCTTCTGCCCCTCTCTCTCTCTCTTCTTCTTCTGGGATCCCAATTATTCTACTGTTGTTTTGTCTTATCGTATCACTTATCTCTCGAATTCTGCCCTCGTGATCCTGTAGTTGTTTCTCTCTCTTTTTCTCAGCCTCTTTATTTTCCATCATTTGGTCTTCTATATCACTGATTCTCTCTTCTGCCTCATTTATCCTAGCATTTAGTGCCCCCATTTTTTATTGCACCTCATCAATAGCCTTTTTGATTTCGACTTGGTTAGATTTTAGTTCTTTTATTTCTCCAGAAAGGGTTTCTCTAATAACTTCCACGTTTTTTTCAAGCCCAGCTAGTATCTTTGAAGTCATGATTCTGAACTCTAAGTCCGACATCGTATATTTTGATCTGTTAGGAGAAACTGTATCTCAAAATTTTAAAGAGAGAGCAACTTATATATATATGCCAAAAATAAGGGTAACTACTATGAAGGGATAAAATATGACTCTAAAAATGAAAAATAAAAAATGTTTTTTTTTTAAAAAAAGGGATTGATAAGATGTTGGTTGAAAAAGGGAAAAAGAAAAATAAAAAAAAAAACAGTTAACAAAAATTAACTTTGATGAACTAATGAATCATGGTAAAAAAAAGCCATGAATTCTATGTGTTGTATTCCCCTAGCACTGGAGTTCTGTTCTCCTTGATCGGTAAACTTGGTCTTGGCTTGCTGGCTGTTCGTGCGGATCTTCTGGGGGAGGGGCCTGTTGCTGTGGTTTCCAAATGTCTTTGCCGGAGGCTGAATTGCCCCGCCCTTGTCGGTCCGGGCTAAGGAAGCCGCTCGAGTTTGCTCTCAGGAGCTTTTGTTCCCTGCAAGCTCTGGTACAGCTTTGGAGGACCAGGGCAAAAATGGTGGCCTCCCAATCTCCACCCGGAGGAGCTGAGAACTCGGGGCCCCGCTCCTCAGTGTGCCCCCAGAGAAAAGCAGTCACTCCCGTTTCCCTGGTCTCCGGCCACACTCCGTGCTCACCCGGCCTGTGACCGAGCGTTGCTATCTCTGGCACCCGACCCCGTGTGGAGTACCCAAACCCAGCAGATCCCTGCGGTGCGCTCCCGCGCCGCTCCTCCCTGGGAAGGAAGGGGAGTCTCCCCAGCTCTGCCGCTTGTTGGGTCCCTGCTGGAGGAGCAGTGGCCCGACTGGGCCACGGATCACAGTTTATGGCAACCCTGAGCTGAGAGCCCACGCCTCAGCTCCGTCTCTGCAGCCGGCTTCCCTGCTCTGATACCTGGGAGCTCTGCTGCACTCAGGCACCCCCGGTCTTTCTGTGACCCCGAGGGTCCTGAGACCACACTGTCCCGGGAGGATTCCACCCCCTGCTTAGCCACTGCAGTGACGTCCCTCAGCTGAGCCAACTTCTAAAAGGTCCGATTTTGTGCTCTGCGGCTGAATCACTTACCAGAAGCGGCCACGGAGGCCCCCTCCCCCGCCGTCTATCCTCCCGAATATCGCCTTGGATTCACTTCTCCGCACGTCCTACCTTCCAGTAAGTGGTCGCTTCTCTGTTCAGAGAGTTGTTGCTACTCTCCTCTTCGATCTCCTGTTGAGTTTGTAGGTGTTCAGAATGGTTTGATCCCTATTCAGCTGAATTCCTGAGACCAGACGAAATCTAGGTCTCCCACTCCTCCGCCATCTTGCTTCGCCCCCAGGTGTGGTGATCTGTTAATGTCAATTAAGTCAAGTTGGTTTTAATGTTGTTTAAATTCTGCATATCCTACATGAATTTCTGCTTATTTACTCTACTAACTACAAGAATGAGGTACTATCTTGCCATTTGCAACGACGTGGATGGAACTGGAGGGTGTTATGCTGAGTGAAATAAGTCAATCAGAGAAAG
>NW_027397073.1:34608586-34688624 GCF_003265705.2 Callorhinus ursinus
TGGGTGATAGACATTGGGGAGGGTATGTGCTACGGTGAGCGCTGTGAATTGTGCAAGACTGTTGAATCACAGATCTGTACTTCTGAAACAAATAACGCAACATATTTTAAGAAAAAAGGAAAAGAAGAAGATAACAGGAGAGGAAGAAAAGGGGAGTATGTCAGAGGGGGAGACGAACCATGAGAGATGATGGACTCTGAAAAACTGAGGGTTCTAGAGTGTAGGGGGGTGGGGGGATGGGTTAGCCTGGTGATGGGTATTGAGGAGGGCACGTTTTGCATGGTGCACTGGGTGTTATGAACAAACAATGAATCATGGAACACTGCATCAAAAACTAATGATGTAATATATGGTGATTAACATAACAATTAAAAAAATTAAAAAAAAAAAAAAAGAATGAGGTACTAACAGTTCATTGCATTCAACCTGTTTACACTTAGATTATGACTTGTAGACAGCATATATGTTATTTTTATAACGAATCTGACAATTTCTGCCTTTTGAGTTTTAGTTTATTTGCATTTAACAATTATTTATATGCTTAAGTTTAAATCTATCATCTTATTATTTATGTTCTATTTATTTCTCTGTTATGTTTTTTTCTTTTTGCCATTTTGAGGGGTTAATTGAATCTTTTTAGAATTCTTTATTTCCTCTATTGGCTGTTTAGCTATACTTCTTTTTTTTATTACTTTTCCTTGGCATGCTAGGAATTATGATATGTTTCTTTAATTTATAAAAGTATCCTCAGAACTAATATTTTACTAGCTCACACTTCACATTTCACACTTGGAATTTCACAAATGTAAGAACATCAAATCAGTTTATTCTTATTAACTTCCATCTCTCATAGTATTATTATCATATGCTTTATTTCTACATATGTTTTAACTTTACCTTATAAAGATGTCATTTTTGCTTTAAAGAGTTTATTTGCCCTTTAAAGAAATTAAGAAAAGAAAATTTTGAAAGTGAGTCTTTTATGTTAATTTATATCCTTCCATTGCTAATGCTTTTCATTTCTTCTTGTGGAACCAGATTTCTATCTGATATTATTTCCCTTTGGCTTGATGAATTTCCTTTAATATCTCTTATAGTGCAGGTCTGCCAGCAACAAATTTTCTCAGCTTTCATTTATCTGCAAATGTCTACTTTGCCCTCATTTTGAAAGGATATTTCACTGCATATAAATTCTGGTGTGGTAGGGTTTTTTTGCTTTGTTTTGTTTTTCCCTTTTTCTTTCAGCACCTTAAAGATGACCATTCCATTGTCTTCTGACCTTCATTGTTTCTGACTGAAAATCAACCATCTTTCATATTATCGTTCCACTGCGGGTAAGGTATTGATTTTTCCTAGTGCTTTTAGTATGTTCTTGTCATATCATTGTCTTTGGTTTTCAGCAATTTGATGATGATATCAGTACCTAAGTTTGGTATTCTTGGTATTTACTCTCCTGCAGCTTTTTAGTGCAAATGCAGACTACTGATTCCCACTTCAGGTCTACAATATCAAAGTCTCTGGTAGTATGACAAGGATCTAAATTTCTAAACAGTCTCTAAATTATTTTTATGGACACGAAGATTAGAGAATCACTAAACTACAGTAATAAAACTAGTCACTATCCTGAAGAAATGTAGGCTATTTGAAAGAGCTAAGATATATACTCAAAAATCTATAATATTATTAATATATAAAAATATACCATATCAGTAGGAATGACTTGTTATGAAAGTTCAGAAAAGAAAGAAGAAAACTAAGTGGTAAGAAGAAAAGTTTATTGGAAGCATAGCATTCAAATAGAATCTTAAAAGATGAGTGCCATTTCAATTTGGAAAATTGGAGGAGAGTTGCCCCAATTTAAGTGGTCACCTCTAAATACTATCATGAACAACAATTTTACCATCCCAAAACTAATCTTGAAACCTCTATTACTGGCATAAAATAGGAGTGAGAGGCCAAGTGAAAGGAATATTTTTGACAGACTTAAGTTGAAGGTGTCTGACCTTTCAACCTTTAATACAGAACTGTACCCCCCACGTACACACCATGTGGTAACCCTATTCTGAGCAGAAAAAAAGAGACTTGGAATGTTTTCCAGCCCATTAACAAAATGCAATAGCTTCTTATTTTTTTTAATGCAACATAACCTGGATGTCAGGTTGCATTAAGATGCCTTGGGTTACGATGACATAAATAGTTCAGCATAATGAAACATGACACTGAGAAATATGGGCATCGATCTGTGCCACTAATTTAAAGATGCACTGGGTTTTGCCCTGATCTGTTTTTATGTCCTCAACCAGGAAATGTCACATGGATAATGGGTATTGTCTGCTTTGTTGTTCCCAGGACAGGCTGCACAGAGAGTTTTTCTATTATCGACACATCCTTGGTATTGACAAGAGGGTTATCATATTCTCTTTCTCATGGACTCTTGTCAAATGGTCATAACTTACACAAATAAGAACAGACTCATTCTAAAGGCAGTCTTCAGTAAAATGGATTCCAACTATATCTTCCTCACACTTCAGTCTTCATTACAGCTGAAATTTAATCTTAATTTATTTACATAATCAGTGAACTATGGCACTATGCTAGGGAAACAGAGATGACTGAGACCCTGATCTTTAGTCTTTTTCAGCATTTATTAAAATATATTTTTCAGAGATGTAGCTCTAAATTTTCTGTGTTTTGGAAATACAGAGTTAAACATGTTTTGGTCAAAATTGGAGATTGAATTAATTCAGAATTCCTTGCCTCCCACCCATGCTGGATCAGAATAGTCACAGGGCTTTGCTATGTGAGAACTAACTGGGCTGTCTATAAAATCTACGAGTTGCCAACCATTTTCCTATCCATTAAGTGGAGACTGAAAAATTCTACCCATAAACCTAGGGAAACAGCTTGGAATTATTATTATCCTGAGGTATGGATATGATCAGTCATATCCATAGGAGAGGAGGAGAAGGTAGGGGTGAGGAAGAGGGAGGGAGGGAGGGGGGAGGGGAGGGGATGGGGAAGAGGAAGAGGAATAATTACAAGCCATTTGAAGAAAATCTCCTTGAGAGATAATGAACCCAAATAATAGCAATAACAAAAAAGGAAGGATTGCTTTAAATTCCTTAAAAAACTTTAAAATAAGTATATTAAAATGGCTTTATAAATCAAATTTACCAATATTTTCCTTAATGTTAGTTCTTTCATATTTGACAAATTTTTGCCTATTCTAAGGTTATGAATATATTTTCCTATGTTTTATTCTAGAAACATTGTTTTTAATTTTCACATTAGTCAAAACGTAACTCACAGAGTAGAAGATGTTTGCAGTGCATAAAGTGAGAAAAAAGTCCTTTCCAGCATATATTCAAAATACTTACAAATCAATGAGAGAAAGACAATCAAATGAAATAGTAGGAAAAAGACTGGAACAGGTACTTTACCAAAAAGGTAAATGGCCATCAAAATGGCCAAGGAGTATTTGAAAAAATGTTCAACATCATTAGTTATAACCAAATGAAAATTAAAACCACTATGAAATACTATTACACACCCGGCAGAATGTTTAAATTCTAAAAGCTGTCAATAGGGTTGGCAAGGATGCGAGGAAACTAAAATTCTTATATATATGGATGAGTTGAACTGCAGATTGCTATGCCCACTTTGGTAAACAGTTTAACAGAATCTATTAAGCTAAAAACATGCATACCTTATGACCCAGAAACTCGACATATGGGTAAATACCTAATTTAAGTGAGTATTCATGTTCACCTAAAACATATTGCTATATAAGCTGTTGGCAGAAAGGGAAGTTGAGTGAAAGGTTTATGGGAACTTTCTCTACTATTTTTGCAACATTTCTGTAAGTCTAAAATTATCTCAAATTAAACAAAATTAACCGTTAAAAAGAAAGCCAGACACAGTGGCATAAACTCAAGAATTAATTCATATGGAATTCAAAAAGAGTAATCTACAGTATGGAGGACCGTTTAGGGATATACTGACTCAAAGGGACATAAAGGAGCATTCTGTGATACTGGGAATGTTTTACATCTTTCTCTGGGTGGTGTTTATATGGCATACATATAAAGAAAAAGTAAAGGAAGAAACAGGGTCAAATTGTTAAACTTGACACAAACAGAATTCATCTGAATGCAGTGTGAAGCTATAAGGAGATGGGAATTATGAAAGAGAAGATAAGAGAGATGAAAGACAGAAAGAAAATAAAAAGTTTCATCTATATCTCCTTGGGGTTTCAGGAGGAGAAATTAGAGAATGGGTACTGAAAGATGTAATGTGACTCAGATACATAATTTAACAAAAGATGTCTTCCATTTGAAAGTTTTCAATAGAGTAAATTATATGCATACCTAGTTCCAATGTGATAAAAAAATCAGTTATCAGAGAAAAAGAATCTCAAAAATTGTTATAATTCTCACTATTTTTTTATTTTATTTTATTTTTTTTAAAGATTTTTTTTAAGATTTTATTTATTTATTTGACAGAGAATGAGAGAGAGAGAGCACGAGAGGGAAGAGGGTCAGAGGGAGAAGCAGACTCCCCGCTGAGCAGGGAGCCCGATGTGGGACTCGATCCTGGGACTCCAGGATCATGACCTGAGCTGAAGGCAGTTGCTTAACCAACTGAGCCACCCAGGTCTCACTATTGGAGTGGGAATTTACAGATCAGCAAGGAAGACTAGAATGATCCACATAGCAATGGAGGTATCAGTATAAACTCATGTTTAGCTTAATTAAATTTAGATAGAGATGTTTACATACAGAAATATTTGTCTATATGTGAATATACACAGGTTAGTTATACATAGAATTCTTTGTTGTCAGCCTAAAAGAAACAATACTCTAGCGGCAACAAATAAACCTACTGTCCAAATCTTAGGTTTTAATACCATTCTCTAATAAAAGGAGTAAGACACTTGGAGAAACGGCTGATTCTAGGATTGGAACACAAACTATAAAGATGACCACTGAACACTTTGTAGTACTGAAAGTTGGGGGAAAAATCACAAATCACAATGGTGGGGATATGTCAAAGGAACACAGGGGCCAACTGAAAGAGTTCCTAATGACCAAAGCTGGAAAAATGCAAGCAACCAAATAGTGTGGGATTATAACACAAAGTATAAAATAAATATTCATGGTTCCATTGGATATAAATAAATTATTGAAAAAATTAATATATGGGGGAGAAGAGACAAATTTCTGGTGCAGAAGAATTCCAAGTAATTTATGTAGATACCCTATCTTCAGGGAAGTGGAGCATGTAACTCCCCCCTCCTTGACATGTGGGCTGCACATAATTGCTTCTTCCTTCCAAAGAGTAAGTGTTGAAACGAGGGAAAAAAAAGATGAACTTTACAGTGGAAAAACTTGACAAACACTACCTCAGCCAGGCAATCAAGGTCAACATCAGTAGTCATAAATCATATTGATAGTATATAACTTTAATATGATGTAATGAAAACGGCACTTAACTCTATGGTTTTCCTCCCCCAAACCCATATCCCCAGTTCTATCATGAGAAAAACATCAGAAAATTTCTAGTAGTGGGGCAGCCTACCAAATATTTGATCAATACTCCTCAAAGCTGTCAAGGTCATCAAAAACAAGAGAAGTCTGAGAAACAGCCACAGTCAAGAAGAACCTAAGGTAACATGATGACTAAATGTAATGTATTATCCTGGATGGAATCTTGGAACAGACAATAGACATTAGGTAAAAACTGTAGAAATCTGAATAGACTTCTGTTAATAGTAGTGTATCAGTGTTGTGTTTATTAATTATTTAAAAAGTACCAGATGTTAAAAATTTTTAAAAGAAGCATAATCACCTAAATAAATAAATAAACAAACAAATAAATAAAATCTGTCACTGCTTCTTCCCTCTGCAGTTTGATTTTTAAACTTGTGGCTTTTTAAAATGATGATGATGATTGTTATTTTATTACTTTAATTCCTGAAAAGCAGACAGTAAAACAGTTCCTGGAGGAATTTACAACCTACTGCGTGTGATTTTTTTTTTTTAATTTTCAGAATTTGTCCATGGATCAGCTGTTGATATTCCATCAAGATAACCATTTCCTGGCTGAGTTCAGGTGCCTGAGGAAGAGCCACACCCTCGAAACAAACATACCCAGAACAAACAATACAGTCATCTTTAACCTGGCTTGCTACAGAATGTCTCAGTTCCTTGTAACTTTGCACACAAGCTCCTGTGTTGAGTTGAATTGTAACTGGTTTTATATTTGGAGAGAGTAAATTTGAAACCTTAAAAGAGAAAAAAAGTGGAGCAAAATTGTTTGTTTTGACAAAGACTACAAGATTTAATAAGCAAACTCTCAGTGAGAGTTCTTAAAAAGACAGACTTGTGTGTATCCCAAGAGAGGTTGGGGAGGGCATAGGCCATATCGCGCTGATATGCAGGGGTGCACAGCTCCCGCGTTGGCTGGGGGTGGTTAGAGCTCTGCCACACACTTTCTTCATTTGGGATCCAGCTGCCCTCATAGCAAAGTCTCTCAAAATTTCTGTTCAGCAGCAACACAGGTAACGTCTGCTCACGGTGAATTGGCCAAACCAAGTCTCACATCCAGGAGGGAGGGAAGTGTAATTCTATGACAGAAGAGGCAATGAATATTTTGAACATTATACCTCTCCCACAGCTTGACAGAAGGAAGGAGTGGCATGCAAGAAAAATATTAAACAACGAATATAGTCAGCATGTTTGTTCATTAAAAAAGGTATTGATGGAAAATAATGAAAACATAAATTAGGGTTTTAAAATAATGCAGGAAATCTAGGATAATGGAAAGTGGAGGAGACATGAATTTTAAAGATTCTAA
The DNA here is from genome assembly GCF_003265705.2 of Callorhinus ursinus. NCBI lineage: Eukaryota > Metazoa > Chordata > Mammalia > Carnivora > Otariidae > Callorhinus > Callorhinus ursinus. The sequence goes on from NW_027397073.1 coordinate 34,615,442, forward strand.
GGTCTTTGTACTTTTTGGTATAAGGTTTTTGTACTTTTTGATTAACTTTAAACTACTTTTAGGTAAATGTGCGTTTTAAACACAGTAATTAAGAGTAGAAATATAATGGATACCTTCCTATTTCAGTTGAGAAGAAAGGGATATAAAGAAATCATACCTAATTCATTAGAAATAAGAGTAGTAGATAAAACATAAATTAAGAAAAACATAATAAAGAGAAAATGCAAATGAGATAACAAAAACAAGTTCAAAGATTCAAACCTCAGCTATGACCAAAAGATCTCCCCATTTAACAACATAGACACCAGTATTTAAAGTACTGGTAGTTCCTTAACCTGGGTCAGGTTGCTTGCAGCCTTTAAGAAACCTTGGAAATTCTGCTCAAGGATTCTCACCAGTAGCCCAGACGCCTCCAAATGTCTTAATAAAATGTGCCCTTTGTAGTTTTCAGAAATTGTAACATGAATAGGAGCCAGGTGAAGTTTGTCTTAGGGAACAATCTCACAAAGGCTTTTAACTCAGTGTTAATGATACCTAAAAGATACACAAAGGCATGATTCCCACTAAAGAACTATGAAATTATGAAACAAACTTAGACAAGAATGAAGCAAGAACAGAGATTTTAAAAGTATCAGCAATCTTGAAAATAAAAATTTAATTTTTGAAATTTAAAGGAGGCTTAAAACTCTAACTTTGGACATAAGTGAATGTAAAGGTAATTTAGAGAAAGAAGGATTTTTTTTTTTAATGTGAAAAAAAGTCATTGAGGGGCTCCTGACTTTGGCTTAGGTCATGATCTCAGGGTCCTGGGATTGAGCCCCTGCTTTGGGCTCCACGCTCAGTGGGGAGTCTGCTTCTTCCTCTCCCTCTGCCTCTACCCCTCCCCCTGCTTGTGCTCTGACTCTCTCAAATAAATAAATAAAACCTTTAAAAAAAAAAAGTCATTGAGGGCCTGGAAAATTTGGATAAAAATTTTCTGGGGAAAAATGCAGGGAAGGGTGGAAAAACAGTACTTAAGAAGGTAATACCTGAGAATTATCCAAAATTTAAGACAACCATTATTCTCAAATTTAAAAGAAACTTTTAAAAGAAAGTTAGACTACAGAACTTTGCGTATGTGTGTATTTATTTACTTAAAATACCTACTAGAGATTATAAATATAGTACATATTATAGATTATATATATTTAAACTCTAAAAGTCCACTCCAAGTCACATAGAAGTAAAACTGTAGAAAACCAAGAATTAAATGACAATTTTAAAAGCTTTGAAAAATGGGCAGATTACTCTTAATGAAAAGAAATGACAATTAGTATGATAAGTAAAATTCCCTTTAGCAACCGTAGGTGCCAGAAGATAATGGAATAATATATTAGAGGGTGCTGAGGGAAAATAACTGTAAACCTAGAACTACAAAATTATGAAGGATTATAAAACCAAAGCATAATTTATTCATTCAGCAAATAATTTTTTTGGTATTTACTATATTTCAACTCCTGTTCCAGGATTTGGAATACAATAGGACACAGAAGAGATAAAGCCCTTTTCCTCAAGCCCCTTTCCTAGTGAGGACAGACAGACAGACAATAAATAGGTAATACATCATCACGTGTGATAAGAGCTGTGAGAAGAAAAGGCAGGATGAGGGAAATAGAGTGGTGTGGGGAAGAAGTCATTTATAAAGAGGCATGAAGGAAGAGTCTCTTTTTTGAGAGAGAGAGAGAGAGAGAGCACACTCACACACTAGCACCTTGGGGGTGGCGGGGGGGATGGGGGGAGGGGGGCAGGAGGAAAGGGAGAGAGAGAATCCTAAGCAGCCTCCGTGCTCAGCATGGAGCCCAATGCAGGGCTCAAGCTCAGGACCTGAGATCATGACCTGAGCCTAAATTAGGAGTCCAGCGCTTAAAAGTGATTGAGCCACCCAGGCGCCCCATGAAGGAAGCCTCTTATGAGGCCATGACATTTGGTCAAATGCCCAAAGGAATTGAGAAATGATCCACAAAAGTGTCTGAAGCAATGGATTCCAGATGGAGGACTCATGAATGACCTTAGAAGAAGGAGGAGAAAAATGAGACATAGGAGGCGGAGGAAGAGCAGGAGGAAGAACTCCGCAGTTGGGTAGAGGAGATGGAGTTGCCATCTACTGTGATAGAGACAACCTCAGCAGATGCAGGCTTGTGGACAAAAACCAAGAGGCTGTTTTTGTACAGAAGGTATCTAATAAAACATTCAAAGTGAAAATACCAGGTAGGCAGTTGGATATAGGAATCTGGAATCCGGGGGAAGAGTCCGGAACAGGAGATACGTATCAGCATCCAGATGTTAATTAAAGCCGTGTACCAAGTGTGGACAGAGACAAAGGGAAACCTCTGAGGACTGAACCCAGGGGGCAGTGCCACATTGACAAGGAAGGAAGGTGGGAGACTCTGTAACAGAGGCCAGCGAGGTCAATGAAGAACCCACAGAGAGAAGTATGAAATTTCAGTTTAATAATCATCCACTCAAGTTCCTCCAGACATGTGAATTTTGCAGTAGGAAATGGTCATGCACATTGATTTGGGTTGAATGAGGGCACTGATAGGGGCAGAAGGAGCAGGAGAATGGGGCAGGAGAATGGAAAACACAGGCTACGCTTGGTAATTCTAATTTTATCCTTACTGCCTCCTTGTCTGTTCTCTGTGCAGCCATTGCTGAGGCAGCTTCTAAGTACCTATTCATATTTAGTAAGTTGGATTATGCCATGGTAAATCTGGTCATTCTGTCACTCATCACATTGGTCACCATATTCATATGCCAAATGACCCCCTTAGTTTTGCCTCTGTTACCATCTTGGCAGCAGTCAGGTTAAGTGGCTATAAGGTAGCTGACTAATCCATTCCAGACAGACACAGAGCTAGGCTCAATACCTTTGCAACTGACTCAGTGCAACCACTTTCAGTTCTTAATGGTGTCTAGGACTTGATAAACATGACTATGTTCATTCTTTCTATTCCCTTCATATTTTTTCAGTTAAAATATCTAGATGAATATACTTGCATGTGGTCATTTTAAGATTCATTCAGATTATTGAAATGTTGTTGCTGGAGCCCAGCCTCTTCACAAACAGTTGTGGGATTATTCCAAATGTGTTCAAAATGTTTTCTCCTTGGGAAATTCAGATGTAGAGAAATGTTCTCCATTATGGCCATAGTGTGTCTCAAATGAGTCTCCTAGTCTACATTTCTCTGAAAGCAGGAAGATTACATTGCATCACTTTGGTGACAGCTGAACATGTTTTGCTTTTAAAATACCAGTCACATCACTGTGGATCTACACAAAAGGGTGATAATCTCAGCAATTTCATTGAGAAAAGTTTCAAAATTACGTTTTTTTGCACAACAGCTTTCCTTCGTAAACTTAAAGATGTTTGACAAAGAGTTTACCTAATTATACCAGGCAGTAGGGCCTTGGAAGATCAGAAAAATCTCTAGGAGACAAGAAAGCATATGCTGTTATATTTTGGGCTGAGGATTCAGAAACATGTTAGGTGTAGTGGGAATGAAAAGGGGCATTAACTGAAAAGGGGGCAACTAGAGGGTTTCTGAGAGAAATTCTTTGGGTTGTCTCACATCAAATATGCTAAAATACAGATGTAGGGAGAAATGTGAGAAACGTCATCTCCACTGCTATGTAGGTTAGTTCCAGAAGTCCTTCCAATCTAGGAGCCTATCATAAATTACATCCCGAAGTGTGTCTTACAGGATGTGTATGGAAGGTGCAATTCTTAAAATTATTTCTATAAGCTAAAGATTTACTCCTCCTCACAAGTCCCTAATTTTTCTTCAATAATCCAAGATGGCTCTATCATTTAGGCATCCTTTCCTCTTGGGTAAATGACTCCTCCCCAATTATATCCAAATAGTTAAAGTGGGACTTCTTGTTTGTTTATCTTACCTCCACGAAGACACAAAAAATACTCCCTTATTATCATGTTTGGACAAATGGTGAGGAAATCTATGCTTCTTCCAATTCCCAAATGTTTAAATAGTCTTACGAACAGTAAGACTATTTAAATTCCCAAATGTTTAAATAGTCTTCCAATTCCCAAATGTTTAAATAGTCTTTACAAATACACAGCCTACATACAATTATTCATTGCCGATTACAAGTACCAAATGGGGTCAAAAGAGAAAATTCTGTGTTCCCTGATTTAAAGAGGTTTGAGGTATATTAGAGAAAACGGACCCATAAATAGGTAATTATACTAATGTGGGGGCAAACATCACTATTATGGAAAAGTGTGCTGTGGGAGCACAGTGGTGGCTTGCCTAATTCTCGAGGGGAGGTCAGACATGTTATTGGAGGAAGTTATTGCAAATTGATTTTCAGTAAAACCAACTGTCCAGGAAAAAAATGAAGACACTGAACTAATGCTGTGGCTATGATTTTAGAGAAGAGGTGACACACATAGGAGAAAATCAAATAGGTCTTGGTAGCAGTTAGGATCACAAAGTTTATAATGCCCCAGTTTTCTAGGACCAAAGATAAGGAACCCCGGGTGTTGTGATACTACCACAGGTTATTTTGTTACCTTGGGTGAGGTATCTACCTTGGTTTCCTAACCTGGTAAATGATAGGGCCCAGCTTGGGTACAAAGGTCCTCAGGAAATTTAAGCAGAAATGAAACTGAGAAGCTATTTTCAATATCTTAAAATCTAAATGACAAACAGACACTTATCATGATGTTGTTTGGGCTAATGTTTTCTCCTTTGGGTTGGAATTATAAAAACACTAAGTGTAAATTTGATTAATTCATTCTGATCCAAGTTCTGATGGCAATCAGGTACGCTTATGACAAATTAATAGGGAAAACAAATAATTAATGTATACCATACTGTCCAAACATGGGATTCACGGGGTAAGTTGTAAAGAGAAAATTCTTGGAGATGAGGATCACCATGAAGTCGACTCATATTCCAGGTTTTGCAAGCTTCTCTGAACTTATAAAAACATACTCTTCTCCTGAAACATTTAACCAGTTTTAATAGGGCAAACTATTTCTGAAAAGGTTTTCTGAGAATTTGATATCAAAGACTAACTGGATGGGGGCACCTGGGTGGCTCAGTCGGTTAAGCATCCGCCTTTGGCTCAGGTCGTGATCCCAGGGTCCTGGGATGGAGTTCCACGTTGGGCTCTCTCCTCGGTGGAAAGCCTGCTTCTCCTTTTCTCTCTTCCCTCCCCCCCAATCATGCTCGTGCACACCCTCTCCCTCTATCTCAAATAAATAAATAAAATCTTTAAAAAAATAAAAGGGCTAACTGGATGGATGAGTGTTTGATCTCAAAGCATTATGCCACGACAAGAGGAAATCATGATAGCAGCCAACTGACGTATTAGAAAATGGATTTGGAAAAAAAAGGTTGTCTTCTAAAAAGGGCAGAGTGAAATCATAGTTTCTCCTCTTGAATCATATCCTTTTAAACCAGAAGTGACCTTAGCAATCCTCTAAAATAGCCTCCTCTAAATGCCCTCCGCTTGAAGACTGGGACAACCGTAGAAGTTACATGGTTTGTCCTGTATTACACATTAGATGATGTGAGGGCAGAGTAGTAGAAGACTGGACACAGAGACGTTCCATAAAATTTTCTCCTTCCTGTAGCTACAATATTAAGAAAAATATGCATGTAGGAAAAGCACAAGCAGGGAAACAGAGAAGACTCTTCCTCATACCTAGTGACTGGGCCACACTGCTAAATGAGAGAATATACACTGGAGGTAAACTTTACAAACAATGACTCTGACAGAGTGTACAAATATTTTGGTTCCAATAAAGTAACAGTGACCTAGGACCAAAGGTTGGGATTTTGAGAGTAGATGATGGAGCTGGAATTTTTTTTTCTAAGAAGTGAATACTAGGAGTTGATAAAAGTATGTAATTATACCTTAGACTTATTCTTCCTTTAAATCATACTTTCAAAGACCATGTTTGAATATACTCTCCACTTGGTGTCATTTAAGTTAATCATTTTTAATATACTCTTTAATAATAATGCACTAGATTAGAAAGTTTCTTGTTTTAAGATCTGAATCTTTGGCTAATCGATTCATGCATGTATGACGTATGATGTAAGCTCTGCTACCTGATGCTGCTCGTGAACTATGAGCTTAGCTTTTCATTTCGTTTTTGTTTTCTAGTGGCTGAATCAACAGTTTTGGAGGTTGACCACAAATCTAAAATTAAAAATCAGTGACAAACACAGGAATTTTTAAATGGATAGACACTGGTTATTTAATTCATTTGTTCTCCAGTTTAGTCAGTTAAATTCTGGAGTTTACATTCTTTGAAATACTGAATCTTCTAGGTATTGATTCTCCCCACTTTACCCCCTCATTAGCTTTTGGTACCTGTAGAAGGGCTAAATAGCCATGCGGTATTAGTAAAACTTTCTTCAAGAAAGTTGGCCAGAATTTCTCTGTTTCCAAGAAGCCAGGAAACATAACATTTAATTAGCCTTTGTCTTTCAATAGAATATGTACAGAGAGCAATAATACCATTTTTTAAAAGAACTTCGATACAATAGCTTGTGTCTCTCAGGCTTACAGTGTCCTCCTGCAGAATGAATTTCCATGGAAGATAAATGGAAAGTCACTCTCGTCATATCCTGGAAGTATTTGTTAAAGCAATAATGATCACAGTCTAAGCCATTGCCCCTGGGATTAATGAGAGTCCAGGAGGAGTTGATGGTCCAAGATGCAGAGAAAAGTCATTAAACCCCAGATAACTATTAAGTCCCTGGTTATTCACTGTGGCTAAAAACTGGATGGCGAGGCAGGCATATCATAGTGATGGGTCTGAGAGGGACAGGCAGAGATGGGTGGGTTTAGTGAAGATGTGAATTTTCCACTGTCCATGAAAATGACTGCTTCTGTACAGTTAGCTATTTAAAGGTATAGCTCACCTTCTCGACTCCACATCAACAGTATGGAAGCTGAATGATTCTACCTTTGTAATAATATTCAATACCACCACTCCTACTTAATGAAATGAACACTAAATTTTCCTTATTTTTCTTCATGCTTTTCTTTGCCATTTACTTCCATTCTATAAAAACCCATTAATACCCAGTACTTGAATTCTTATACATTATGAGAATAAACCATGAGTAGCAGATAAACAGCTAAAATTTGTTCTCGAGGGTCTGTGGCAAGGTCTTCCCCACTTCAACTGAACTAGACATGTGTAGAAATGTGTATTATACTCTGGAATTGAGGGAAAATATAAATTAGTCTATTCATCCCAAAAGAGCATGTGTCAACAGGAGAGTTCTAAGGGTAAGAGTGAGCAGCCAGACCAACTCTATTAAAACTGAGCTTGAGGACCTCATCATACTTCTTTATTTCTGATTCTGTACCGAGATCATTTAACATGATTTCAAATTCTTTATCAGGAGCCTATATGTTCCCAGAAGGAATAAAACAGTATGGTTCCTGCTCTGCACCTCTTTTTTCTGACAGACAGTAAGTTCTCAATAAATGTTAGCTGATAATAATAATAATTATTATTATTTATTATTTCCCAGAGAAGAGGGATGAGAGCTTGTAATCCCACCATGTTCTTAGTGATGAGTACCACCCCTGGAAGTATTGAATACTTTGTTCCCACACCAAACATTCCTCATTGGGGTGGTTTAAAAATAATTATGGTAAATTCTAATTTTATTACCCTAGAAATATATTAAAAATGTAGATCTTTTATAATTCCTTCAATTAACAGTAGACACTTCTTGATTACTTTCTAATTAAATCATTTCACTCTAAGACTTGGTAATTACAACAAGAAGTTATTAAAATTAGAAAACATTTGCTAACTCAGTACTTTTGATTATTAAGCTTTTGTCATTTAATATTGCCAAACAGTCTATGAAGATATATGAGCAAAGAAACTGATTTTAATGTCTTCAGCTGCAATAATTAACTACAGGTGTCCCAAACAATGCAATGTTTCTTTCTTATCACATATTTTCCTGTAAAATCTATTGTTCTTGTCACCAATTGGATTTTTTTTCCTTTGGCCTATTAAACCATTATTTTCCCCCTATATTGCTGCTCTTCCCATAGATGAGAATAATATCCTTGAATCCCCTCTGCTTCTATATTTAATCTTTCTTTGGTGCCCTGATGAAAATATGTCTACAGCTTATTATAAGAATCAGAGTTACTCTTGCCTTTGATGGTTCTATCTGACTGATCACCACATTACACTCTATAGGACAATAAACTTCCCCAATCAGATACATTCCTGGAAAGAAAAACATCCATATTGCAAGGGCCTGGGAAATGCACTGTATGATTTGCCATCTCAGTATGTCAATAGGGTCAATTTGCTTTCATCAGATTTTTTTAGGAGGTATGATATCTTTTATCTTCAGTGACTGGTTCTTACTGGGGTGAGGGAGAGGTAGGGAGAGAGATTGTTCTTTCCTTTATACAAGCCTCAAAGAAAATTAAAGGATGCATTTCTATCTTGCTCATTGCAAATCCGTGTAAGCAAAGGGTATACACATCATCACTGATAGGAAATGGCTTTTGAAACATAAGATTGGATTCATAGAACCAAATGATCCCTGCAAGCTATGATCAGTCAAAGTAAATTCCCCCAAATGTGATTCTGAAGCATTGGGTGAGGTGCTAATGGCTGTCTATTGGAATATCAGTTTGACAAAATGCACCTAGAAAAGATATTGACAAGCTCTTCAGTGTTCTAGCAGGAAAGAGATTCTTGAAATCAAGCCCATTGCTCCTCTGCCTGCCTTCTGCTAGGAAACCAAGGAAAGGATTGAACAAATTCATCACCCCTTAACAAAGCAGCAAGTGAAAACTGATGAGTCTCTATGCTTGATGGAAAGGTGGTATCCTGTTCATGGTGAATAACAGCTCCTTACACTCTACACTGATCAGAGAACACCTAGGGAATCGTGTTCTATTTGGGACACAATCTTTTCCAGAGGACAATGAGAAATACCCAAAGGAGGGGAAACATGGTGTGAAGAATGAAAGGGAGAATAGAATAGGAAAGCTGAGCCCAGTAATGGAAGACTGGAGGGTGGCGTGACAGGAACATTGTGGTTGCCTTCAAATATGTAAGGGGTGTCATGGTGTGGGTGGCACTACATAAAGGAGCAGAGGACAAACTAGGACACATAAGTGGGAGTCACAGGGAATCTAATTTAAGGTCCAAATCAGGAACAATATTCTTATGGTAGAATTAGCTATTTCAGGCAGTAGTGGACTCTATCAGCAGTACTCAAGCAAACACTGGGTAAGATGTTGAAAAAGCAGTGTAAGTTGGATAAATGCCAGCTTGATACGAGAGAAGAGATATGAAAGAGACAGAACACAGACGAGAACTAAGAGCCCCATGCTCCACGTCCAACTCTGAAAGTATCCAGTCAGGACAGAAACCTAGATTTAGCCCTGGTTTACTGTGTGACTGTGGAAAAATTACAAGCTAGGGAACATATTGGCTAATGGCAGACTCTTAGAGGGACTGAGGAGGAGCTTTGAAGTCTGTGGATGAGCTTTCATAATTCTGCCTTGGTTGTAAGAATGCATTTTTAACTGGTAGGGGTATATTATAGGTACACAAATAACTAATTAAGAAATGTTTGCATGTTGCCTTAATGATATAAATGTTTACTTTACATGCTTCTGATGTGTACATCCTGTGTAATTGGGGAAGGAAACAAAGAAAAAAATAGACAAGTATCAGCTAAGCAATTCAGATCTCGATTTTTTTAAATGTAAATCATGCCTATTGATTATAACAATGTCAGAATGAAAGAAAATATATAATATATAAAAGGCACATATATGAATTTATATGGACATTGCCAATAGTTACCCTAAGGTAGGAATAACTTTTTTTTTAATTACTTAGGCAGCTTCAGGCAACTCCTCTTCTCTGGGTCTTTACAATCTCATATGTGAAAGGAGGGACCACATGAGGTCATTTCTGAGGTTTTTGATTGTTTGCTTTTCAACAGAAGAATGCATGATCATGACTACGTACACACAGTGTACATGTATGTCAGTGCATTAGCTATGTTATGAAATGTAATGCCACAGACAATTTTGCTGGATTACTTTCATCAGTGTGCACCACTTGCTTCACCCCTGGGACCCTAGAAGATGAAAGTGTTGAAGAACCTTGGTAAATGGCCTTGATCCACTAAGGAGATTCACAACATAAGCTTGATATTTCTTAAGTTTTAACCATGCTGAGATAAGCCCAATATCTCTATTTTGGCATTACAGTTGTAAAGAAAACAATTGAAATCTTCCCAAATGGCTTATTTACATACCTTTGAGATACAAAATCATAGAATATTAAAGTAGCAGGGGGGCTTAAAGGCCACCTAATCCTAACCCACTCATTTGACAATGAGGACATTAAAACCCAGAAATATTAAATGGCTTAACTAAGGACACAGAGTTACTTTGGACCAAGGCTAAAGGTAGTTTTCAGGGCTTCTAACTCCTCATCAAATTATATTCTTTCATTTAAATATGTCACTTACCCATTCATATTAATGAGTGTTATGGCTTTTGTATTTCTACTGAAGTTGCTGACATTTAGTTATTAACTCACATGTTAAGTAGAGATCATTTCAGAAACAATCTTGCTTAGTTTTGCCCAGCATATTTTCTGCTCATCTAATGGATGATCATCCATTATCAGCGGACAGGATGAGCCTAGGACCTGAGCCTTCTGTGCCTTCAAAGAAAACATCTCAATGCTGGGCTATAGAAGCTGTAGGCCTATACTCCAGAGGCTTGGGCAAACCAGCCAGGACATTAATTTACTATGAACTGATGGCAGAGGCCATTCCAGGAGCAAACAGCAGCCTAAGTGAGAGCATCTGCGGTCCATGAGGGGAAGAAGGAGTAGACTATTTTGGCTGGAGAGTGAAACATGTATACACAATTCCCAAACATCTGATTGTTGGGTCATTAGGACTTGTTTGTCCAGTATCCACCCAATGGATTTGGAAAATTATAATAAAATCAGAATTGCCTTTCTGGGTAAGGCTCATATTCCATCCAAGTAAGAATTCTGACAGAGCACTGAGAGAAAATTTGGGGAAAATCCAGATGGTTCTCTTAGATTGCCAAAATCAAAGGATTTATAATCTGAAACAAGTATCTCTTCAAAGCCTTAAATAATCCAAATTTGATTTCTGATATTGTTATTAATTTTCAAGAAGCTAGAAGTTTTGTTTATCTGAGTGAAACTAGTCAGGTATAATAATCAAAACAATTATTAATGTGTAGACAAAACTAAAATTGAGCAGGTGGTTTGCCCACATGTAGGCAGAGTGTTTGACATGCATCATTTCAAGGAGATTCTGTGCTCCTTGGTTGGAATTGACCTGGGGTGGTTGGGAAATGATGTGGGGCTTGGGTCAATATAGACACAAATCGGTTATTCAGAATTTCCAACAATTTGTGACCCTCCATCTGGGTTGGGAATATACAGAATGATTGTGGAAACAGAACAGTTCTCTATCTGGCCTGACCTGCTGACCTTCTAGAAGTTCTCCCATAACTAACTCTACTCTCACAGGTAAAGGAGAGGAAGGACAATAAATAAAACCATGTTTGTAAGTAGACCCCTGGCTGATACGAACACCTCCCCTGTGTGGCTAAAACTGTAATACTGCTGGAATCAGAAAGATTCCCCTGAAATGAATTCTCTTGCAATTTATTGTATGTCTCCAGCTAAATCTCTGCAGATATGCCACTCCCCACCCTGGGGAATGAGGCTTCCTTGTTAATGTGGCCAGAGTATGGTACAATTGCCTCTAGTCACTCATCAATCCAAATTATTTGATATGGTTTTAATTAGCCCAAACAAGAGACCCAGTAGTTATTATAACTCAACTATAGAAAGAGGAAAAATCAACTCTTTGTTTACTTCTGGTGCCCCAGACCCATGAAGAAACACCAAAATAACTGCTATTTATTTTACAAGATGGAAAAAATATTGACTGCCCTCTGGTCATAGAAGGCATTTTCTTTTGGGATTACAAGTGCAGAGATGAATTAGGTACACTTAGGATCAATATCTGTTTCTCTTCTTGGCTCAAGATGGGATTTGTCAAAATTCGAGAGCAGCTTCTATTGAGTGTCAGCTACAAATCCTTCCACTACTGAGTCATACACCTATTCAGGTTGAAATATAAAAGGCAAAGGGCTTTTTCAGCTACAATATCTGGGGTCAGGATGCTGAATCGTCTCTCTGCCTTTTTCTTTAATGAGCTTAGTTTGGTGAAGTGACCTTACCAGCACAGAATGCAAGGGGAGTAAAGGGTCTGCTAGCAAAGGACAGTGACTTCTAGGGATAGAGGGAGATGCAGGTAGGAGCAATCACCATGACCTAAGAGCGAGTGAGGGAGGGAGGCAGGTGGGCAGAAGAAACTGTGGAAAAATTACTTTGGCCAAAGATATGGTAGGATAGATGAGGAACAGTGGAAACTAGGATAGAGGAGAGAAATCTGCATTCGCTCTAATTTTTCGGACTGAAACAATTCATCAATGCAATGCTCAACATATTTACTGTCCATAGGGACTTCAAGCCTTAGAAGAAGACTCTCTGCTTGGGTATAGTTTAGGCAGCAAGGTCACCTGGCATGCCATGGGCCTAGACAATGAGAAGTAGAGAAAGAATTCTTAAAACTCTCTCAGGCATTCCTGTGGCAGGCTTTTGGAGATTTGTATTTCAGAGACTAGGAGACAGATGGACATCAGTAAATCAAAAAAGCACAGGTCCAGAAGAGACTGCTTAGATTCACTGCATAGATTCACATTCTACACATCAAGAATTTACTGGGTGTAAAGAAGTGTTTCATGTGGAATTAGGAAACAGAAGGAAGAAAGAAAAGACAAGGTCTCTGGCCTAAAGAAGCAAGCCTTTGGTTGGGGAGGCAAAGCCTACAGCAAGGCTGTACAGAATAAGGCATAATAAAAGCCATGGATTGATAGGTAATAATCACTGATCGCTCAGCAGAGTGGCCACAAGTGCTGTGGAAATCAGACAAAGAAGAGAGCTATGGGATGTGAGGTGACCTCTTTGAGGAGATGAGTCTCAAGTTAGACCTTAGAGAGACACTGAAGCTAATCCCAGTGTTTTCTTATGTCATGCAGCCACCCCGAGTGAAAATCAGTGGTTGTTGCAATGGTGCAAAGTGATATCTGAGGAGGTCTTGACATATCAAGCACTATAAGTTCCTGTGGCAGTTGATCTCAGACTGCTGTGCCTTTTGAAAATCTTATGATTTTTTTTTAATTTTCTTTTTTTCTCCTTTTTTCAGACTGTTGGCTGCCACTTTCAGATTCTGTCGTTTTTTGCCAGTGTTCCTTCTCATCTACGGATTAGGAAAGCTTTGTGAGACTCCACTAAATTCATATAACCCTGATTTGGGGGTTAAAGATGAAAAAAAATCCATCAAAAATCCAGAAGTCTCCATACAACCAGACATTTGTCTCATTTAAGTCTTGATGTGTGGCTAATTTTTAAAAATACTTTCTTTTGAGTAACACCAAGAGCTTTAGATCCACCGTTGCCCAATCTTCTAAAATAATAAAATTGCACATAGTAACAATCAAAGCTAAGCTTCTGCAGAAATGTGAAGGTAAAGTATTGGGGATCTATTCCTCTCTTGTATCAGTTACCTCCTAATTTAATGATTTACCCTTTCTTCAAAAACAGTTCTCAGACCTCGAATCCTTACTTAAGGGTGTATATGAATGGCATCAATTAAATATGATGCTACTCAGATAGTTTGCATGTTAGCCGAGATGTCTGAAGTTATCAAACAGAAGTTCTAATGAGGAATCTAAGACTTCTAAAATAGGTGAGAGTTTTGAGAGTGAAGAACTAGGGAGACCCTGTTACACCTCATCAGGTATGTGTCCTCTCACCTTCCTTCTACCATCCTGACAACCAGCACGGGGACTAAATCATTGTCATGCATGTCACAATGGGGCTGCTTAGTGATACACATGACTGTTGGGTGCTCTAGGAGGATCTGTTCTTTTACTTCTCCTGGACTCAACTTCCCCAGAGGGACATTTTGATAATACCCACCCCCTCCTGGTGTCAAGAGTGTGACCTAAGAAACAATTCACTTATTTTTAGAACAGGATTTAAGATCCTTCGGAGAAGAATAACGTGGCTGCCCGGTCTCCCTGCTGCCTCCTCTCTGTATTATACGGTGAAATTGACTAGGACATTTCCAACTGAGAAAGACGTGTCTTTGGGTTAGATTTAACCATACAGGAGAATTAATATAAAGCGGTAATGGTTCACAGGCCAGCTCACTCCTCCTTGAAATTTCAGCGACTGGAAAAATTAGTCTCCTGTTTCCTTTCTGTTCCCTTTTTTTAATTATAACTTGCTGAGGCACTAGCTAATACCCTTTAATCTCCTTTAATAACTACCCTATCCTCGGTTTCTCTAAGCATCCTTCTCAAGGCATCCACAAATCCAAGAATGCTCTTAAGATTGACTGACTGACTGATCTCTCAGCTCTGTTGATTTACTGACTCGAGGTTTATTCCTCCAGCCCTGGCTCTGCGGGAATGAAAGGAAGAGCTAGGATGTGAACTCTTTCTAGACCCAGGAAAGGGCTTGCCCTCAGGAATTCTGGGAAGAAGACCAAGCATATTTTTAGCCACCCCCACCCCACACTTCCTTAATGTTTTTTCTCTCTCAGAGCTCTCATAAGCATCCCACTTAGCATCTCCCCACAGCCTCACTCTTTTCTTGGGTGAAAGGATTAATAAGTGCTCCTTCTCATAGGGCTTATACATATTCAAAGAAGACTAAGTTATAAAGGGAAACATGTCTCTGCTGGAGGAATCACAGGCACCATGTCAGGCCCACAAGGGACACATTTATGGCAGCTAGCCCAGCCAAGCACTCCCAAGTCATGGCAGGTCAAAAGCCATCAAGTCCTTCTTGTAACACATGGATACATTGTAAGTAAATAATATTGAGCTTAAAAATGAGCGCTTAAATGCAGAAATCATGGGACCTGGCCTCAAGCTGTTTGCCATCAACACCCTTCTGCACAAAGGGTACAAATTTAATAGGAGGACATAACAAGGCAGAGCAAAGCAATGATGTCAGCAATCAAGGTTTAATTGACATACCTACTCTGGTTGGCCCAGTGGGAGATAAAATATGACCCATAAGACAGGACTTCCATGTGTGACATAAGAGGAGAATGACAAGCAGTGTGTAATCAAAGCTAGTTTGGGAACTAAGTACCCAAGAAGGTCAGTGAAGGAAGATTAATGAGGATCCATGCATTCAAGAAAGGTTTCATGAGACTCAAAGGGTGCTTAATGTTCTTAATGTTTAGAAACAAGTGAGATAATGAGTTTTAAAAAAAAAAAGATATCCATATAAACATGGAATGGGTACATAGGAGGAGGAGACCAGCCTGTTAAAGCAAATTGGGTTAGAGAAAGGTGATAGGTACAGAATATGGATCCTCTAGAAAGATGTTCTAGATGTAAAAGCCAAATGGCTGATTCGATTATTAGGGGAAGAAAGTGTGAGGTCATACACATGTATGAAATATATTTGCTTCACTAGAAGAGACCCGTTTTTCATAAGCTAGTGCAGGCAGGTTCTACCCAAGGGAGCCTGGAATGCAGGTAAGGTATACTTTTAGCGCCCACCATCAATGAATGCTACACACAGAAATCCCACATTTCCCAAGCCCCCCCACCCAGCAGTTCAAAGACCCTCACTGGACCATACTTCTAGAGCAGTACTATCCAATGGAAATATAAAGAAGCTATAAATGCAAGCCGCATATGTGATTTTAAATTTTCTAGTAGTCACATTTTAATTTTTTTTTAAAGATTTTATTTATTTGAGAGAGAGAGTGTGTGTGCGCATCAGCAGTAGGGTGGGGAGAGGTTTGGAGGGAGAGGGAGAAGCAGACTCTTCACTGAGCAAGGAGCCCGATGGGGGGCTCGATCTGAAGACCCCAGGATCATGACCTGAGCCAAAGGCAGATGCTTAACCAACTGAGCCATGCAGGTGCCTCCCGTAGTCACATTTTAAAAAGTAATAAGAAACAGGTTAAATTAATTTTAATATATTTTATTTAACCTAATGTTTCTAAAAATTATTTCAACATGCATTTAATATAAAGCAGTTATTAATGAGATATGCTACTCTCATTTTTTCATAATTTTCAAAATCCAGCTCAGACCAGCCACATTTTAAGTGCTCAACAGCCCCAAGTGGCTAATGGCTACCATATCAGACAGAGACTTGACAGTCTTCAGTTTCAGCCTCTCAGGTCACTGTTTCCTTCAAAGGCTAGTTCAAGAAATGAATCCATCCTAAGATGCTGCTAAATATCACCATTATTTGCTCTATCAGCCCTCCTAGATAATATTTTATCTTAGAGTGGGAATTTCCCCATTCCAGGGCAGCTTACTGAGAGAGACCACATGGGCAGGGAAAATTTGTTTGGCGTTCAAACCAGACTGAGTGGGCGAAAGCCTGCATATGAAGTTCCCATTACACTCTGGCAGCCTCCCACTCCTTCCAGGACTTGCAACAGGTTCCTTCCCAAGTGTGGTTTTGCAGTTGTTGGTGGGTAGATGGCCTGGATTGTTCTCTGCGCTCAAAGGATCCTCCTAGAACTGCTGGGTCTGCTGTTGGTTCCAAGATGACCCTGAAGCATTCAGGGGGCCTAGTGTCAGCTGTTCACCTCATCCCTCCTTCTCAACAGCTGGTCAGTGCCACCCTCTGGCCACCTTACTTGACCTGCGACTGATTTTTTTTTTAAGATTTGTATTTATTTATTTTACAGAGAGAGTGAGAGAGCACAAGCAGGGGGAGCAGCAGAAGGAGAGGGAGAAGCAGGCTCCCACCAAGCAGGGAGCAGAAGCCCACTGCTCTGAAGCACGTGCTAAAAGTGCTGCCTTGGACTACGTTAGGGAAAGAAAGGTGGCTTGACTAGAGGAATGGACACTAACTGGGCAGACAACTCCAGGAGGATCATGGCTGGGGTTCTGGATGTAATGCTTTAAAAGGAATTTGAAAAATATGAGTGTTGCAGAGAAGATATTGGCCAGAAGGCAGAATCTTTAAAGTAGACTTTATAAATATAGCTGTGCCAGCTTGAATTTGAGCTCCTGCTGGGCCACTCACCAGGTGGCTGACCTTGGGCAAATTACTCAACTTCCAAGTCTTGGCTCTTCAAGGTAACCAGGGTTAGAAAAGCAACCTCAGAGGATTGTTATGCAGATACTCTTGCCTGGGTGCCTGCCATAGAGTGTTTTCAATAAAGCATGGCCGTTTAATAAAAATATATAGATGACTGATATATTGCTAGCGAAATAGATGATAGATGGATAGATAGATAGATAGACAGATAACCCAGAAGAAAATAAAGGGGCAGAGGACCAGGGACAGAGAATCAGAACACACACACACACACTCACATGGCATTCACAATGCATACATATACACATATGCTCATACATGCACACACATGTACATATAAACCTTGTGTACGCACACACACCCCCACTCACAAGCATGTCCACCTACACACATACACACATGCATGTACAACCTTTCTTTGACATGCTGCCTCTCAGAAAGTTAGCCTCAATCTCCAGGCCCTGCACATGGTTTTCTGCTCCAATACATTCTCTTGCCTTATCACCTCATAGAGTACTGTGGCCTCCTCTGTACCCTTAGAGCTCTGGAAGAGGAAAAATAAAACAGTGACCTTTTTGGGAAAGGAAGCCCTTGCCCTCTCTCTACTCAGTGTGGCAATCATTTGACTCGTTGACCACATGATCTCATGGGAATGGGTTATGCCCCTTGTATATAAAACAGCATGTCCCCTCTACAGAGAACATCCAGAAGTACTTTAGTAAAGACAGTAAATTATTATTGGTTGAAAGGCCCTGATGCCTTGGACTAATCAAATTCTCCTTTTTCACTCACTCACTTCAGATGCTGCATGAGTCATGTGTAATTAATACCACAACTACATTCATTGCTACATTTTATTACCACAAAATGTGGAGGGTATGAAGGCGCTGTAGCAGAACAACATAGCAGGAGGCAAGGCAATTGGGTAGAACGCGTAAGAAGAACCAAAAGAGGCAATTCGACAAGAAAGTACTAGACCTACTGTGTGTTGTTGCTGTGAAGTCCACAAGAAAAAGAGGCATGGCCCTGACCTCTAGGAGATTAAATGTCCAGTCTACACAAGTGAAAAAGTACTGCAAATAAACACAGTGCTGCTCCTAGTAAGTCCGACTGATCTGTGTCAAGTGCTTACAAAGTGTCTGGCAGTTTGATGAGTATTTTGACATATTACTGAATTGAATCCTCACAACAAGATCAGTTAAATATTATCCCCATTTATAGATGAAAAAACTGAGAATTAGAGGATTAACTCACTTGCTCCAGGTCACACAACACTACTGAAAGATACCAATGTCCTAAAATAGCAATGGAGTTAAAATTCCAATGGAATATTTGAGACTGTGTATTTAACTGAGTTTTTGAGATTGTGTATTTAACCCCTACAGAGCCTGAGGATGGAATTCCTCCCAAGCGTGTACCCCATTGACATCTATTCACACAGTTGACCCTTCTGACAACCAGCTCATTCTTTGCCTCCACCATGAGATCTCTAAAATCTACTTCCCCTGCCATCTTGCTTAAATATCCCTGTCTGGGGCACCTGGGTGGCTCAGTCAGTTGAGTATCTGAATCTTTTTGATTTCGGCTCAGGTCATGCTCTCAGGGTCCCGAGATGGAGCTCTGAGTCAGGCTCCGTGCTCAGCAAGGGAGTCTGTTTCTCTCCCTCTCCTTTTCCCCTGCCCTTCTGCATGTGCGTGCTCTCTCTAAAATAAATAAATAATTCTTTTAAAAAATTAAAAATAAAAATAAATAAATATCTCTGTCTAATATGTTTAAGTCTTGTTTTCCCAACTAACCTGTAAGTTATTTGTACGTTACACCAGAAGAGAGTTAATAGGATCTGTTACTAATAATTTCAACAGTATTAGCTGTTTCAGAGAAGGTACTATTTATTCATAACAACCAGATAATAGAGCAGCAACTCTGTCTTGTTCCTTAGTATATTCCTAGTGCCTGGCATGGTGTTCTCATAAAGTACATGTAGTTCAATGTACAATGTGAACGGCCGTGTGCAGAGTGTGGGGAGAAGGAGAGGAGGTATAAAAAATGAATCAAATGCCCTGTTTCTCCTCAAGGCACCAACATCAACTGTGGGTCTGTGGCATTCCCTCAGTAAATACCATTTATAATGCAAATTGGAAAGTGATATGTGCAATAACAGGAATGCCATTCTGTGAGGTAACAGGAGTAACATTATGAGATCCAGAAAAGAGAGAGGGTGTGGGAATCAGTAGATCAACACTGGGACTTGAAAACATGGCTTAATACAATTCATTTGCAATACCTGGATCCTTAGCTTTTGAGATTTGCTATTTCACTTTAAGGTGTCTGCACTGATATGGACAACTGATGTGGTTTTTAATCTATGGAGTTCCCACTGAAGAAAAGAGAGAGGATGGATATTATAATTTGGCTGGTTTGATCTCTCAGGTCAAACCATATCTCTCTCACTGTTGCCATGACCTTCCTAGTTCCATGCACAATGGCTTGAGTCAATTCTAAGTGTATCTTGATTGCCACCTAGGGCCTATCATGCACAGAACTATATGTGGGTCACTGTACTGCAACCTGTCCTTCAGGTCAGAATTAACATGTCTCCCTTCCAAGAGGGGACCTCTCCTCTCCATATGCCCCAAATGGGATGCAGGACAGAAGCATTTCTCACATTACATATTGCTGGGTCACCTCATCTTTGGCTTATTGCTCTTGGCCTCGGTGTAGCCAGCCCCCTCTCACTGTGGGGCTCCCCAGAGTGTATGGCTGGCTTCACATCTGTCTGCAGCATCCAGATCCTTGACTATCGTCACTCTGCTCCTGCCTGGGAGAAGGCCCTAAGCTTAAGCCTAACTGTGAATCAATCTCTCTTTTTCTCATGACCAGCTTATGGAGCATTATAGCGGTCCAGTGTTGTCCCCTTCCCAGTGAGCTCCAGTCCCCCAGGAAGCCTGGGTCAAGATGAGTTCAATTACAACCTTACAATACCAGACTGCTCATTCTGACCCACCCTCATAGGGCTCGGGTCTTCCTCTAATTGGCTTTTGTCACACAATACAGACCAACCGTGGTTATGTCTGTACATGTCTGACCCCCAGGTGGTATGGCCAGGTGACCCCAAACAAGCCATGACATTTAGAAAGGCCTTGTCTGCTTGGAGCACACAGAAACCCTCCTGGGTCAGGACATGTTGTCCAACGCTGCAGCAAGTGCCAGAGTCACATTCTGAGGAGTCACTTTTGTCATCCCAAGAAGGATAGAAATTTCTTGTGTGACTGAATTGTGAGTTGACCATTTCCTCTTCCTGTTATTTATTTTGTATCCAAATGCATAAGATGGTAAAACTATTCGGGTTACTTCCTCCCCATCAAATACATGCAAGATAAAAATAACATCTAGGTGATGGAGGGGGTAATTGATCGATTGATGAAGAATGACCTAGACCATGGGTAGTTGCTTTCTTGAATTAAAAAAATATACCTTCATAAAATTTTTGAGAAATAATCATTATTATCAATACTAATAAAAATAATGAGGTTATTACTTTATTTCTATGTGGCTGCTTCCTAGATAAACTATTAGCATTTTTAATGTAAAATCATAAATATTCTCATGTAATTAATCTAGCCTGAGAATTACTGTTGCATGTGACCCAACTCTTCCTCAGGAAGGAGGCATGCTGGACAGAGACCTGGGGAGCAGCTAGGGCTGCATGGAGCCCATGAATAGAACTCAGAGAGGAGCACTGAATGCAATAGGGAGCCACCGAACTTGACTTGCTCAGGGTGGAAGAGCTAGAGATTTGGGGTGGACTTAACGACTAGAATTCTAATTGAGTTTAGAGGAATGGGTTTGGAGAACACTGAGTGCAACTAGCCAAACACTGGTTTAATATTGTTCACAAAAATTATTCCAGGTATTATTCCACAAGCAAGAGTCACTTGGGAATCTGTTAAAAATATAAGTTCCCAGTTCTCCCCTGTTACCTCCTGAAATATGAGCTCTAGAGGAGGAAGCCAGGAATCCATACTTTTCAAGAAATTCCCCAGGTAGCCCAAGATGCAGTCAGTTTTAGGAACCAGTCATTTTAATACCCTCAGCAAATGTAGTTCCATGAAGGCAGTGCTCTGGGTACAGGCATATGAGAGCCTAAGGCAAAATATTCCATCTTTGGACCACTCTCCTTTGTTAGAGTGATCTATCACATAATGAGCCAAAACACATCTTTCCACAATGCCCATCACTGGGACCTGCTTCTGTCCCTTGGGACCTCATAGAACAAGCTGAATCCTTTTTCCTGATAATTAGTGATCTCATCCATAAGAGAGCCAGAATGTCTTCTGATCCTGTGACCAGCCCAATGCAGCTTCTGCCAGGGCCATGGCTTTGGGACAACTGCAAATGTCATTTTGGAATTCTTCTGAAGTGCTGGAGAAGCTGTCACTGTTACTTTAATTCCGCATCCATGCATAATATAACAACTCCTCAACCTGGAGGTTGAGCTACAATCTACTAATTCGGCCTGCTCCATCTCTGTTCCTTGTTTGCACTGCTGTTTTTCCTCCTTTTGTCCCACATCCTTCACGTTTTTTTCCCCTTAGCTTCCTGGCAATGTGACTGTACAGATTTGCACATCAGTAAAGGAGCCGGAAGAGATGCTGTTCCTGCAGATTCATCCTTCCGGGCTACACAAGGGTCCATTGGGCCCAATGCCTCTCCTCTGTGAGTAACTACCCTGGGCTTTCTCTCTCCCAGGGGAGGCAAAACCATGGAGCAGGGAACATGGGCACTCCATTTTCCCCCAACCCTACCTTTGGCCTTGGGTACAAACTATGCTTAACTAGCATATAAAAAAGAAAAATAGCATTTCATATTATTTGGTCCAGCATGTCAAAGATGTCTGATTTGAGATATTAAGTACAAGAGCAAGAAAAAATCAGTTGTTATATTTGAAAGAATCTTCTATGCCTCCACCTCCCTCAGGGATGAGTGTCACCTATCCCCAAACCGTGGAACCCCACACAGCCACAGCCGAAGTCTGCAGCAAATGTGTGCATTTGCTTTATCATGTTGTTCCAAACTCCATGCAACTCCTCAAACACATGAAAGACAAACGAAAAGTACTTCAAACAACTGGCATGTATTTGTGCCACTGTGCTTCTTAAGCCTTTCAATGAACGTACATCTTTTGGGTCATAGGCACCCATCCTGCATATCCATCTTAGATACAAGGACAGCAAATAACCTAAGTAGATGATTACATGTCTAAAGTGTTTTCAGAGAATCTGGATAATCTGACCCATCTCAGGATTTACACTCACTCACACCTCCGACAGCTCTACACGCTGCCTCTACCTAAAACCCAGCCTTGCCCCTCCGTAACCTGATCTTTGCCCCCACGGGGACTGTGCATTAACTACACTGAGTGCAAAGGTCTTCTGGATGCTTCTGCCCTAGGTGTCTGCCCTTCACCCTGCCGTAGGCCTGGAGAACAGGTTTCTGATCTTCCCATTGTGCCTTTCTAATCAATTCTCATGGATCTCCGAATCACCAGCTAGCTTTGCCTATCCGGAGGGCTCTGGTCACAGGGCATCTGCCTGTTCCCCACCCATCTCCTTCTGACCTGGGGCCCTAATTCGTTCTGCAGGAAGCATTCAGCAAAGGAGAGAGTACACATGTGTGTAGGGAAGGCCCTGGATTATGATGTATGAAGAGCACTCAGATACACCTGGGTTTACATCTTGTCTCTGAAAAATACTGGCTGTGCGGTCCACAGGACTATGGGCTCAACCGTATCAACCTCACTGGGTGGTTGTGGAAATTAAATGGGATAATATATTTAAAATGAATGGCAATTGGGAACCTAATAAATATTAATTCCTCTCTCTTTCTCTTTTCCTTACCCTTCATGTGCATTCGACTTGAGGAATGGGAGCTTGTCTCTTCCTAATGTAACTAAATGATCATCCCTTGCATTTGTACAATATTTTATAAAATAAAACACACATTCACAAGCTTTCACCCTAATAGTTATTCTGGAGTGGGCAGATCAGACGTCCCTATTCCCATCTGCCAGGTAAGGAAAGGGAACCTAATAGGGTTAAGTGATTTGCCCAAGGTCCCATACTATACTTTCGAGTATAGATAACACATCTTCCCAAGAGACTGTTAAACAATCTGAGTACCTGCTGGAGGAATCACCATTAGTCATTCCATGCTCCCATCAGGCCGTGCATTCCTTAGTAAACAAACTCTTCCATTCAAGATTAGCTCCTCTGAGGGCTTGCACACAGCGCTCTGACAAACGAATTCACATGAAGCGGCCAAGGGCTGATAATGGTTTAATACGTTAACATTCCACTATTGCCATTTTAACAAGGAGAGGCTCTGGACAATGCCTTAATGCAGAAAAGCAAATAGATTCCATCCTGAGTGCCAGCTCCGACCCGTTAGTAGTGGCTGCCCAGCATTGCTTTGAGAAGGACCCTGAGGCTTTGTCTGGGCTCGGAGGAAAGCCTGTCATGACCCTTTGCCAATGTCTGCCGTAGGTGTGGAGGGGGCAGGTGAGGCAGGCTTGCCACTCAGCTTCTCACCCTCCAGCTCTGATCTCAGATCTCCCAGAGACCACTGGGGGAGCATCCACATTCTCCACCCTCCCCACTTTGTCCCAATTCTTTCAAGTTGAGCTTGAGGTGGCAAAATGGCCTTGCACAAGTTCCCTGCCTGAGTTCTATCACCTCCTTAGTTGAGTTTTCCTCACGATGCATCCTAAATGAGATCCTAGATGTAAAACCACTTTGAAAATTATAAAACACTAGCTATGAGGTGCAACAGTTATTAAGCCAAGCACTACAGCTGGCCGGAAGGTGGGGAAACTTTATTTTCAGGTGACGCTCTTCAGTAGGGAGTAGCTTATTCTGCCTTTACTATATACCGGAATGAGGAAGAGGGCTTGTTTTTAGGGTGCCTTCCCTGTCTCCTCTCCCTTCTTCTCAACCGCCCCGGAGATGAACTGAAGAAGCTGCACCAGCAGCATTCCCTCCTCCCTCCCGAGCTGGGTATTGGCACCATTATCTGAATATCAGCAATAACAGATAAGAGCGGCAGATACCAACGTTTCATTACCTTTGGTGCCGCTAGGGATTGCTGCCCGGATATTTGGATTCACATGGCTTTCTCTCTCTGAGACTGACTTTGAAAAAAGTGAATTTGCCTCAATAGGTTAACCAGTACAGATCTGGCGGATAGAGCCCCTCTGGCCGTTGTACTGTTCTGGATCCCATCTGAGGGCCATACGTGGTGTCACCTGGTTCTGTCCACACCAATGCCACGGTCACTCCATTGCTTGCACCACTAAGAATAAGCTTAGCAACCTGGCATGTAAGGCCCTGCATAGCCCTTAGCTGTCTTTCCAAATTGTCACTCTTTGTTTCCAGAACACAGGGCAATCTACTGTTTCCCACAGGGGCCAAGCACATCCTCACCCTGCACATGGCTCCTGAGCGGTCTGCTCTCTCTGGCATGCCCAGTCTTCAGTCTCCACCTGCTAAGTTCCACCATTTCCTCAAAGTCCACCCCATATGGCACCTTCATGAGGTCCAGAACAGTCTCTTTCAATCACAGGTCATCTTCTCTTCCTTTTAAATACATACTCAACAGTAAGTTAACAGTTATAGAGTGCACACGCAGGTCCTATACTGTGCTAATTTCATATCTGTGATCTTAGTGAATTTGCATAGTGACCCTAGGATTAGGCACTACTGTTACCCCAGTTTTATAGATAATGAAACAGAGGCCCAGAGAAATCAAGGAATTTGCCCAGAGAAATCAAGGCAGCCAGTAAATTCCAGAGCTGAGAGTTAGGCCCAGCCCTTGGCCTTCAGGGCCCATGCCTGGCACCACCACACTCCAGGGTTTATTGAGCCCAGCTCTGAGCCTCAGGAGCACTTCTTCTGCTGACATAGATTGTATTCCTCTTGGTATGGAAGCTCACTGTGGTCTTGTCTCCATCCCCCTCCCTTGATTATAAACTCCTGCATAATCAAGAAGAGATTATCTCTTCCTCAACTTTGTCTCCCCAGCACACAGAAAGTGCTGAATAACCCTCCAGATTCGCCATCACCTTTGTTTCCCTGATGCCAGTCTGTTTCCCATGGAGTCCACATCCTGAGCCTATCTTCTCACAGCCTAGTCTGTTCACGTGTTTCAACCAACGGTTTTCCCTGCAGCCTCTCCCAACTACCATGTTCTTCCCCCACGTGCTTACTTGTGTTGTGCCACTGATACTCTTCATATTCAATCGCCTCTGCCTTTGCAAATTCTCTCCAGACTTCAAAACTACTCCAAGCCCATCTTCTCAGGGGACTCCCTCCTAACCCTCAGAGTCCACAGTGGCCTCTCCAGCCCTTGACCCACTATCATGTAGGTAGATGGTTCACCAGCTCCTTCACTAATTGATAATTAGTAATCCCATCATGTGCTGAGGTCCATACTGGGCATTGTGAGGACACAAGAAAAGTATGGCCCATGAATAGCCCCTAACTTCTAAAGTTCAAACACTGAGGAGACCAGAGTTGCCCATGTGAAAAGCTAATACAAATGCCCCGTCACTTATAAGTGTCAAGTGGGCTGTTCAGACAAAAACTTGGGCCAAATGTATGCTAAATATGAACTCAGAGGAGGGCGAGAACATTGTGCATTCTGGAGGTTAAGCTGGAGGCTCTCTGCGGGAGAAGGAGCCTGGACAGTGAATCTACTCTGAGCAAGGAGCAAGAAAAGGGAGCGTGTTCCCGGTGGACAAGAACACAATTGCTTGGTGAGTTTGTGAAACAAGAATGATGTGTGAAACAGGTAGTGAGGAGCCAGACATGATGGGAGGAAAAATTAGACTATAAACGGACAGGGAAATGGAAGCTACTGGAGGCACCTACACAAGTCCCGCTCCCATGTTCAAAGTCTTACTCAATCTCTCATTCCACATATGAGAAATGGAGACCAAAAATGGCAATGTGGCTCAGGACTGCCAAAGCTGGGGTAAAAATAGGATCCACAGACTTTGTGGTCTATGCACCTAAGTGGGAAAATACCACAACTCCTTGGACTAGATCACTGACATGGAGACTTACCTGAGAAATCCACATTAGTGTGGCCACAGGGCTTAAGGACTAGCAGTTTGCCGACAACCTGGTGGCTCTCTGGGCCAGGTCATTTTAACTTCTTAGAGCTTGAGTTTCTTCATCTACATGAAAAAGTGCAATAAAATTTAAGGTTATAGCTGAATTCAAGGATCCTGGTAGAATTTCATGAGATGGTGCTTTTCTAGAGTTTAAGCATATAAGAAATTCTCAGTATAAATGACCTTTTATACAAAACACGGGGGTGATAATGCCTCTCCCAAGGAGATATACAGTCTATGCAGTTAAATAATGAAGAAACCAAAACCAAGAGTTTGGGGGACCAGGAGTCTATTCTAACTTAGATCTATAGTGGCAGCACAATCCTGCCTGCCAGCCACAAATTTGTAACTCCTATACTATCTAGCCCAGGGCACAATCCATCGTAGATATTTAATAAAGGTTTCTGAACTGAATGGATTTAAATTGGATCAAATTTAATTGGATCTTTTGTTTAAAATTTAAAAGTCTGCCTCTGAGAAGTGGCTGAATGGAGTACTTCTTAGTTTTGGAGATTGTTAATTCCAGCAATCAGACTCAACCTGGCTTTCCTTCATACTCAATAATTCCTGACAGAATGCCCCACTATGTTTTCCCTCCTCCACTGCTCAGAGAGTTGATTGAACATGAAATCCACAGCTGTGGTTGAGGTTTGCTGGGCTATGTCACTGGCAATTACAAGGTTGTATTTTCTAGACCACGCTTGTCACACGCCACCAGTGTGCCAAATACGGTGGGTCGAATACTCAGACCCATTTCCACCCTGCTTTGCCTTCCTCTCTACCACAGGAGGTGAAAGCCTGGAAACTGTAGGGCCCGGAATCATTGGCCAGCTACAGGCTGCTACCAAGAGGTGCTCACTGGAGACTGGAAGGCAGGAGGAAGGGGGCAGCTGATCTCCTCCTGGCCCTGGCATTAACTGGCGGCTTCTGGGGATCTGAAGGCTCTGGCAGTACCACTGACGGTCTGCCCAGCAGGGTGTGAGCTCCTTGGTTCCTGCTGGAAGCAGAGGGCAGTGACCCAAGGGCAGCAATATCTGCCTCCCAGGAGCTCCAGCCACATCAGAGCACCAGGGCAATGCTTTTATGCTCTGGGGAAAACCATGCTACTGTGTTTCTCTTCCCGCCATTCCAGCATGTGTGTAACCAACTGCCCAGATTAAATCCTCTTCTGCTTGACATAGCTCAAGTTTTCTGTGTTTTTCTCACTGGACGCTGATCAAGACCACTGAAAACCTTCTCAGTATATTATAAATTATAAAAACGAAATTTCACTAAACTATTAATGATCAGTAATGACAAAACAGTTTAGCACTTTCAAGAGCAGGCCCTTTCTAACAGTAGGCTTCACAAAAAACATCTTGAAAGGCAGAAGGGCTTCCTTCCAACTGATACATAATGGAGGAAGTTTTCACCCATGGGCTCTTCCCCACAGGCTGGAACAACCAGGGGAGAAACCGCCTTCTGCGGAAATGGTGCAAACAGCCAGCAGTGAAATGAATGGCCAACAGTGAAGAGGGGACGATGAGCTGCTGCTACCCCAGCCGAGATGGAAAGGGAGAGAGCAAGGACGTTTCTTTGGCCACCCAGATAATTCTGCCAGCACGCACATGGTCAGCACAGGGACTGGCTCGTCCACCTTAGCATCAGCAGGCCTCTGAGGCATGTGGTAGCCTCGGGGTGGGGGGTGGGGGGACTCTGTTCCTGAGCCAGGCTAACCTTGAGGCTGACACTCAACCAGAACACCCGTGCTCACCTCGAGGCAGGGTCCACACCGATGCCTATGCAGTTCGTGGAAAGAACATTTCTGTACTCAGTCAGATAGCTGCCATGCCAGGCCTCTGCCTCCTTAGCAGAGCAGGATGCCACTAGGCACTGGAGGTGCCTCTACGGTAAACTGCAGATCATAGCCAGATTCGCAGCTTTGAAACAATGTGTGCCTTAAAGTTATTGCTTTTTGCTTTGTTTTGTGTTTAGAGGGAAATAAATAACAACAACAAAAAAAACCCCAAACCTTTAAGAAATCTAATTATATGTTTGAGTTATAGACTGGTTTTTAACAACAACAACAAAAAAATTAACAAAAAAGGGGGCTCATTAAGAGTCTTTTGTCTCCAAAACAAGTGTGTTTTCCTAAGCCATAGAGCAAGCAAATTCTAATTGCTGGCTTCATTATACAGAAAAGTCTAAGTGTAACAATCAGAAGCCTTATTACACATACATAATTGAGTTTCATTGCAACTTATGAAAACATAAACTCTCTTAAACACACTTGCAGAAAATGTCGCATCATCAAATCAACACTTTTATTATACAAAAGTAATTGTGTTTAAAGACACCAAACATATGTTACTTATACAAAAAAAAAATGAGTTGTACTATGATTCAGAAGTCTAAATCTTGAATCTGAGAGCAATGTTTTGTTTGCAAATGCAAAGCAAAAAGGGGGGGGCAAATTACAAACTTTACTAATGAGATGTAAAGGAACTGGTTCTGGAAATATTCTACTTTGGAAATTCTGAACCCTCAAATCCCCTATTCTGGCCAAATCTTCCACGAGCCTACTTCCTTCTGTACCTGGCTCCTTCTAAATCTGTTCCTCGCAGTGCGTGTGCACATCGGTTTGAGTTCCTTCTCTACTTGGTCTGCCCCTAGATCATCTGAATTATCTTTCCCTAGCACCAATAGTCCCTTTGCCCCTTAGAGCTCCACCGTTCTCACCTGCCAGAGCTATCCCTCACTAATTCCTGCTACTTCCTACACTCCTGTGTCTGGGCTGATGGAACTTCTGGAGAATCCCGTCCTGAGTGCCCACCAGGGACTGGTGAGCGCCAAGTCCCGCTGCTCTGCGCCTCTGTTCTGCAGCCCTTTTTCTTCTCCAGATCCCTCTCCTCCTCAGTACCAGCTGCATAATTTGTGGGGCCTGGTGCAAAAGGAAGATGTAGGTCCCCTTGTTCAAAGAGCAGAGAAAAAGCCTTCTTGCTTCCATCTCTTTTTATTTGCTATTTAATGCTGTGCTCCCTCTAGTGCAAGGATACTTGCTGGCAGGTGAGGGCCGACCCTCACAGATGCTTGGGCCTTGCCTCACATCTCTGTGCAGGGGTGTGTGCCTGATTTCAAACCCCCCCAGTGCCCCACCCCGGGCTTCGGCAGGTGAGAACAGGGGAGCAGGAAGCAGAGAACCTGTCCTGGGAGGTAGAACCATACACGTGAGCCAGGCTCCAATTCCGCAGCATGTGCCCTATATCCTCTCTGAACTCACTTAAAGAACACATCTCAAAGATAAAACTATTAAAATTTCAAGATGGAAACCAAAGAGCATTAAAACCCACTGCGAGGTCCTGTGTGACTACACTGGGTGCTGGGCCCTGAGGCTGGCCCTTCCCAGCTCCTCCCCATTGTCCTCACAGCTCAGGATCCCTATACCACGGCCTCCCTCTCTGAGTCCCCCTGCCCTCACCAACCAGCCTCGCTGCAGACAAGCTGACCCACACTTCACAGGTAAAGTCAGCAACCATCCCAACTGCTTCTGCTCTTGTCCAACCTGCCTCTGCCCTCGCCTCCATTCCTTCTCCGGCAGAACAAAACACTTAGAACTCACCCGAAGATGGGCTCTGTCCTGACCTGCAGGGGCCAGAGGATGTCTCTTCCCACCGTCTCTCCTTCTTCCGTGTTCTGCTCCTTCCCTGGTACCCTGCTAAGGGCTTCACCAAGTCTCTCGTCTGGGCCCCCAACATAGCAGTAGAGGGTGTGGATCATTTTATCCTCATTTTTATTTGAAGCTTAGGAATTTAGAGTAACTTGCTCAACATTACATAGCTACAAAGAAGCAAAACCACAATTTCAGCCCAGACTCCCTAATAGCACTTAGCCACCATGCCTTATTTCCGGCATTTTCCAAATAGTCTTTCCACTGGCTTCTTTCTCCCAAATGGAAATGGAAATTTGCTCCAGTAGCCCACATCCAGCAACAACAGAAAGTCGAACAAAGACCAAAAAAAAAAAAAAAAAAAAAAAATTGTTTCATGATCCAGCATAGTTCAAATATCCACTCTGTCTTCCCTTTATGACCATACTTCTTCCTACCATAGTGTATGCTCCCTGCTGTTGCTTTTCCCTCCACACATTCCTCTCCTGAAGAAGTCTGTCCCTGGTTTGGGCAGTTAGGGATTTTCTGCAGTTATTTGTCAGAGCTTTTCCTCCTTGACTTCTCTCCAGCCTAAAACCCTGGTGTCTACCTGTTTCTGAGCATTCTCCCGGTCCTGCCTTACCTGGCTGGGTCTCATTCTGCCCCTGTTGCTCAGGCCACACCCAGAGTGCTGGTGTCTCCAAGCTACACTCTGCCCACTCTTGTTCTGTCATCTTTCCCGGGTGACTTCCAACTATGTACAGCCATCCCCTAGATGTCACACACATGCATAATCCCACCCTTGTGAGAAAGCAGGAACAATCACTGTCTACTCTAAGGAAGATATAAATCAGACACTTCACACTTATCTCCTTGAATCCCCACCAGCCCTTCAAAGTGATGAGAAATCTGGAGTTCATGGTATCTCTGGGCCCTCTTTATACTTGCCCTGCTGAGCGGTCCAGAGCCAGGATTCCAGTCAGCCTGCCAGACTCCAAGCCCACCTTCCACACTGCCCAAGGGCCATTGCCTCTGTGATGTGTCCGTCAAATTTCACATACTGATTTCTGGCTTTCTCACATTATATCCTAGATACTAGAAAGTTAAAATATCAAGATCTCACTTAGGTGGACATGTTCCCCTTGGATTTTCTATCTTGGTTAATGGGATAGATATTTGATCTTGCTGTTCCATTTCCTTGTTTCAAAATCCCTTAGGGGCCCTCTAATTCCCTCAGAATAAAGTTGGAAATTTTTCTCCAGGGCCTATAAAGCCCTCCATGACCTGGCCCTTGTCTACCTGTCCACTCTTCTTCAGCCGTGTCTGTTGAAAGCATTCAGATGTACCAGTCTGCCTGCAGTATCCCAGTGCCCCACAACCTGTCATTTGTCCAGTCTTTCACTTGACAACTAATTATTTATTGGTGTGCCAGGCTACTATGTACCAGGCTCGGTTCTGGGTACCTTGAGCAATACCAGAGAACAAACAGCAGAGATCTCTCTATATTTGAGCTTATAATCTAGTGCAGGACAGCAGACAACAAATGATAAATGATAGTAAACTATACAGTATATTAAGAAGAGGAGAAGTAATATAGAAAAAAAAATCCCAGAAAATGACATAGGGTAAAGGGGAATCACGAGAGCTTTTATGGTGTATAATTAAATAGTATGCTCAGGGTGAACCTCATGAGAAGGCAACATCTGAGCAGAGAATGAAGGAGTTGAGGGAGAAAGCCATGCTGACGTCTGAAAAAAGGGTGTCCTAGGTAAAACGCAAAAGACCTCCAGGGGAGAGGGCCCCAAAGAGCCTCAAGGAGGATTGGAGCAGAGTCAGCAAAAGGGGAAAATAATAGCAGAGATTAGAATGGTTAAGGAGATCAAGTCATGGAAGGCCTTGAACATTGGGAGGGCTCTGACTTTACTCTGAGTGAAATGCGGAGACATAGAGGACTTACTGATGTAACTGATTACTGATGTAATCTTAAAAGCACCACTCTGGGCGTAGGAATGAAGGCAAAGACAAAAGCAGGGAGCCAAGAGACTCTTGCAGGGGCCCAAGCGTGAGATGACAGTGGATCAAACAAAGGGTGTAACAGTGAAGGTGGTAAGAGGCGGTCTGAACTTCGGCACATACTGTCTCTTTAGGCTAAAATGTTTTTCTCCCCCACTCCAGGCAGGTGGCAGACTCACCTGACCTTCAAAAATATCCTCATCTCTTGGAAGCCTTCTCAAATCTGTTATCCTTGCTTAAATTCAGAATTTCTTCTCTTTGCTATCCCTCTGAACTCCAATAATACTACAGGCATTTCATTATTATAGCACATATCTGTCTTTGTCAAAATTATTGATGTTATTGTCTGTCTCCTCACCAGACTGTGGGTGCCTTGAGGCCACGCTGTCTTACACTTCTTTGTATATTCAGGATGCAGTTTTCATAAATGCTCAATAAAAGCTGGTGATTGCATAAATGACATAAATATAAAAAGTAAGCTATACTCTCTCTCAATCCAAGCACCAAATCCAAGTCTTGGGAAACTCAGGCACTGGTCAATTCTCAGAAGACAAATACTCCGTGGTAATAATCCACACAAGAGCCCTGTCCGGTGGGGCTGCCAAGGCCAAGACAGCAACCCACCACCCTTTCCGCAGCTACTAAGTTAAGGAAAATCAGGAGGGTTGGCAAGTGATGTGCAAAGTAACTGGCTGGCGAGAGGAATGTGTTCAGATCACCTCCTATTCACCCTATGGGTGAAGTGAAGGATCCCTCACATGAGTAGTATGAATCATGAAATACATGACACCTTACACAGGACAGAAGAGATTAACTACTGTTTATTAATCACACTGCAGGGGAGGGGGATACCACATGCCATGAGGGCTGTGCAGGGCTTGCCCTCAGGAATAGTGGGAACAAGTAGGGGTTATAGGAGGCAAGCCCTGTAGTGATGAGGATAAAGTGACTCCCAGTTTCCAAGAGTGGATGTAATTGGCTTGTTTGAAAAATTTCATGGGCTGACCATCAGGTTGAAAATCTGGTGGAGTGTACTGGTCCTTCCGATAAGGGAACTAGCCAGCTGGAAAGTCTTTTTCATTGAATTGGGGACATATCTGGATTGGGGGGCAAGGGAACTCATGGGTAGACCTTTGGGGCCCTGTGAGGCTTAAGGATGTGAAGGCAGCATTTAATATCGAATGTTCATTTCAGGTCTTAAATCACAACATGGAAGTAAAGGAAATGCTCAGTCTAGGACTGAAAAGTGAAGGATATAGAAGGAGACAAAATTAGGGATGGTTTGCAACTTGAGAACAGTATTGGAATAAGAGGTCATCACTGATTTATTGGATCCAGAATATGCCTAATAACAAAATATAGGCTGTTCACAACACAGCTCATGACTTGGGCCACAATTCTAAGTCTAGATGAATGAGTTCATTATAAAACACACTAGAGAGACAACTCAGTAAGGTTATGAATAGACTCCCAGCCTTATTCTGAAACTTCATGCAAAACTGAGCAGAGCTAAAGTGGCAGTGTGGTAAATGTATGGATCCAGCTAGAGTGCCTGACACAGGGTCTTCTGGAGAAAACCTATTATGCATTTTTAACACTGCATACAGAGCCATATTCTTAGAAACCTTAGAACTCCCACCACTGATACTCTCATACCAATGCCTCCCCATTTCCTGAACAACAAACTCCAAATCCCTGAACTTAGAGGTAAATGCCCTATAAAAGCCAACTCTACTGACTTATACTTAGCTTTTATTTCTCTCCTACAAGAATCATCCTTTGTCAAGTCTCTCCGTCTTCATGAAAGCTTCCCAAAGAAATAAGGCTAACATTAATGACTCTTGTGGTAATTAATCTCCAGCTATAAGAAATACTTACGGGCTACCTACTAAATGCCCATACTATGCTAAGAGTTGAGGACACAAAGCAATACAAAACAAACTCTTGCCTTCAAGGGGCTATACACCTAGTTGAGGAGGAAGGCACATCCTCAAGTAAGTAAGAACACTGCAAGGTAACATTCTAGGTTGAAACAACTAACACAAGGTGAATAGTGGGAAGTGGAAAGAAGAGGAGGTCACTGAACTAATCTGGGGAGGGGGTC
The DNA here is from genome assembly GCF_003265705.2 of Callorhinus ursinus. Taxonomy (NCBI): domain Eukaryota; kingdom Metazoa; phylum Chordata; class Mammalia; order Carnivora; family Otariidae; genus Callorhinus; species Callorhinus ursinus. The sequence goes on from NW_027397073.1 coordinate 34,649,586, forward strand.
AGAGATCTATGTTTTGCCTGTCCTGCCTCATTATATACGGTATAGAAGCACGGGTAGCATCTATTTTTTCACAGCCAGAGCCTAACATTGTGTCTTGGATTGCTGATTGATTGCATGTTTGACTGATACATTGACATTTGCTTGCTCCTTTGGAATCTTTCAAATATGCCTATTTCTGTTCTCTAATCATATCAGTAACTTTCAAATTAACTCATCTTAAAGGGTCCTAGCACCCTTGGGAAATTTAGTATTACTAACTTAATATCCTACCTTCTCATGCTGGGAGGTAGGTATTATTACTGCCATAATTAAAACCATATTAATTAGATCTTTTCAGTCACCTGGATTTCAGCAGACTCCAACATGGGGGGTTGGGTAGCTGTCTATGCTGTGAGATATCAAAGGCATGGGAAAGGTGTCTCTGACCCCAACATATCACACCCAGCTGGAATTCAATAGTGGTTAACATTGGAAATCAATCCCATTAGATAACATAATTCTTGCCCATGCAGGATTTGTTTTTGGAATGTGAATGCCTCTGGTCCAGTCAATAAGTATTTGGGGGCTTGGGGTTTTGTTTGTAATCTTTTTAAGGGCTTCTCCTGTGTACCAGATGTTGTGTTGGGCATCATGGGGATACAACATTGATCAAACACAGCCTCTTCCTTTAAGTACATCACTATCTGGTTAGTTGGAGGAGGTCTGCAGTTACCCAGTGCAGCAGTGGATATTTACAAGGCAACAGTACATAATTAAGTGATGATTATGGAGTAACTGTGGAAAGAGGACTTGGTTAGGAAGATCTGGGATCTAGTCTAGATTTTGTCATTGAGGCACTGTGTGACCTTGGGTATCACCAGCTTCCAGTGATTTGCCCTGAGTCTGACGCACTGTGTACCCATTGAGTTATCTCTAGTTGGAGAAGTTCAGAACACCTTGATGATATCAGAAGAGACAGAGCCCAGAGCCCAGCACAGTGCCTGATCCACAGTCAGCACCACATCTTAGTTACCAACTTGTCCTAACCCCAGCCCCAGAAAGATTTGAGATGACTATCTCCCAGGCAAAGGAACAAAGGTGAGCTGGAGTGGCTAGGAAAACCTCAAAGAGAAGGAGGACTCTAAGATGGACTTTAAGGAGAAAGTAGCATTTGGAAGGAGTGGGATGGGGAGGGCATGGCAGATGGGGTAAGAGCCGTGAGGAAAGACTGGCATGTTAACCTCACTGTGATCTTTATCAGATATAATTCTTTATGTGATGGTTTTAGATACCTTTTGGGGACACCCGCAGTTGTGTTTATGGGGATGAAGACATACAGCTGAAGCTGGCAGCATCCCAGACACACACTGCTTTCCATGATAATACCCCTGTTTGCCTGTTCTAGGCAGAGAGGTGGAGGGTTTGCTCTGGAAGTACAGCAAGGCATGGAGACCTGGTGAACTTGATCCCATGTCCCAGTCTAGCTTTGTAGCTCATTGGTTCCTACTATGTGTGACAAGTCAGCTGAAGTCTGTGAGATCTCCTGGGACTCAGATCACAAACAGTCTCCATGAGAATAGCAATATAGCCCTTAGCCACTGCACTCAGGTCTTTGGTGTTTTGTTTTCTTAATTGTTGTTTTCAAGGAGGAGTACACACTGGAAGAGAGAGATAATGTTTCGGAAGCATCTTTTCTATTGACATCTTATATATGGTACCACATTTCATCCTTGCTGGAATTCTGAGGGGTAAACATTAGGCTGCCTATTTTACAGATGAGAAAAATGAAGCTCCATGAGGTTAAATAACTCTCCCAAGGTCCCAGCTAGGAAGTGGCTGAACCAGGATTTGAACCCTGCAAGTACAGCCAGGAGCAAGGTAAGGCAAGTAAAATACCCAAGATGTATAATTTCAGGAAGCCCTCACTCTCAGGTTCTGACCCTGTAAGACCCTAAGAGTGAGTGCCTTCCTTCACTCTAGTCCTGGCCCTACCCACAAGGCTGTCTGACTTAAAACCCATACTCTTTCTCTTACAGCACACATACATTCTCTACCACCAGCTTTTCAACAATAACATCAGCCCCTTAGGAGCCCATAGGGAGAAATTATTCCCAGGCAAACCCTGGCCTAGAGATCTTCGCTCCCAACTGCATGCTAACTAACCATAATCCTAGATGATGCTGAGACAAGACAGAGCAGGAAAATGAAGATGGATAAATCACTGTCAGCCAGAGCTGCTCCTGGAGGGGCCACGTAGCACTACATATCAAGAGACACTTGGATATGATGTAGCCCCTGCTGGACCTAAGAGGAATGCTCTTAATATATCAACTTTGAGAGAGTCAGACGCTTGCAAGAGAAGTTGTACATGCCCATAACCAATGGACATCCCAGTTCCTTTATCTTGTCCTGATGCTACACATAGCATTCCCTTGGGAAAACTACCCTATTGGGGCAGGAAATTTAAAAGTCTAAGGACAGAATGGTTATTGGGCCCTAGCCCAGACCCAGCCCAGAAACAGAAACAGCTGTTGCACAGAGGGCCTCACTCCCCTTCCCATTCCTCACGCATTTGGGACAAAGAGAGACTCGTGTGCCAAATGGCAAGCTGCAGATATTAAGTTGGACAGCAGGGCCCTAAAGCTCCCACAGAAGGGGAACATTAAAGAGGCAGTGTAAATCCCTTGATGGCAGCACTAAGTCTCTGTCAACACTGGCATCAGTTTGTGCAAAACACACGGAGAATCAAGATGCTCACTGTGGTTATGTTCAGAGCCTCTGCAGAAAAAGAACGTAAAAGAGTAAAGTCTAAGAAATGCCTCCACTCGGGGCGCCTGGGTGGCTCAGTCATTAAGCGTCTGCCTTCGGCTCAGGTCGTGATCCCAGGGTCCTGGGGTCGAGCCCCATGTCGGGCTCCCTGCTCGGCGGGAAGCCTGCTTCTCCGTCTCCCGCTCCCCCTGCTAGGGTTCCCTCTCTCGCTGTGTCTCTCTCTGTCAAATAAGTAAATAAAATCTTAAAAAAAAAAAAAAAGAAATGCCTCTAACTTCGATTACTATACGTGCTCACCTGGTCTCAACCCATTTCCCGTCCATACAATTCTGTCCTCCAATTCTGTTCATTCCAAACCATCCACTCATTGTACCTTCTCCCACTCCATTCCATTCCCATCCATCTCCACCCCCCCACCATCTATCCTATATCTTATGCTGATGACAATTATTTTGTTCAATTTTATCCCATATTTCACAATTCATCTCAGCCTGAAACTATATATCCTAACGAAGCTAGCCCATCCCACATACAACAATAATTTTAGTAATCTTCCTGAGCTGGTGTGCTTATTATGGAAAAAGATGAACGGGGATAAATTGGGACCCCACTTAGATGGACTGCAAATCTGCTTACCATGTTCGAAGACCCTAAATTATTCAGTAAGGTCAATATGTGAAAGAATTCCAGTGGTTCAATTTCTCAGCCCTTCTTAATTAGACATTTTTATCAGCATAATATAATCTGGAAACACGGAAAGGGGGAAAGGGAATGGAGCTAATGTTTGCTGACTACCTCCTGACTACTATGAACTAGAACTTGCTTTACATGCAGAATTTGATCTTATCCAAACTACAGCCCTAAAAGATATTATTCTTATCCCCATTTTATAAATAACTGAGGCTCAAAATAAAAAAAAAAAAGAATCCTGCCCAAGTTATACAGTTAAGAAGTGCTTTTAGACCCAATCAGACTGGCCACATGGGCCCATGATCTTTTGCAGAGCTCCTTTCGTGTGTAGTTGATGACATGAATACAGGGTACTGGTGGTACTAGCAGTGACCTAATGCAGAACTCTCTCCCCTTGGGTGTAGATGACATAAGCATGGAGCAAATACAGAGGCTGAGATATATAGTTTATGAAACAGCAACACCCATATCTAGCTCATATGAGAAGCAACCTTGCCCATCCTAGTCATTCGAGTTTTCTTTCCTCTCATGTATTACTTGTTTCCCTCCTCTAACTTGTATGTGAGCTTCAAGAAGGAGAACACTTTGCTTTGTTCACTGGTACATACCCAGCCCCTAAAAGAGTGCCTGGCACACAGTTGTGCTCAAATATTACTGTTTGTCAAATGAGTGAATAAATGAATGCCATAAACATGTTTCTAAAGAAGTTCTTCATATTTGAACGATAAGCAAAAAGTGAGATCTAATAGAGAAATTGTTCTACACAAATATAAGATGGGGAATATATGACTTCATTCAGTTGAAACTGTTACAGCATAAATATGCTAAAACGGCAGAGACATGCACACCCCAACTAAACTGCTGGGTGGAAATCACTAGCATTCTGCAGGACAAGGAAAGACTGGAGGATGTGCAGGGAGAATGCTCAGGCTGGCAAGAAGACTCTGGAAGTATCAGAACTTTTACCAAAATACCTGAAGACCTGCCATATGGAAAGGGTCATAGGCACATTGGGTACAATTCCAAAAGCAGAACAAGGACCTCTGGGTGGAAATTATGTGGAGTCACTTTATGTTTCCACATAAGGATGCCAAATCCACCATTGTGAAATTGTTCAAAAATGGAATCGATTAATTCTCCCTAGAAAACTTTTTGCATCCCGGGAAGTGCTGAAACAGAGTCTGGATATTGGTTGTCCTGGTTACAGTTTAGCCATTAGATGAAGATTAGACTAAATGAACTCCCAACTCTGAAACTTGGTGATTCTATGTTTCCCCTGGCCTTGCTTCTCTGGGCATCCCTAGAAGCATCTAGCAGAATACCCTAATAAAGCCCAGCCCCTGACATCAAAGCCCACTGATTTTGGCCACCTCACTCTCTCTCCTGCTGTGGACAGTCATGATCCCCTGTTAAACCTTCCCACAACCCTTCTGCAGACTCCTGCTACAGATGCCTCTCTCCTCCTCCTCCGTCCTCTTTGCCTCCTCCCTTCCACATCCCCATCGTCTATGCATGTCCTGAGTCTGGTCCCCCCAGAGCCTGCTCTATGCTGCATGCCCACTAATTATTTATAAAGGAAATCAATCCCTGTTTATGTGTCAGTGAATATGAGACAGAATGTTTCACCCCAGTGACAATGCACACATCTCTTAAAGGACATTTATTACAAAGTAAATCCCAAAGAATCTCAGGTATCATAAAAACCCATAAGGAAACATAATAAAGGGTAACAGAAACTATAGTAAGAGTTGGGGATTGCAGTCCAGTTAGAAGGAATCACTAGAGGGTCCTGTTTTGAAGTTCCAATTGCTCTGCAAGAATACTGTGTTCACTTATAATTTCTATTGATTTGCAGTAACTTTTGGTAGAGCTTATGGAGATAATGGAAGACTATAGGCTTCTCAGCCCAATCTTGGTGCTGCCACTGATTTGGGAGTGAGGAAAACAGATGTCCTTCAATTCTTATCATGTTAAGGTTACAATAAGGGTATCTGAGGTGAGAGATAAGCCCTGAAGAAGAGGCTAATCGTGGTGACTGGGAAGATGTGGCATAAGGAGTACAACCAATTGTGTAATAGAAATAGTTGCCAGAACAACTCTCCTCCCCCAGTAAATGCTTCTTCCAAAAGCATAGACTACAGGAATATAAGCTTAGGGACAAAAGGCTGGAATATGTTTGAGGAAGAGGGCAGAGATGAGAGGACTAAGTAAGCAGCATTCCAAAAATACTCAGTGCCTCAGCAGTAAAATACTACTACAACTACTACTACAATTACTATTAGTAATAATAATAATAATAATAATAATAATAGGAGGAGGAGGAAGATGAAGAAGGAGAAGACAATCATAGGAATTATTATTTTATATTTATCTTGAGCTAGTTTGAGTATTTGTAAGCTGGAGTTATAATTCAAGGATTATTATAAATGATTATAAATTGCATTGCTCATTCACATCATGGGCTGTGGGAAGCCAGGGAAGCTGCTCCAGGCCCCTAGTGGCTCAGCCACCCAGTTACGCCATGGCTCACGGGTTCTATAAATCCCAAAGACCCTCAGAATGGCAGACACTCACACCATGTTAGGGAGGTCAGCTTCCTGTTGAAGTTTACAACAAAACTGCAGATGACCCCATGGGCCAGAGGAAGAGAGAACCACAGAAGGAGTGAGCTGTCTGTTTGCCCATCACTGAACTCTAGGCTGAAAAGCTTGTGAGGGGCACTCAGGAAAGAGTGCTTAGGATCCCCACATGCCCTTCTGTTGGAGGCCCATGCTGTCCTTATGCCGACTGGCCTCTGTCCCTCCACCCAGGTGTCTTTACGAAGTGGCACACTTCTCCCTGTCCCCCTGTCCTTTACCAATACACACACCTGGGCTCCAAGTCCACAGGGTCATGTTCATCACTGACAAGTTATGGACAAAGAGACACTTCTGATGTCTTAATGGATGATACTGAGCAAACCCCGCTCTTGGCAAACATTTACTGAGACCCTCTAGGCAGCCAACTCAGTCTGCTGTCACTAGGCCCCATTCCTCTGGCAGCAGAGTGGCAAATCCATTTCTTTTCTCCAAATCTATTTCTGTTAGAGTTAGGACTCTACCTGGTGAAGTCTGAGGGTAAAGAACAAGAGGGGCATCTGCAGTGTTTGGGGGTCAGAGAGCCACCCTGCTGCCCTTACCACCACTCACTTGTCCGTTCATTTATATAGTGCTCTCACACCTAGGAAAGCATCAGCAGTCCCGGCTGTGGGCCGGGCAGAGGGCAAGGGCTGGAGAGCTGTTGGTCTGGCCCCAGGCCCCAGGCCCCTGGTTACCTTCCTTTAGCTGCCTGTTTTCCCGACATTAAGCTTAACAAAGCAGTTGTTACCTTTTCCTACCTGGACTGGTTTAGTCTTAAAGCAGAAGTACTCTTCTCAGTTCAGGGGCTTTCACCTTTACTGACTGAGTTGAAAAATTTGATTTAATAAATCAAGAGGAGTTGCTGTGGGTTTTGCATTACTTTCATTAGAGAAGGTATATGTGGCATGGCTGGCCTTTGGTCATGCATTTAATTAAATTAATGAATTGACATCTTTGGTGGTGACAAGTCCAAGTGCACGTACCCCCTTGTTCTTTAGCCCCCAGTCTTCACTCAGTAAGATCCCTGAGTTTACTATAACTAGATTTTGAGAAAAAAGTTGATACTTACTTGCTATTCTTCCATTAAAACAATGGGGCCTGGTGACCCCCAAATCAAGGGGTTTGACCAGTTTCAACTTTTGAAGTCAATCTTGCCTAGCCCACCCATTCCCAACGGAGTGCCTCAACCCCCAGTCATCAATCCCTCAGAGCCCTCACTCACTCCTTGCTCTCACACTGGGACACTCACTGTCACACACACATTCTCGCTGAGGAGACCATACCTGATGACAGCTTGAAGTTGGTGTCCTCCTGGTGAGAGAGGTATTTCAACAAGAGAACTGAACTCCAAACCTAAGGGATGAAATACCAATGCTAGTGTCTCAGCCCCCAGGCAGCAGGAAGAGAAGACGTTCTGTGTGAGGACAGCATGCATGGAGCCACTGAGGGCCCTCTACCAGCCTAGAGCCAGGGCTGCTCCTTGGAAGGGGTAGTGTGACTGCACAGAGGCCTGCCTGGCAGCCCCGCTGGCTCCATCGTCACTTGTTGGAGTCCAGTACTTGTGTTTTCTGTGGCTTTAACTGGCTTTGGAATCTTGCATAAAGCAAATGAAGCTGTAATCAAGGTCTTTGTCACTCTCCCATATTTGCATGTAAGTGCTGCAGTTTGGGGACAGCTCATCAGTCCTCAGCTTACTCAGAAAGAGAGTTTTTAAAGGAACAAAAGGAAAACAACTTTAAAAGGATCTTAAGCATTTTGGGACGCTGAGATTTTGGAGACACAGCAGACAAAAATATTCTAATTCCCCCTTAGTTTACTTTGCATAATATATTGGTCCAAACAAGCTGAGGACTGGACTCCAAGCAGAGAGGAGGTACCTCTGTTTGCAATGCTAATGGGCTGCTTCACAGCTCCATCAGAGAGGGGCAGCCCAATGTGTGTGCATGCAGCTCTCCAGCCCAATGTGTGTGCATGCAGCTCTCACAAAGCCTGAAATCGAGCTCGGTAGCAGTCATCAAGAGCAGGAGGGAACTCCCTGAAGTGAAGGGCAGACTCTGTGCCAGGCATTACAGAGGCAGGTATCATTTCAGTCCACAAAGCCTGGCTTGAGGTTTTAGAAACAATGTTGGAGAATCATCTATGTCCTAAGTGGTTGGACTACATTCATGGGTTTCAATTTCTTTCTGTAGCATCATTTATGTTTTCAAAGATATATCTAAAACGAAGAAGCCCTACATGTTAAGTCAGACAGAGAGGAAGCAAATCTGGGGTCCAGGGTCTCTCCTACTCTGACCAGAGCCCTTCCTACAGCCCTCCCTGGAGACATCCCTATGGAATAGTGATCTCTCAGAGTCATTGGGTAAGTCCCCAGATTAGATGGAAAGTAAGGTTCCCTCTAATTGCAATGAGCTGCAACTCTGAGCTAGCAATCCAGGCTTCACAGAGGGTATGAAACTTCTTGGCTGATTCTACTGGAAAAGGAGGAGAAGAAAGTTGCAGCCAGTCTCCTGGCGGTATCAAAGATAAATACTATGAAGTGATTGTTAACTGTTCTGCCTCCTGGAAACCTGAACATCTGTTTCTCCACTGTGGTGGTCATTAGGGACATTCACCGAGTATTTCCAGCTCTCCATGTTCTGGACGCATGGTAGGATTGTACTTCCTGCCCCACCCCTGGAATTGGATGGGGTTCTAGTTCTGTAACTAGTCCTGGTTAATGAACTGTGACTAGTGAGCATTTTATTACTGATGCCAGGCCCTACAGTGCTCTCTCTTCCCTCTGTTCGGGGTGGTGTCTGTCTGGGGTCCTGGGTGCTACAGTGAATAAGCCCTCCTCACCCAATATTCCATCACAGGTACATAGCATAAAGAAAAAGAACATTTTCTGTTACAAGTCACTGAGATTTGGGGATTATTTGTTAGTAATGCATAATCTAGCCAATCCTGAGTAATACATCCACTCATGGCATCACCACAGTGTCACAAAACAAAGGTCAAATCAGTTGGCTTTATGCCAACAAAGCAGCCACCTAGTCCATTAGCTAGTACTTATTAACCCTAAGAAGTACCCTGTCGCATACCAGTCATACATAAAAAGAAGAAACAAGTCTCTATCTTCAGAAGCTTGCTGTCTTAGCTGAAAATACACATTTCATGTAGGCCGGCAATGGGAAATGTTTAAATATTAAAACATGAGGGTGTTTACAGAGCTAGAACAAACAATCCTAAAATTTGTATGGAACCACAAAAGACCCGAATAGCCAAAGCAACCTAAAAAAGAAAAGAAAAGCTGGAGGCATCACAATGCAAGACTTCAAGTTATATTACAAAGCTATGGTGATCAAAACAGTATGGTACTGGCACAAAAATAGACGCATAGGTCAATAGAACAGAATAGAAAACCCAGAAATTAACACACAACTATATGGTCAATTAATCTTCCACAAAGTGGGAAAGAATATCCCATGGGAAAAAGTCTCTTCGACAAATGGTGTTGGGAAAACCAGATAGCGACATGCAAAAGAATGAAACTGTACCACTTTCTTATACCATACACAAAAATAAATCCAAAATGGATTAAAGATCTAAATGTGATACAGGAAACCATTAAAATTCTAGAGGAGAACACAGGCAATAACTTCTTGACATTGGCCATAGCAACTTCTTTCTAGATATGTTCCCTGATGCAAGGGAAACAAAAGCAAAAATAAACTATTAGGACTACATCAAAATAAAAAGCTTCTGCAGAGCAAAGGAAACAATTCACAAAACTGAAAGGCAACCTACAGAATGGGAAAAGATATTTGGAAATGACATATCCTATAAAAAGTTAGTATCCAAAATATATAAAGAACTTTTAAAACTTAACAACCAAAAAAATGAATAATCCAAATAAAACATGGACAGAAGACATGAATAGACATTTTTCCAAAGAACATATCCAAATGGGCAATGGACACGAGAAAAGATGCTCAACATCACTGACCATCTGGGAAATACAAATCAAAATCATAATGAGATATCACATCACACCAGTCAGAATGGCTAAAATCAATAACACATATATACAGTGGAATATTACTCATCAGAAAGGATGAATACCTACCATCTGCACCAACATGGATAGAACTGGAGGTTATTATGGTAAATGAAATAAGTCAATCAGAGAAACACAATTATCATATGGTTTCACTCATATGTGGAATATAAGGACCATAGGGGAAGGGAAAGAAAACTGAATGAGAAGATATCATTGAGGCAGACAAACCATGAGAGACTCTTGACTCCAGGAAATAAACTGAGGGTTGTGGAAGGAAGGGGGTGGGGGGATGGGGTAACTGGATGATGGGTATTAAGTAGGGCACGTGATCTGATGTGCACTGGGTGTTATATACAACTAATGAATCGCTGAACACTACATCAAAAATTAACGATGTACTATATGTTGGCTAATTGAATTTAAATTAAAAAAAGATTTAAAAATTTTTAAAAATTTAAAAAGAAACAACACAAGAAGCAACAGGTGTTGGCGAGGATGTGGAGAAAGGGGAATTCTCTTATATATGGTGGGAATGCAAACTGGCGCAGACACTTTGGAAAACAGTATGCAGGTACCTCAAAAAGTTAAAAATAGAACTATGCTACATTCCAGCAATTGCACTACTAGGTATTTACCCAAAGAATACAAAAATACTAATTCAAAGGGATACATGCACCCCAATGTTTGCATTTATAGCAGCATTATTGACAATAGCCAATTATGGAAAGAGCCCAAATGTCCATCAACTGATGAATGGATAAAGGAGATGTGCTATATATATATATATATATATCTGTAAAGGAATATTACTTACTCAGCCATAAAAATGTATGAAATCTTGCCATTTACAATGATGTGGATGGAGCTAGAGAGTATTATGCTAAGTGAAATAAATCAGAGAAAGACAAATACCATACTATTTCACTCATATGTGGAATTAAGAAACAAAATAAATGAGCAAAGGGAAAAAAGAGGAGAGAGAGACAAACCAAGAAGCATACTCTCAATTGTAGAGAACAAACTGATGGTTACCAGAGGGGATGTAGGTGGGGGGATGGGTAACGGGGATTAAGGAGTGTCATGATGAGCACTGGCTGTTGAATGAAGTGTTTAATCACTATATTGTACACCTGAAATGAATGCACTGGAATTTAAATAAATATTTAAAAATCAACCAATCAATAAAATGTGAGGGTGTTTGTTGTCAGTACCAAGGAGGTTCTATACTGGAGGGTGTTATAGACTAGAGTGCATGTGTACCCCACTAAAATTCATATGTTGAAGCCCTAACTAATCCCCAGCATGGCAGTATTTGGAGTAAGGTGGTAGTTGAGGTTAGAGAAGTGGGCTCTGAGGTATTAGCATCATTATTTTAAAAAAGACACCAGAGAAATCTTTCTTTCTCTCTCTCCTGTCTCTATGTGCATGCACTAAGGAAGGCCATGTGAGGACACAGTGTGAATGTGGTCATTTGCAAAGTAGGAAAAGAGCTCTCACCAGAAATCAGCACTGCTGCACCTTGACCTGGGACTTCCAGCCTCCAAACCTATGAGAAAATACATTTCTGTTGTATAGACTACTCTGCCTGCATCGTTTTGTGGTGGCAGCTGAAGCAGACCAAGAGTGAGGGAGAAATACAATTCTGGGTTAAGCTTCTGCAGGAGGCAGTACTTGCTCTGCCTTGAGGAGGGAAGCTGAGAGTAGCTACAAATGCCTTTTTTTTTTTTAACATATATTATCTCATTTAATGTATATCATACAATAATACAACAATGTATTACAAATAAGGCTAGGCTCAGTGAGGTGGAAAGTAGGAGGCACACCAGATCTACAGACTGCCCAGGTCTTTCTTGTTTCACAATGGATAGAGGGGAATTGGTTAGCAGAAGGGGCAGGGGAGCTCTAGATGGTTGGAGGATGACACTTTCAGAGGCAGAGTAAGAAAACAGACCAGAATGGGACCAAGGATCCTTATCCAGAAGCAGTGGGAGATACACTGGTGTAGGAAGCCTGGGATGATACCAGATATGGCCACCTACTGGAGAAAGAGGTAGTAGAGAGGGCCCATAGAAATATTTAAATATTTAATCTAAATACATATTTAATATGTATCTAAATCTTTTAAAATCTGATCCTGGAACTGTGATTTGATGTGAGTAGATTCTTCATAGTCAGATAGAGTTTTTTTTCTGGCCATCTTAAAAATTTATCCAAATCAGTTTTAAGATGTCCTAAAAAGCCCTCTCCACTGTTTTTCGATTTGATGTATTTCATCATCTTGACACAGCCTTGGGACAGAAGCCTGATCCAGGAAAACTGGACTCTACCTTGATTGCTTTCAGATAGTCAATCTAAAGGGGGAGAGGGGAAGGGAGGGTGCATGAGTCATAGAAAATGTCCAAGCCTCATTACTGCCCAAAATTTCATACTCTGAAATAACAAAACTTTAGTGCCCCTGATTGAGACTTCTCTGGAACTTGAGTTTGCTAGAGAGAATAGTGGACTGCCACTCTGCCCAGCAGTTGGCTCAGCCTTCTTTCCCGCTGCTTTAATAGCCTTTGAGATAATAACCTATTTTATTAAGACAAAGACCCAAACCCTTTAAGCCCTAGCAGAGATGGGCTTAAAAATGAGAAGTTCTGGGTGGCCATGTGAAACTCTTCCATTCCTGTTCTCCTGAATTTTATCCTCCCCCAGGGCAGGAGCTCCTAAACCTGAAGACCATGAGACCAGCTTTGGCAGCCCACTAGTCACTTGAAATTTCATACAAAATATTGGATAAATATGCATGTTTCTAAGGAGAAGGTCTCTAACTAAAATATCATGTTCTCAAAGGACTCTATGTCTGCAAAAAGGGTCACAGCTCCAGGGGGTCCTTACCTTGACTCCCACTGAAACCACTGGAGTCCAGGTAGCCAAAGTGGCTCATCAGAAAAGATGTTGAATGTGCACACAGGCAGAATCACGTTCAATCCCTAGCTTGACCAATACCATCAGCAAGGGATGGCAATACTCTACCTTCAGTTTCTTCATAGAAGCTTCACACTCCTTCCTTTGCAGGGCTGTGGTCAAGATCAGAGGTAAAGTGTACAGTGGGCCCTAACTAAAACTATTCTTCTTTTAGTAGTCCTGTCCAAGCTGAAATGAAATAATACTATTTTCTCAGAAGAGCTACAACCTCCATGCACCTCCACAGAAATCTTCCAGGGTAATTTCAGCAAACTCTGTTGTGTGGATCTGTCAGGGTGGAGGATGTCATTCAATGGAGGGTCTAATGGGCACCCCAAATCCAGGAAGCAAAGCCAAAGAAAGGATCAATGCAGTGGTGGGTTTTTCAGGCCACCCGTGGGCAAAATTCCACCATTATCTTCTCATGACGTGGGGGGAAGACCACTGTTGTAGAAGCCACAACAGCCACGTTCTCATTTGAGCTCCACAACTGTTACCCTGGAGAATCCTTTCAACCAATGACTTTAACTCTTTGGTTGGAATCAGAAAAACCAATACCTGCCTTGCCTTTTATTACATAGGACAGTGATGCAGACAAAAGAGAACCTTGGATCACATGAAATGAAATAATAAGTGTGAACAAGTTTGAAAGCATTTCAAGGGCTGCAGAAGTAAGGAATGGTCATTACCATCAACATCGTGATTTTCAACACCGATCCACAATGGCATCTTCACAGGACAGATAAGCAAACTGAGTTAGAGACAAAAGCATAGTGCTGCCCAAATAAGCGAAATGGTCTGGCCTCAGGCAGTGGGAGGTGAGCCATCTGTTCCCTTTCTCCTTTTGATTTTCCCCAAGACGTATGAGGAAATGTCGCATGATTCTGTATGTGGGCACTCATCTCCTCTATGGCCAATGTGCACCAATTTCCTTGTTTTATATACTCATAAAATGACACCCATTAACAAGCTCCTTATGTCATTCCAACTATGAAAGCCTCCTCCTCCTCCTGCTGCTGTCACCACTGCTCCCCATTTCTTCCACACACATATGTGTCCCTATCTGTCCTTCTCTGTCTGTGCCTTTCTACCTTTTCCATCTACAGGGACACCTGGCTATTTCCATGTAACAAAATTGCTGCTCATCCCTCAGAGTCTAGCTCAGAGGCCACTTTATGTAGACTTCTCTATCTTCAGCCCACCCCTCCCCAAGCTGGCCCCTCTATCCTCTGCATTCCCATAAACCCATGGAATCTGGGAACACTGGCCATATAATTTGCACTTTTGAGAGTCAAACAGGTACCTATTAATTATAACCACCAGTGGGGCACCTGGGTGGCTCAGTTGGTTAAGCAACTGCCTTCGGCTCAGGTCATGATCCTGGAGTCCTGGGATCGAGTCCCGCATCGGGCTCCCTGCTCGGCAGGGAATCTGCTTCTCCCTCTGACCCTCCCCCCTCTCATGCTATCTCTCTCTATCTCATTCTCACAAATAAATAAATAAAATCTTTAAAAAAATAAAAAGTACACGTTTCTAGTTCTATTTCTCTAAAAAAAAAATTATAACCACCAGCATAACAGATATAAAGAGAATCTGGGCCGGGATAACTGAAATACTTGGTCCCTCTATGTCTGGGCTACAAATGCTGGCCCTTTACCAGGAGTAGCCTAACATTGTTATTTTACTGCTCCTTGTAGGAGTCTGTTCCCCCCAGTTGGCCTCCTATTAGACAAGACTCCTCTTGCTTCTCCACCACCATTCCACATTTACCTAGTGCATTGCTGTAAATCTGCTTCCATGTGGAAGGAGTCTGCAATGGGGATTTGCATGCAAAAGCTTACTGGGACATACTCTCAGGAAAACCATCTGTGAGAGAGTGAGGAAAGCAGGACTGGGTAGAGAGAGAAGTTAAAGTGTGATGTAGCAGTGACTCCAGACCGTCCTACAGGCAGCTCTAAACCTGGGGTGGCCTCTCAGATGGAGGCAAGGGCTCAAGACTTTGTACTCTATCAGCCAGTTAGGTACAGTCTGCCTTCAAGAAGGGGACATACTTAGGAGAAGGTGTGTGTATACCAGTGCCTGGGAATCTTCCTTGTCATCCTAGAAATCTGTCTACCAGTCCAGAAAGAGGAATATCAGTGCACAGTAGAATCCACCATAACCAGTTACTACCAATTAATGAACTACAAAGTTAGGGACACCTAGTGCATGATTGTCAGTTCTCCTCACTCCACTTGATTCTCACTGGTGGTATCTCTTCTTCCCATGTGTCTCAACTCAAGCAGTGCACAGCCCCAATTCCCACCAAGATTCTAAACTAAGAGGGTTGTTCCTGCACTCATACCTGCTACCTCCAGCCCCTGGAGAGCCAGGCCCAGATAAAGGCAAACCCAAACTCAACTGAGACAAGTTTGACATGTTCAAAAGCATATTATTCAGAAATGTAAAAAAAAGAAAACATTTTGTCCCCCCAAAAGGAATACGCTCAGTAGCTGATTTCTTAAAGTAGTGATAACTGGTCAGGCCCCAGAGGAAATCTGCCCGTGTTCAAAGCCTGGTTCCACCACTTACTGTGTATATTTGGCCAAGTCATTTAACCTCTCTGTGCAAGTGTCTTTACCTGTAAAATGGGCATAATACTGCCCTCCTAGTGGAATTACTGTGGGGATTAAATGAGATAGTACATGCATATAGACTATTTCCCATTTCCCCATCCCTTTATCTTGCTTGGTCCACACCCCAAGAGATTGACCTACATTAACTGTATTAATGGGATCCCTTGCCCTCTGGCTTCTGAGTGGGTCTAGCCAATGGCACACAAGGGACAAAGATCTGAGGGGTGTTTATTGTCCTGGCTCCCTCCCTCCATGGTGACCTCAGGCTGGCTGCATCCCTCAACCAAACAACACAGCAGCTGTCAAAATGCCCCCTCCACACAACTTTCTTTTTCCAGGGTCTAGTGATTGCTCCCCATCTCTGCTCCTTCAGGTCAAGGGTGGTAATGACTATTACTACACAGTATACTGCACTGAATACTGCACAGTATTCCCCACAGAATACTGCACTGTCCTGCATGATTTCCCTTTTATCCTCCTACCATTCTGTAAATAGACCTTATAACTAGTTTCACTTTTTTCCTGCTAGAACTTGCATATAACTGGCCTGTAGCCAGCATTTGCTAACTGTTAGGTGTTAATAACAGTGGCATTCTGCCCACAAATGGTTTGGTTTGTACATCCCTGTTGGGCATAGTTCCCATCCCTCTGCCAGAACCCCACTTCACGGAATGTAGCTCCAAGCTCAGGGTAGAATGAGGACCCTGCAACATCTGGAGAGGTTCCTGGTCTACTCCATCGCCTCTGCTAGGGTTCCCCTTCTCGCCACAGGCTGCCTCCAGAGCCTTGGGCTTTGTTGCGTTTCCCTGTGGGCCTCTCACAAACTCTCACACCCTACATGGGAAATGCACTTTCTGTCTGTTCTCCGGAGTACCCAGCATTCTTGGGCAGCCTTCTGACCTACCCTCCCCTCACAGGGATCTGTGGCCAGCCCCCTCCTCAACCTACTTCACCCTTTTCTCTGTGTCCTCCAGAAGCACATTTGTTAAACCTACTGGCTATCACAGATATTCAAATGCTTACAAAAACCTACACTGGAAAGCCCTCAAAGCCGGTTTCCTATGTAGCCAGACCGAGCTACCCACAGCTGAAAGACAGCAAAGAGGATAGTCACTCAAGAGGTTAAGTTGAGCCCCCGCACACTATGGGCTGACTGAGAATGTCAAGCCAACCACAACTGACTGGGCCATAGGAGCAGTGACCCCAGAGCAGGAGCACCTGCATCATGACGCCACACCTGTCCCTACAGAGAGGATAACCCCACTGAACCCAAAGCCCACAGATTCATAAGACCAAAGATCATTTTCCAGTGCACCACATCAGCTAGTACCCATTATTAAGCAGGAAATCACACTTATGTGTTGGGTCAGCAGTCTATCCATTCAAGGAAAAATGGATTTTCTGAGCAAATGAAAATCATTAATTTACTCTCAAATTTTATTGGGGGAAATTTCTGTTGAATTTGAATACAGATGGGAGATAAAAGATGCCAGAGTACTCCATTCTTTCGTTTATTAACGAAGTAGGATACATAAAAGGCCCATTAAAATTACATAGAAGCCTCATAAGCATCTTTCACATCTTCTTACTCAGTCAATTTCATCTTTTGAGAGCAGCATTTCTGTGAGAAGGCATTACCCAAATGGAGCGGCACCCCCACTCACACATAAACACAGTTTAGTTGTAGTCATCCATCCATCCATCCATCCATCCATCCATCACTTCAGTAGCTATATGTTGAGCACTGAGTATGTGCCAGACATTGCCCTGGTTACTGGGACCATAAATTAAGTTCCCTGCTCTGAAGGTGCCTACCATTTAATGGGGAAATGGAAGCGCAAATAGGCAATTAAGGGCAAAGATGTCTGTGGGTCCTGAGAGTTCAGGTAAGGACCATGTAACTCAGACTTGGGACAAAAGCATCAGGGAAGGCTTCTAGATTGAGACCTAAAGGTAGAAAAGGATTTACCTGGTCAAAAGGAGAGAGAGAAAGATAGCAGCGTGTTCCAGCCCAAAGAAGGAGCGCCCCAAAGGCTCATGGAAGGTTTGCAGTAATTCAGTAAGATTGGATCAAAATGTTTAAAGGGAAGAGAAAAGAGGTAGAGAAGAAAGGAAAAGTTCCAGGCAAGCAATGGTAAGAAATGTGACTGGACAGGTAAGAAAAAGTCTAGGCTGATGAGAGAAGCTTTTCTGGAGGTGGCGAGTTTTGATCAGGGAGTTGAAAGTCATGGTTATACTGGAGGCATTCTGGGATGTGGAGGCGGTGGCTATAGATACAGGGGTGCATTCACAGAAAATCACCTATGCTACTGAGACCTAAAGATCATTCATGTATTCTTCCATCCAACTACTCTTCAAATTTTAATTGGCCCTCTAGTATGTGATAACACTCTGCGAGGCCCAATAGAGGTCTAAGAGGAATCAGACATGAATCTATGCCTTTGCCTTATACTTAACCCGAAAGCCAAGCTTCAGTGTCTTGAAAACTGTGTGATAACTGGAAGTAGGGGAAGGTGTTGAGGCTTTTAGGGGGAACTCGAAAGTTTGAAGGGGAATAAATTCCCCTCTTTGACTTCAGAAACAATTATCTTGAGAAGAAAGAAGTGACACTCGCTAGTCCTCTTTAAAACTGTCTGACCTTTCCACTGACCACAGAGGTCATTATCCTAAAACAATGACTAATTGAGCCACCCCCTCCACTTTCCCTCTTGACCCTGAAGTTCCTGCCTGGTCCCGTGCATCAGCTCACAAGGCAGAGAGCACATTCCTTGCTGGCTGTGTAGGTCTGGCTGTAATACTACTTGGCTGTCTGACTTTGATGCAGTTATTTAATCCTTCTGGGCCTCAGTGGTTCAAAGAGTCTCTAAAATACAAATGGTAATATCCACCTTGCAAAGTTGTTTAAATAAATCATAGCAAATCACACGTATTTATCATTGTTAACTTGTCTAAAGAAAACGAAAACAGTTGTACAGTGAGTGCCAAAAGTTCTGTATAAATTCTGGTGGAATAGGATTTGGTGGAGCAAAGTCAAGGGAAAGTTTTGGGAGAAGATGGCTCCTAGCTGGATTTTGAAAATCATTAGAGGGGTCTGTGTGGGTCACTTTAGTCATCACCTTGCATGGAGGCAGAGTCCTTCCAGGCATTAATTTATTTATGCCTTCAATAAATAAGAATCATCCCTAGGCTCGCCTCAGTTGATCCCACTGCAGGAATTGTTTCCCATCTTATCCTCCAAGGTTCTGTCAATGATGTCCATCCTCCTGCGCCAGACACACCTTCCCTGACCATCCTTTCCCCATTCGCCAGCCTTTGTAGTGCAGTAATACCTTATGGTCATACACTTCACAGTATATTGAGATTATCTGCATCTCTGACTCTTCCTGGAATGTAATCTCTTTGACATCAGAGATCATGTCTCCTTTTGTGCCTCTAGCAATAGTAGATGCCTAATAAATGTCTGTTGAACAAAGTGTGTATCATGCTTTGTAGTTTATAAAATGATTACATGTTCACCATCTCAAAAAATTTAGGTGCTCCCCAGAACAATCCTTGGAATAGGCTGGAAAAACCCATATTTTAACTCAACATAGAGCTAAACATATAATCATAATGAAGTGCTGTGTGAAATTCAGTTACTTCTCAAGAGCATAGATTCATAAGTCTATGCTGTGGGCAAGTCACTGACCTTACACACTGGGAGATCTAAAGGAGATAAGACACAGGGAAAGGTGACATATTTAATTAGAGAGACAAAAATACTGCATTACAAATCTTTCAAAGGGCTTTAGCAAGGCCCCATGGGGAAAAGGAGAAGAAGTAGAGATTTGAGTTATAAATAAATAAATAAATACACACACACACAAGATTCTAACACTACCCCTGCCATTTACAAGCTGAGTGATGTCTAAGAGAGAGAGAGAGAGAGAAAGAAATCGACCCAATTGCTTAGAGTCTCTTTGCTCATCTTCAAAATGAGGACACTAGTATTGGCTTGGACTACCGCAAAAAATAATTTTTAGATGTATGCTAGATACACTGTTTTCAAGCAAATACCGAATACACAGTAAGCCACCCCTCTCCAACCCTCCCTTGGAGTTTAGGAAATGGGGTAGCATCATATTGGAAGAGAATTAGTGGGGGCTTTATGAAATAGGTAACATCTGAACGGAACTTCCATGGCTGTTCTTACCAGAGATGGGGATAAAAGGTATTTCAGGAGAAAACTGGCAAGTATAAAGTGTATGGTTCAAAGAAGAGATATGTGAGAGTGAGTTCATGTCTGTAGTGTACTGTGTCTAGGTACGTGTTCATGCAACTGTATGGGAATATGCTTGTGTATATGTGTGTGTATGTGTGCATGTGTGTGTATATACAAGTGTGTGTTTGTAGAACGTGTATGCATTTGTGTATGTACAGCAGAGAAATGGGCAATGAACTTGGAAACATGGAGTCAGACCTGAGAAGCCCTCACATGGAATGATTCACAGAGCAAGGGGTTCACTCTGTAGCATTTGGGGGGATGGGGCAAATTGCTGGGCAGCGAAGGGCACGAGCATGTCAGCCTTGCAGAAGACAAGGGCAGCTTCAGTTTTATGGCTCACTGGAGGGAGGGCAGGTCAGATCCGGGAAAAACTGGGGCAGTGAGGGTAGGCTGGATGGAGGGATTCCACACAGGATGAGAAGGAAGGACCAGTTACTGAAGGAGTGAAACAGGAAATATTTTTCAGATGGCCACTTTGTGGGGAAAGGAGGAGTTAATGCTGAGTCCAAGCTGTGCGGCAGAGTCACTAGGGAAACATGGTGCTGCCCAACAGGTTTATAAATCAGAGGGATACGGAAAGAGTCAGGGCCAAGCAGCCTACTAGGTTTTCTAGTTTGGGAACAAGGGGCAGCAATCATTTTAAAGCTATATATTAAAGTTCAAATTCTAAAAAAAAAAAAAAAGAAAGAAAGAAAAGAAATCCCCTTCTGGATATCCTATCATATGAACCTTATTCCAGTATATCTTCAAGATTCCTTGGTTCCCCGAGAGAACACTCATTTGAAGGCAAATACCAGAGGAGAGGTAACACCCTCTCTGTAGTTAACCAGTGGCCCAGGGAAGAGGTAATGCTCATTAGTCATCAGCCAGAAAGCTCTCAGAGGACAGGCCCCCACAGATAGGGATGAAAGAACGATGCAAGCAAAATGCTAAAATGCTTCAGGGGCAGCAGAGGAATAGTTATGTGCCACAGGGCAATCGGAGACAGTCCCATGAAGTCCTAGCATTTAATCTGGGGTGGGGATGCTGAAAGCAGAGGCAGGGAGAAGGTGGACATTACAGATTTTGCCAAGGGACCACCTGAGTGCATCAGATACCAACAAAAAAGAGCCATTTCCTTAGTCTTCAGCACATTCCAGAGTATTATTGTAAATATGATTATGGCTTTAGGTTCCAGACTGAGGTGGAGACTCATTACCTTGCCCACTTAGAGCGAACTAGGCATGAGGTCCCATCACAAGGCAGCCCTGACAGACCTTCTTTGCCCCTTGCTTCCTCTCATCCTGACAGACCATATAACATAAACGTTGTCATGGTTACCCCTTCCCTAGAGGATGAAATGGATCCCTGAGCCTTTGAAGCATAGGAGAGAAGCTGATAGCCTCAAGGCCAGCTTCCAGGAACTCAGCTTTGGGTGCACCCCACTAAAGTCTCAGCTGAAAGCCCTACAAAGCTGAGCATTCATGGGTTCCATGTTGGTGACATTACCATCTTCCCCCTGATTTTTCCAAATGTAATTATTGATTTCCTTCTAAAGCATATGAAATTGTGGGGCATTAGGCCCCAGTACACCATCCCCAGCTGAAAAGCAAACCCCACCACATGTGACAAACAGCAGCAGGACACCATGACGAGGGCTCAGTCAATCTTACAATGCCATCACAAATATCAATTCATATAAAATCACATAGTAGTGCCTCAGAATGTACAAACTCTCTTGATAAACAGCACCCAGATAAGAAGCATATTCGGGCTCTTCTAATGAAAGTGAATAATCCCAAAGTCATTAATTCTGGGTTCTAGAATGAATTACATGATTTTACTGGAAGATTAATTATTTTGGTGAAATTTTTGTTTATTTATATAGAGTAATATCCATTCATTCAACTGAACTCTTACTGAACACCTATTGCCAGTCAATAATAATTTGTAATGATTACTGTATGGTCACTTCAGCATCAGGCTGAGCAAGTAAGGCACATTACAGGACAAGTAAGGCACATTAAAGATGCTTAGAATGGGTAATGCAGGAGGCTTGGAAAAACTTAAAACTTAAAAGACTTAAGACTCCAGAATTCCAGCCTCCACACTGGAATGCTAGGGTCTTTCTACAGCCCTTCTAGGCCAGCATCAAAGCTCGGCTTTAGCAATTCATGGCAGAGAATGTGCTTTTTTCATAAAAACCCAAGATGTTTTCAGATAGGTAGGACCCACACAAGTTCCTCCATAGCCCCTCAGAACTTTACCCAAGTGCTCTGGGTTGTCTTTTTTTCTTTTTTTTTTTGGACGGAAGAAAGCTTTTTAAATATATATCTGACACAGTCTTTCATCTCTTCCATGTGATGACAGCTAATATTCACTATGGCTTTATGGCTTTTCTGGTCTCCTTAGTCTTTGCCTATTTCATGTTAAATAGATGATTGTCTTTCAACTTTCCATGGGTGAAATATACCTGAGGGGATAAGAATAAGCCCACAAATCAAGCCAAACAAAGACAGACAGTAATAAAACATGGCTGTTAATCACAGGGAGGCAACCTGGATCTATTGCTAACAAGTGATCCTAAATTAGCAAAGGGATTCAAATCAATAGGCCCAGGAAGCCCAAAAGCCTCATCCAACTCTTTGTGTTTGTAACTCTTCCTCCTGGCTGGCCTCATCACCAGGTTCCTAGGACTAGACAAACTGTTCACAATAATCTATATCATGCTATGTCTTGTTCTGTTTGTGTAACTATATACCCTGTCATACTGCTGCTATACAGGTCAAGAACAAGGAAAAGGAGCCAGGTTGGTGGCAAGATGCATTTGCTTGCTGGATTCATCCATCGTCACTTTATGGCATGACACTGCTTTATAATCAAACTTCACACATAATACCTTCCTTTCATGGGCTGATTTCTTACCCCAACACATAACCCATCCCAGTTATGCTTTAATCATTTTCTGCTAAAGACTTCTAGGCCCTTTGGTTAGTAGTAACAATTTCATAATTATTATAAAAAAAGGGTATCAAGTCTTTGTTAAAGATTCATGTTTTGTATGAAACCTGAAGACTTTTCAGAGAAACTGGTACTTTGATTTTGGCAGAATGTCATGACCAAGTCAGTAAGAACTGGCCATTTATATTGGGGAATACTGAGACATGAACTTGGGTAAGAACAGCAAATTCACATTCTGGAGAAACTAGAATCTGGGAATGTTACAGAAACTGAGAAGTCTGGGAGTACTAATGCGAACGTGCTGTTTTAGGTGGATTAACCTGGAGGCCATGATCGGGATGTGTCTGCTTGAAGCAGGGGCCTAGAGGCAGAGTTCTTGACTGGGGCCTTTTGCCAACATGCAGACATGCCATGATGAGGGTTTGCCCCAGGCTGACTCAAGTGAAAATGGGAAGAGAAATTAGGCAGATCCTAGAGACCAATCCTGTACAAAGCAGGAGAGAAAGGGATAGTTAGCCTTGGCCCTGCAGGCACAGACCTGGATGACTGGAAACATGGTGAACTGATAGAATTCTGTTTCCATTTGCTGAGGTCACAAAGAGTGTGAGGGTAGGGAGGGCATCCAGGGCATAATGGGAAACAAGAACCATAGATCATCCACGCTTGAACACTCCATTCATTTATTCAAAAGAGACCCATTTGCTACTCTAACTCTACCATACTATATTGGTACAAACAAAACAAAGAAAAAAACGTTAATTTGACCACGTTGCAGGGTTAAGAGTGGAGCAGGATATTTACAGATGTCTCAAAAAGAAGTATATTACATACTTACCCCAGTGCAAAGTGTCCATGAAGCTACAATGAAGCAAATGGGAATCTCATCACCTCTGGATAGAAACACAGTAGAAGAAACTTGAGGAAGGGAAGGAAACGTGAAGGATCAGTCTTCAGGGTAAACTGAGACACAGCTCGTCCTCCTGGCTGCATTCACTGAATGAGGCAGCAAAGGCGGGCAGGACAGTTACCAGGGCCAGGACTGCCCAGCAAGCCCTTCCAGCTTCGTCTTAAGGGAAATATAAAAAGTTGCACACAGATCTGTGCCTTTCAACTAAGGGGCCCTGCCCACAAGTAAATGCAACGCAGTCATGGTGCCAGACTCAATTAATGAGATTGAGCTATCCCTTCTTCCTTGTTGGGGCTAAAAGGGGGCAAAGAGGAGACTGGCAGAAGCCGGCAGGCCTGCCATAGGAAGATGGGTGGAAGGATGAAGGTGTTCTCTCCTTTATATTAAGTATTTTTTAAGATCTGAGCAAATGCTACCTCTCTAAAGTCCTGAGAAGCCTCACTGTTTATCCTAAGATAACAAAGAATTTCAGCTATATACTCTTCATGTTGCTAATCACTTTAAAATAATTTGGGGTATATGTGTTATTTCCCCCACCTAAATCCTAAGCTTCTTGGAGGCAGAGTCTGGGTTCTATTTATCCACAAACTCCATGGCATCCGATGTAAGACACTCAGTAAAGAGTAAATGTAAGCTCACTACCTCACTGGATTTCCATGCAATCTGGGAAGAATCCAAGGCCCAAGAAGAGGAAGATGGTATAAGAATCCAGCTCAAAAGGGAAAAGATGCTTTATCTGGCTGTAAATCAACTACAATTTAAAGGTAGAAAATGCTGCGTCCTCAGTTAAGGGAGGGAAAGCTATCACCTCCTTCTCCACTTAGGGGCAAATTCCATACCCCTGAGCATGACATAGGACTTCATATAGGAATAAGGAAGTTATAAGCCAGGGGAACCAGAGGAGCTGAAGAGGTTAAGACTGACTGGCAAGTCCCTTTGAGAAGATTGAAAGAAGAGAAATTAATGGATTTGTCCTAATTCCACAAAGGAAAACTTTTCACATTCATCATTATATCTCTAGCACTTAGCACAATGACTGCCGATAATAAAAGTGAGTTGATATCCATGAAGTAATGGGTAATCCATTAATGGATACTGGGAATGGATGAATGAATTCTGGGCCAGGAGGAGGTGCAGGCTTAAAGGAGAAAAGTCAGGAACAAGGGAACAAGAACCCCTGTGTTCGTTCAGCCACTTCTCCGCCTTAGGAGGAAAGGCAAGAGCTCAGACCTCAAGCTCTGTCCAGGATAAAAGGAAAGAACCAGAGGATGTGGTCAAGAGCCTCATTTCTGCCACACTCCTTGGGACACGGAACCTATGTGTGTGAAAAAAATGTGGAATATTCCTTAACAAATTTTTTAATTTGATCATAGTTGACACGAAATAGTTTCAGGTTTACAACACAGTGATTCAACTCCTCTATATTATGCTATGGTCACAAGTGTAGGTTCCATCTGTCACCATATGATGCGATTACATATCATTGACTGTATTCCTTATGCTGTACCTTTTATTCCCATGACATATTCATTCCATAACTGGAAGCCTGTATCTCCCACTCCCCCTCACCCATTCCATTTTGCCCTTCCCCCACCCCTCTTCCCTCTGGCAATCATCAGTTTGTTCTCTGTATTTATAGGTCTGATTCTGTTTTTTGTTTGTTTGTTTATTCATTTGTTTTTCAGATTGCACATATGAGTAGAACATAGGCAGTAATTTCTTTGACATCAGCCATAGCAACATTTTTCTAGATATGTCTCCTAAGGCAAGGAAAAAACAAAAATAAACAATTGGGACTATCAAAATAAAAAGCTTTTGCACAGCAAAGGAAACCATCAACAAAACAAAAAGGCAACCTACAGAATGGGAGAAGACATTTGCAAATGATATATCCAATAAAGGGATAATATCCAAAATATATAAAGAACGTATACAATTCAACACCACAAAAATAAAAAATCTGATTAAAGAACAGGCAGGGGACCAGAATAGACACTTTTTTAAAGAAGATGGATACAGATGGCCAACAGACACACGAAAAGATGCTTAACATCACTCATCATCAGGGTGATGCAAATCAAAACCACAATGAGGTATCACCTCCTTACAACATGAAATATTCTTTTTTTAAAAAAAATTATTTATTTTAGAGAGAGTGAGAGAGCACAGACAGTGGGGGCATGGAGCTGCAGAGGCAGACGGAGAAAGAGAATCTCAGGCAGACTTCCTGCTGACTGTGGAGCCTGACACTGACACAGGCTCCATCCCAGGACCTGAGATCATGGCCTAAGCTGAAACCAAGAGCCAAACACTCAACCGACTGAGCCACCCAGGCACCCTATAAAATGAAATCTTCTTAAAGTTAGACCTCAATATACATTTGAACTGAATGTGAGCAAATGGAATGAGCAGAACTGAATTGTAAGATGGAGAAATGAACAGACATGGACCAAATTCACCTAAAGAGATGGAAACTTCCACTTGGACTTTTAGACCGCTTTCAGCCAGGTTGGAGCTACAGAGTCACAAAGACACATTCGAGTTATTCAACAATTACTATAATTGTAAAAGGCATGTGAAGGTGTGTGACCATCAGATAAACCATCTAGGGTTACAGGAGTCAGCCCCTCCCTGTGCTGGCCTGCAGCTCCCTTTGGGCATGTCTTATCTTCCTGTACCACATGCTATTCTGGGTTTTATGTATGAACTTTAGGGGGAAAGGCATCCAACTGTGCGGAAGAAATGAAAGATTTTTCTCTCTTTTTTTTTTTTTTTTTTTTGCCTTTTGCTTTTTATGCTTCTTGAGGGGCATAACACACTGGAGAGCTATCAAGAATTTGCAAATGAAGGGACAGCAATAACATAGAGGGGACATCCAGAGCAGCCCTAAGGTTCCTACCTTGCCCACAAGGAGGGTCTGGGGGCTTCAGGTCCTAAGAACAAGCAGGAAGGGAACCAGAATAGGACCCAGAGAAGGGGAGGAGGGGCTCCAGGGCAAGGGCAGGAGTCCAGGGGCGGAGAGCACCGGTGATGAACGAGGAGTGCTGAGGAATCAGGTCCCAGGAACACGTTTGTCCTTCTCATCTGATGGGGCTGTAATTACAGGGGGATTGAGCTGATGAAGCACAGAGGACCTTTTCCGCTTACGTTCGCATCTTCCCTCCATAATCATCTTTGAGAAAAACGTTAACTTGGAGTTGGATAAATGGCTCAGAAACTTAGATCATCAACTCAGTGGGTATGGAGTCCCTGCAACTCGGCTGAGTTTATCCAGAACCATGTGTTTTGCTGTCAGAAGACCCAGCTTGCCTGTATGTGCACCTGTCCAGGTACTGGGGCAGATTACTGAGATAAAAGATGGCAATCGGAAGTATCTGTCCCCCAGGTCCCATTTTGAAAGGGCTCTCTTCCAGAATGCAGATGGGCAACAAAGAAGCTACTTAGGAAAAAAAAGCATGGCGCCTGCTCATAGTGTGTTTGGGAAAAACAAGTCTCACCCATGAAGAGGTCGAGATAGTAAAGAGTGAGGCTCAGCCTCTGGGGGTTATAAATCATGAAGGTCAGGGGGGCCTTGGAGCAGTAGGGAAAAGTTTTTTGGAATAGGTAGGCCATCATCTAGGCCCTGGAAACTAAAATGGAAGATATGGAGGCGGGCTTTCCATGTAACATCATGAGAGACTAAACAGAGGCACACAAGTTAGAGTGTGGCAATTGAAGGGGGTGCTGAACAAATTATTTTGACAACTTCCCTTTTTTGACACCCCCCCTCAATTTTAGTATATGTGCTGCCGAAGCGAGCACTGACACCCCCCCTCAAATACCCCTTTACCCATGGAGATTTTCTTTTTTTTTTAATTTTTTTATTATTATGTTAATCACCATACATTACATCATTAGTTCGTGATGTAGTGTTCCATGATCCCATGGAGATTTTCTTATTATCCCAGTTAGTAGCGTCTTCTATTTCCACTGAACCCTGGTGACATGTTGCTTTCATGCCTTTCCAGGCACGCATCATATACTGCCTTACGCTGAGGTTATTTACTTACCTGACCTAAATTTCTTACTAGACTCTAAGCTGCATTATGTCCCTAATAGGCACCTCCCTGAGATCAGAAATTTAGAATAGGTTAGTTGGATTCATTAACTTATTAATGAATGATAGGGGGTATATTTGGCCTGCCTGGTAGGGAGGGGGAAGTCTGACTGCCCTTGGCAGATTTAAGTGCAGGAACTTGGAAACCTGGAAACCTGAAGAGAGCCAAATGCTTATCACCACAGTGCCTTGCTGCTCAGCACCCTCTCCTATATGGCGAGTTTCTTTCTTTTCTCTGTGTCTTTTGTAGTTTGGGGTCTGGGGCCTACTTTCCTACTGATTCAAGGGAAATCTCTGTCCACAAGCTCCTCCTCAGTGTGCACCCCAAGCACACACAGATAGACAATTATTTGGAGAGAAGTTGTAAAAACTGAAATTATGGTCTGACAGTAGCTTCAACATGAATATGTTTCAATATATGGAGAACTTAAATAACAGTATAGGACACACACATTATGATCCCAATGTAGAAGGAATCATCTTATTAAGATTCACAATGTATTTTTTTAAAGATTTTATTTATTTATTCATGAAACACACACACAGAGAGAGAGAGAGAGAGAGGCAGAGGGAGAAGCAGCCTCCCAAGGAGCAGGGAGCCCGACATGGGACTCGATCCCAGGATCCTAGGATCATGACCTGAGCTGAAGGCAGACGCCCAACCATCTGAGCCACCCAGGCTGTATTTTTTATTTATTTCCCTTTTACAGAATTTTTTTTTCACTCATATCAGTTGGTCTGAGTTCTGCTGGCTACCCTCCTTTATGCTGTTTGGTCCCAGGCTGACCTCCAGGGACTGAATCACCCAGGCTCCCCCGCACTCTGCCTTCCGAGGCCCTGACAGGAGGTGAGGGGGAGAGGAGAGGGCAGTCAAGGTGTTACTCATTCAGCTGCCTCCCTGCAGGTCTGCGGGTTGCTAAGAGTTGTGTTAGGGACCAAAAGCTCTCCCTCTGCAACCACAGCTACCAGTCTCTCTGGATCCAGCAATTGCTTTGCTCCTTTGGGCCTTGAGCTCCTAACGCAGGTCACGCCCACTGTTCTTGCCAGCTCTGGGAACTTCAACACCTTTTGTTGATTTCCCTTAGTGCTGCCAACACCCCCATCCTATTTGGGTGCTTCCTATCCCTATATCCGGCAAGGACCCTGACAGACATGAGGTCCCACTGACCCAAGAAATGTTCAGTGAGGAAAAAGGGTGGTCACTTTTCTGTTTCTATAGTGAGCCAGGATCAGCCTGATCTTTGAACCGGCGCCAAGCAATGAGGGGATATTTGGGCTCATTAGAGACTTGCGTCTATAGATTTGCTCAGCATCTGAAGCCTCCATCTTGACTAATCAAGTAAAATTGCGAAAAGCCACAACAAGAAATTTATGATGAGCACAGTGGAAAATCTCAGAGGAAGCAAATTCCTAAGCCCTGCCCTCGGCACTGTGGAAGGAGGCCACTTCTGCATGCTAGCCCCTGGCCCATATTCTTATCTTGGAGCTAAGGAAGGTTTAGAGACCTTCTAAAAGAGAGACCTTGGACCTTTAGAGACCTTGGAGAAAGGAAGGTTTACGCTGAACCCATGAGAGATTTTTTTTTACTTACTTCTTGCTAATTTTTTGAAATAGGGAAAAGGAAGACATATGTAAAAAGTAATTCCAGGTCGGATATCATCAAGTCTCTGATTTTCATAGTGATAAATTCAGACTATAGAAGTAGCTTTGTGTTTGGTTGCTGCCAATTAGGGAGGTGGTTTCACTAGAGGGTGTTCACCTAGACTTTCTGTGGCAGTGTCAAGGTCAAAGAGGCTCCTTAAGGAAGAAGCAGACCAAGGTGTATGCAACTCACCAGATGGTTGAGGCCTCCTGTTCCTGGATTTGGGGGACAGTCTCTAGGGGTCCTATTACCTTCTTCATTCTGAGCACTCCTCTACCAAAATAAGACTCTCACCGCAAGTGGCCCACAGCTTTCGTGCTGTGCAAGCTCACTCTCCATTGATTAATTAAATGTGCACACTATTCAATGTTTGTGCAGTTGTCAAAATGGCTTTTTAAGTTTGTTCTTGTCAGGGCTAGATGCCACAGCCTATAGGCTCCCCAGGGGCAGACATCCTGCATTTTCTGTTACCTTATATAAAACCCAGATAGAAAGAGGTGGGGTTAAGAAATAGTGAGTTTTCGGGGCACCTGGGTGGCTCAGTCGTTAAGCATCTGCCTTCGGCTCAGGTCATGATCCCAGGGTCCTGGGATCGAGCCCCACACCGGGCTCCCTGCTCAGCGGGAAGCCTGCTTCTCCCTCTCCCACTGCCCCTGCTTGTGTTCCCTCTCTCTCTGTGTCTCTCTCTGTCAAATAAGTAAATAAGTAAATAAAATCGGCAATGATGGTGATTATAAAAATCCCTCAGAAGACATTCTTCCTTTCCTCCCCCCTTTAGAAAGCACAGGCTGGCCGACTCAGTGGTTGACTGCAAAACGTACACTTAAGGAATCCTGGGCAAAAGCTTTCTTGGTTTTCCTGAGCTTCTGGTAAAGTGCACAAGAGGCACAAGTGTATGGGGGGACACGCTCGTGTGTGTATACCTGTACGCATGCAGGCACGGAGACTGCCTTCTCTCTCCAACAGGAAACGACACCAAGGTAAACCAGTGAGGAGGGTTTGCTGGCTGCAAGCCCCCGGGGTGTAGCTATAGCTGTAAGGGGTGAGCGTTTGGGGGAAAACAGGCTGCGGCGTGGGGGGTTTTCCTGCATTGGAGGGGGAGCATTTCTTCAGGCCATTGTGGACCAATAAAGAGTTCAATTTTTTCATTGTTCTAATTAATTTAATTAAGTTAACTTCCAAGGTGTGTTAAGAAGCAATGCCTTGGGTGATTAACTGTTCCCAAATCAAGGTGTTTTCACAAACACATTTACCCTGATTAGTGTACACATTATTATGTAATTAAATACCTCACACAGAGGAATTTATTAGTGCCTCCTTGTCTCCTAACAAATAAAGCAGCCCTCAGAATCTCTTGGAAAAGATGATTCCATGCCCGGAAAAAGGGACAGACAGATGTGGAGCTACACCAAGATCTGGCCTGAGGGAAGGATGCCGTGGCCCCTCCCAGGACAGCGCCACCTCCCAGAGGTTTGCAGCCTGACCCACCCTGGGGCCAATTGTCTTTCCTTTCCTCCCCACAGGGTCCCAAGAAGTCACCCATAAGCAAGGCTCCTTCTTCCTCTTCTCCACTTACAAGGAGGAAGAGAGAAGGTCTTTGCATGGAAGGAAGGAGGACTCTCCCCTTCATCTGTGCACATCCGTCTGAGCTGGCCTACAGAAAACTTGTAGAGTTCGGAGTTTCCTGATAACTTCCTCCACCTCCTCCTTCTAGTCCAAATGCACACTGCTAAGACAGTTTCTGTGCCACCCACTTCCAGCTGCTTGGAAGAAGGGCTCTGTCTTGGCCCATTCAGGCTGCTGTATAAAATAGCACTGACTGGGTGCCTTACAAACAACGGTTCATTTCTTAGATTTCTGGAGCCTGGGAAATCCAAGATCAAGTTTCTGGCAGATTTGGTGTCTGGTGAGGGCCTGCTTCCATCTCTTGCCATGTCCTTGTACGGTGGAAGGGGCTAGGAAGCTCTCTGGGGTCTCTTTTATAAGGCACTAATCCCACTCACATGGGCTCCACCCTCATGATGTAATCAACTGCCAAAGGCCCCATGTCCTAATACCATCCCACTGGGGATTGGGTTTCAACATATGAATTCTGGGGGGACACAAACCTTCAGTCTAGGGCAGGCTCATAGTCTGAGATATCGAAGCAAGTGAGTGCCAGTCAGATATTAGCTTCTGAGACAAGTTAGAAATGTAGTTCTTTCTGGACAGGCCACTTTCCCAAGGCCTTCCCCTCATGGCCACCAACCTTATTATTTGTATGGTCAACCAGACAAATCCAAATCATGCCCTAATAACTGTAATATTAATCACCTACATTTAGCGATCTCATCTGCCCCTGCATTGCACTAAGCACATATGCTTCCTGCTCTCGTCTAGTCCTACAACTCCATGTGGTAGGTGCTCTTGTCAATATTATTTACCAGATGAGGAAGCTGAAGCATAAAGTGATTAGTAACATGTTTAAGATCACAAAGCTGGGAAGTGGCAGAGTCGTAGAAACAACCCAGGGCCCTTGGACATGATAGCCCCAGGTCCCGGCCTCTGTGCTTGACCCTCCCCCGCATCCTCAGGGGAGATGGCAGGCATGTGAGAGTAGAAGCCTGATTTTCAGGTCTAGGGACCCAAGGCTCATGCCTTTGATGCAAAAAGCCAGACATGTTTCTTTGCTTCCCGGCCCCATTTGATGCTATGAGGCCCAGGCAACTTAGCCACCTTGGAGAGAATAAATAAGTGACATTTCTGGGGAATGTAGAAAATACTACTGAAGGCCAAGTGAATCAATGCTGAACGCAGAACAAAACAGTTCCCACCACTGGGATCAGACTGTTCAGGTTGGTGGCAGGGAGAGAGAATTATGTGAGCCGGGGGCCAGCTCCTGAGGGAGCAGAGATTGATTCTGTATGATTGATGACTCGGGGACAGAATGCCAAGTCATCAATTGCCTCGGCTCATGCCACAGACGGCATCAAGATCACTTTTCCCTGGTGCCCAGCCTGAAAGATTTCTCTTCTGTTTGTTTGTTTGGCCAGGGGCAGCCGCCTGCCGGGCTCAGCTGTGTAACTTTACCAAGGTCTTCTGAGAAAAGACAGGTGACAACATCTGGCAGGAGGGCACAGGACTTGAAGGAGAGGCAGCAGAATTGAAAGAGAGGTACAGGCTGTGTGTGTGTGTGTGTGTGTGTGTGTGTGTGTGTGACACAGAGGAAGGGAGAGGCAGGTGGTAACAGTCCTACCCTAGAAATCCTGAATTCTAGCTCCACATGTGCCAATGTGTAATATTTGAGCAACGAACATATTTTCTCTGTGACTCAGTTTCTTCATATAATGAATCAGAACAATTAAGCTATTTCTTCTTTCTCAGCAGGGTAACAGAAAAAGATTTTCACTCCTCTCCAAAATTTGCTCATGATGGCCTCAGGGTTTAATTTTTTTTTTCTGTTGACCTTTATCATGCCTTCTCAGGAAAATTCATAGTTTGCTTACACAGCCTCACACTTGATTGTACACTCCTGGATGACCCCACTGTGTGTCCCTCTATGAAAGTCCTACCTCCCAATCAAGGATGCTTCCTGAAGTTAGAGACCACAGCTTTCCTAAATCTTCTATAAAGCCTGTAGCTGGGCAGACCACATGCTCCATAACGATTTCCCCTGACCAGTTTCTTATACATAGAAATAAATTGCCTATATATCCGATGTAATATGTGGATCATATGAATCTATATAAAAGGTACTGGGAAGGTTACAGCTTGAATGAGATTGAAGATATTAAAATTTTCCACAAAAACAGCAAGTGTGATTTTTAAAGGCAATAAGGGAGAGATGTCTATTGCTTTGGGAAGATAATATCAGGTAAAGAGAGAGCAGTGAGAAATCTCTGTTTGCTCTGTTCCATCTGACAATGTTAATAAACTTTAACTTGAAAGGTAGAATAATGCAGCTAAGTTGGAATTAAATCCCAACATAAGTAAAAGGATGGTGGTAATGCACATATCCACTTCTTAAAAATCCCTCTGTCTGATTAGAAGATGGGTCATTCATGCATAAAATGGAACAACTGGAAGTAAAAAGAGTAAATGATAAACATCCACAAACCACCATTCGGTGCAGAACATTATTAAAAACCAGTCATATTTCTCTAACACTCCACATTCTGTGTATGTCTGTGTGCCTATGTGTGTGCCTTTAATTAGAATTTTAATATATAGGCTTCTTAATTTAGTTCAAGTCTTTGGGCTCAGAAACTCTACTCTAGAGTGGAGAAAGCAATTGGAGTATCTTATGTAAGAAAGTGATCACAGAGATCTTATAGGAGTTAACTAAAAGCAATGTAAAAGTAGCCTCATTTTCTTCTTAGATAAAACACACCTTAATTTTTGTAAGTGATTTCACAAAATAGCTCAAGATATTCTTGAAGGTAAGACAGAGAAATACAGGATGGCATATTGTGCAGGGATGCAGAAAGTGGGTTCATGGTTGCAGGCATTGACCATGCCCACAGGTTATTGGAAGTGGGCCATAAAGGCTCTTCTTAGCCTGATCATTCAATCACTCATCTACCCATACTCCAACAATTATTTACTGAGGGCCTACCCCACACCAAACACTGCATTAAGGGACCAGGGATGGCAACCAGAGTAAGGTCCCAGAAGGTGAGCTCTTCAGGGGTTTGCCTGCCATGAGCCCTAAGAGGTAGTGAATAGGTTGACTGACAAAACCCTAAGCTGAAGACTCTGACTGACAATTAACAATGCTAAGATCAGCAAGGGTAAATATAAAGAAATGTGCATTACGTTACGGTTCTCCAGAGAAAAAGAAACCGTAGGAGATAGATATGATTTATCAGAAGATATCAGAAGATATTGTCTCACATCCCACAAGCAGCTAACTAGAAGCTGGAGACCCAGGGAAACCAGTGGTGTCTTCTGAAGACCTGAGAGCCAGTGGTTTAGATTCTAGTCTGGGCCTAAAGGCCAGAGAACCAGTAATGTCAAGGACAGGAAAAGATGGATGCCCCAGCTCAAGCATCCAAGTAAAGTCAACCTTCCTTTGACATTTTTGTTCTACTCAGGCCTTCAATGGATTGGATGATGCCTCTCCACACAGAGGAGGGTGATTTACTTTACTCAGTACACCAACTCAAATGCTCATCTCTGTCAGAAAGTCTGTCACAGACACACCCAGAAATCATGTTTAACCAAATATTTGGGCACTTTGTGGTCCTGTCAGGTTGACGCATAAATTTAACCATCAACGGCTTCCATCTAAGTTTTAAAAATCACTCCCCTGGGAACAGGATTGGAGAAAACTGATTTAAGAACCATTCACATAAAGAAAAGCCTGAGAAATTTCGATGAAGGACAGCCTAACAACAGTTAGATTCAGATGCTAGAGAAGCTAATGTAGTCCCAGGCTAGCAAAGCCTAACTAGTATGTCTGCCCCAGCAGAAGAGTCCAGCGTTCCTTGCACTCTGCAATGTCGGGCTCGGTTCTGGGCTTGGGACTGAAGCAGAGACCCTGACAATCCAAGATAAGTTCATTCAGATGTGAGGTCAGGGAAGTGAGAGACTTTGAAGCCTGGTCATAAGAGAAAATAGAAGAAATGTTTAACTAGATGTTTAACTAGAATAGAAAAGCCACATGTGATGGAGTAGTATAGCAGAGGGGGACATGATAGATATTTCCCTTTAAACCCCTTGGTAGACTGTTTGGGGAGGAGTGCTAGATCATTCCTGCATAGCTGCCAGGATAAAGGATGAAAATTACTGAAGTGCTGAAAGTTTTAAGTCATTGTAAGGAAGAACTTTCCTCTTAGCCAGAATGTTCCATAAGTGGATGAGTCTTGTGAGCTGGTAAGTTCCATTCCACCAAGAGTGCATGCAAAATCCAGGTCACCCAGTCTCAGGACAGCCCTCAGTGCTGGTTCAGGTTTAGAGCACATGCCCCAAGGGAAGGAGCCTTTCTGTTAGAGATTCCATGATTCTCTGCGGAAATGTGGCTGCATAGAAAGGACCAGTAACCTGCAGAAATGTCCATTTTTCACATTTCTTTCCAAACCTTGTAATATCCTACTGGCTCAAGTATGCCTGAAAAACCCTGTTCTCAGTTATCCAGTAACTACAAAAGAGCACATGTTTGCTTCAGTCTCTAGGGAATCGCCCACAGGGCTATTAACACGTTCGATGGGATTAAAACCTAAACGTGTAAGCCCAACTCTCACCAGCGGCATGTCAATCATTAGACACAGGTGGGCAGGGTGATACATTCCCGGGGGCAGTGTGGACTGCCCGAGATCCCTCACAGGGTGCTGCCCGGGCTGTGTTTGTGATTAAGCTGGCCATGGCAGGAATGCAATTTGGATTATCAAATCACTTCCTGCAGTCACATTCTACCTCTTCCACCAGGCTTTCCAGGGCTACTCTGAAAACTGCGGCTCCCTCCCTCTTCTGAAGCCCTGGCCTGGAGCCCCCATCTAGCCTCTGATGAGTCACGTTACATATGGAAAAACTGAGGCAAAGGGCCCAGAGAAGAAAAGTGATTGCCCCAAGTTAACGGCTCATTAGTAATATACATAGTTTGTTCTCCCGGCTACCACAGTGGTCATGTTCTATGCATGATTACACAGCTAAATTAAGAAGACAGGAAAGACATATCCCCCAACCAATCACTTTCTCTTTTTTATTAATTGGATTTGGGATTAGTTACATATCTTTCCTGCAAAGAACATGGTGGTGAAAATGGGGGAAAAATGAGTGAGACAAGAGATGAGAGAAAATTCTGCCTTGGCAACACAAAAACATATTTTTTGCAAATTTGCTTCCGGGCATGAATTTGGCTTTTTTTTTTTTTTCCCTATGGAATGTCAGCATTTTTAGTCTCAAGAACAGCTTTCTCAGCAAAATAGTAGTTCTTGGTCCATGTTAGTTGACCTCTGTTTTTGCAAAACAGAGGTTTGAATCTCAATGAAAAATGGAATGTCTACCCCTTCTCTTCCCTTGTTTCTGGAATTCATGAACCTAGATGGGCTTATTGCCTAGCTTTGTAAGACCAGGGGCTGCATCCAGAGAGACACTGGGAAGCAGGGAGCGGTTTTCCTCCACACAGCCAAATTGTTCAATACAGGGAATATCCACCTGTATGTTTCGGGTGACCCACAGAGGCCAGTCAGCAGATGGGATCCCTGGGGGCAGATGGGCCAACCTTTTCCCTTTGGACCTTACCTCGATGCTGCCCAGCCCATGAGACCACTGTCAGGCATCCTAAGGTCTTGTCCATGGTAGGCATTCTTTTATCTGTTACTTTGAAACCTACCTCATCTCTTTTTATTTTATGAACTATCTTCACAATAGACTCTCAGTTCCCCAAAGAAGGAAAACCTTCATCGATTTCATGTGATCTAGCACAGAGCTGAGTGCACGGCTAGCATTCAGTGAACCCTGAATAAATAACAGAAAATCAACCAAAGTCAAAGTTGCTACCATACTTCCTAGTTCTCACCCTTGTCTTCCTCTCCTCTTCCTCCTCCAAAAAGTGTGTGACCTTGAACAAATTACTTACCTTCTACGAGCTTTAATTTCTCCACAAGCAAATGGGAACACACGTAATTTCAGCATGGGCCCCTCACAAATACGGTGATGTGGAAATGCTGTCTCCTTCTTTTCCTTCCTCCGGCTTCAGCTATTCCCCTGTATCTTTTTCCAGTCCTCTTCAGCACACATGCACAGAAATGCTGTACTTGCGTGGTTAAGTGAGGGAATACTTGCCTACCCAGAGTTACTTGCCGAAAGGGATGCCCTCCCACCCCTTGCTTTATCCTCCCAGAGGTGTACTGTTCACAGAACATTCAGCTGCCACGCATTAGAAGCTCGTGCTAAGGGTTAGGAGAGGAAACTTAATGACCAGAGATGCCTTAATAATTGTGGAAACCAGGGACCATCTGAAGCCATCACCTGAGGTGAGTGAGCAGGGAGCTGGAACCCACCAAGCTATGCACTCAAATCAAAAGGGTTTAGGATAATGGTAGATCAGGCTCCCTGCAGGCCTGCCAAAACCTGGTAATAGACACACAGATATCAGAGGAAAGAGTGGAATTGCAGCCCGGAACATTCTTCAAGAACCAAGGCAGCATGCACAGCCGAGGAGATGGAAAGTCCTGAGAAGCACCTGTGGCCATCCTTTGGCTTGTCCAGAAACCTTCAGGCTACAGCCTGAAGACAAGGTGGGTCCTCTTTAAGCAGGCTTGGCCAATCACAGCCCTTCCCCAGCCTAATCATTTAAGCCTAAGGCTTGTTTGTTGTTATTTTTAAAACATTTTTTACTCTGAGCCCAGTGCAGTGTTAAATACTTTGCATGGATCATCCCAATAATCTTATGAGGGATATTCTATTATCATCTCCCTATTATTATTCCCTTATAAAGGAAATTAAAGCAAAGAGAAATTAGGTAAACCAATACATGGTTTCACAGCTAGTGTGTCCCATGTACACTAAGCCAGGCTGATCAGAGTTCTTTCCTACAATTTTTCCAGACTTGATCAGGAAAGGAAAGATGTGTGGACTGCACTGCCTGATGCAGGGGCGCCATTTGAGTTCATCTGTATCCTCTTCCTTTCCAGGAGTGAGGCTAGCAGGATATGAGTTGGTATCTGCCTGTCGTAATTCTTGCCTTAGGAGAAGGCCGGTTTGGCCATCACCCAAATAACAGAAAGAAGATGGAGAGCTCTGATGGGGTCTGACCCTGAGTCCAGCCATCCCCAAGGCTGGCTCTATTCCAGGCCTGCTTTCGTTGTGGTTTGGTGGTATGAGCCAAAAGAGGCAGAACTCCCATATACATCTTATTTTTGACTTAAGCTAGTTTGAGGTGTTTTTCTGTCATTTGTAAGCAAAGGGTCATGATGAGTTCAGTAACTCAGCTGTCTTTAACCCCCTCACCTGGTGACATGCAATGCTGATGGAGAAAAACGTGAAGACCTATACAACCTAGCACCTGAAAATACGAGACTTGGGATAGAGGGCGAAATAAGGGTTAGCAAGACACCGGGGAAGGAATCACAGAGGGCAGAGGTTCTGACTATCCGGAAGGGAGCAGAGGACCAGGGAGAGCCTCTTCTTCTTGATGGCTCCATTCACTCTGAGAGACGCCCTCTGCACACCCAAACATAGCCGTCCAGGCCAGCTCCTGCACCCCCAGCAACCTGTAGAGTCCTGCCCACTGCCAGTATCGCAGGCATACCTGAAATGCCAACAGACAATTTTGGGCCAAAGACTTAATATCACTTTAATGTGTAAGGAAACTTCCGGGTCGTGTACAATGAGCTAACTCAAAGCAAGAATTCCTCCGTTAGCTTCTGTAAGAAAGGGTCATTTAGTACCTGCCTGGAAACCCACAGGGACAGCAAGCTCATTCATTTGTGAAAAAGCACCAACAAGGGCGGAGTTGTATGCTTATTTAAATGTCCCTTCACTGTATTTTTCTTTCTTTTTTTTTAATTTTTTATTGTTATGTTAATCACCATATATTACATCATTAGA